>NW_023270377.1:54790874-55228905 GCF_011800145.1 Mirounga leonina | reverse complement strand
AAATAAATAAATAAATAAATAAATAAATAAATAAATAAATAAATAAATAAAATCTTTTTTAAAAAAGTATCTCATTTAATCTTGCATTTTATTTATTTATTTATTTTTAAAGATTTTATTTATTTATTTGAGAGAGAGAGCACAGAGGGAGAGTGAGAGGGAGAAGCAGGCTCCCCTGGGATCACGACCTGAGCCAAAGACAGAAACTTAACTGACTGAGCCACCCAGGTGCCCCAATCTTACATGTTAAAGACAATAAACATAGTGAAACTTGAGCTATTATATCATGAAAGACACTGTTATAAGTGTTTTGAACATACAGCATCATTTAATCTCATTGCCTCTGAGATAGTTCACTATTACTGTTTGTAGATAAGGAAACAGGACAACAGAGAGGTTAAGGAGTTTGCCTAACATCACACCACTTATTGGGGGGGGGGTTAGATTTGAGCCTCCGTAGTCTGACTCCAGAAGTCTACTCTTTTAAGTGCCACCCTCTGCTAAGGAGTAAGACATAAGTACCCTGAGGCAAGTTGCTTCTCCCCAGTAAGAGTAAAACTCAACTCTCTTGCTTTCTAACACAATATTCTTTCTACCTCACCAGGCTACATAAAAACATGTCAGATAAATTGGTGATTTCTTTTGGACCCCTTACTGTTATCAGTAGGAATGTGTTACATCTCATAGTTACAGAAAAGTAAATACTTCTATTAATAGTCTCAGGAAAATCTTCTAAAGTTTGCCTGAACTTCAGGTCTACAGTCTTTCAGCACCATAGAGACAGATAAATAACTTAGTGCCACCATTACATTAATGAAAATGTAAGAACACTGTAATAACCCAAATACATATTATCACTTAAGAGGTATCTTATGTTTCTCATAAGAAACATATGTTATGTGATGAATTGTGTCCCATCCAAATCCATATTTTGAAGTCCTAATCTCTAGTATCTCGGAAATGTGACTGTATTTGGAGACAGGGCCTTTAAGAAAGTAATTAAGGTAAAATGAGGTCACATCGGTAGGCTCTAATCCAATATGACTGGTGTCCTTAAAAAAGAGATTAGGACCATGTAAGGACACAGGGAGAAGGGGGCCATCTACACGCCAGGGAGACAGGCCTCAGGAGAAACCAAACCTCCTGATACTTCGATCTTAGGCTTCCAGCCTCCAGAATGGTACAAAAATAAATTTCTAGTATTTAAGCCACCCAGTCTGTGGTAGTTTCTCATGGCAGCCCAAGAAAACTCACACAGCATAATTGTTAGAACCTGTGAAGTCCTGAGAACCTTGATACTTGAGAAAACCCTTTGATCATTAAAAGGTTCTTTGTTTACTATCTCCTTTGCATAGAGCCATTAGCATAAAGCCTCGTCAGGAAGTTTAATTTGAACTTTCTCTGCTAAGGGCTCCAGAAACATTTCCTCATTTTTGCTCACCTCTTCAATCACCAACTTCCTTAAACCCAGGGCAAATATAGTAACCAAAGTTAGCCTGACCATTCTCCTGGCTTTCCATGTCTTTAGCCAAGGTTCCAGACTGAGGTCTAGCAGCATGATTAAAAGGGCAGGAGCTCGGGCTTAACTTGAAGCCTGTGGCACAATCCAGAGTTAGGCCACTTTATCTCGAAGTTACCTACTTGGAGGAAAATTTCTGTTCTGCAATACCTGGTGGGGATAAATTTAAAAGGAGAGAGAGAGAGAAATACACTTTTAGAACATGGGCTTTGGAAAGCTATAACGATTATAAGGGACCTCGAGGAAACTGTAGTCTTTGCCCCCAGGCTTCCACAGTGAGGGACCTTGACAAGTGTTCTAGGGTAAAAAGATGCTTTTGGAGGGTTACCTTTCTATCTGGAACTTTCAAATTTAAGGTGGGCTACTAGAATGTACACATTATTTGTCAGTTTATTTTAAAAGTATTCATTGCAAGCCCTTATTCCTCTTCCCCCAAACTCAAAGGAATATTAAAATTTGTCTCTTTTAGGTCTTTTGCAAAACAGCATGAGCAAAAAATATCACTTTCCTGTTGGAATGAAATATGTGTATGGGCGTAGGGAAGGAATCTGGATGCCCTGCACATTTACTTCTCGGTCTTGTCATAAATATCAATACATAAGATAAAAAACAATCTTGCCAAACACTCACCACCAGAGAATTCCTCAAGTAGAGTTACACTGGGGCCAAGAGCTAGTTGTCGATTTCAATAGAATGTAAAGAAATTTTAGTGCCTTTAGATCCCTAAAGCACTAGGAAGTGGCATACGTGACAACCATAATAATAATAAAAAAAGGAAAAACACAATTCTGACATGTTCCGGGGTTTCTAATTGTGTCAGATTTTAGATAAGTTTTGGTGTCTTTAAGTCCATAAAGTGTTGGAAGTGGTAAAATAACAACAACAAAAAATAAGAATAGTTAAACAAGAACAAAATTTGAAATGATGTAGGAGTTCTAATGGTGTCAGATTTTATACAATTTTTAGTTTTCTTTAGTAGATAATATGATTCACTAGATATGATCATATGTTGGTTGGATGGAAGAAGGAAATGCATATTTTAGTGCATATTTTTAAGCATATTACTATAGTTATCAATTTCCAAGAGCATGTACGGAAGTGCAATATTACAAAGCAAAAGTAAGATGATTTTTAACAAATCATCCTTTAACAAAGGTTTTATTTATTTATTTATTTGAGAGAGAGAGCATGAGCGGGGGCGGGAGGGGGGAGGGCAGGAGCAGAAGGAGAAGCAGACTCCCCGCTGAGCAGGGAGCCCCACACAGGGCTCCATCCCAGGACCCTGAGATCATGGCCTGAGCCAAAGGCAGCCGCTCAACCGACTGAGCCACCTAGGCACCCCGATTTTTTTTTACCAGTGAATTTTGTATGAAACAATGTGCTGGCAGCAATAATAATGTTGTGAACATAAAACTTTTTTGTCTAACATTCCAGAGAAATTCTTGGTTGTCCAGGAGAAGCCATCAGTATATTTCTGAAATCTTGTAGGTTGCTGTGTCACTATTTTTCTGGAAGAATTGTCTCATTGGGGGTTGTGGGTATTTTTTTAATGCATTACTTCGAGTGCTGTTGTCTCTGTAGATAATCAGCAGACAGATTCCCCAAATGAACAATGCCGCATTGAATCCTTAAACTGCTCACCGGGGGCAGGGGCGGGGAGGGGGGGGATTTGTGAAATAGAAGGTGAAGGGCAAAAGTGGCAAACGGAACATGCTCAGGGACCGCTTTCTCCTTCAGACTCAATAATACTCTTGAAGTGGTAGCTTACCATGTTGAAAAGGATGTGAAACTTTCAGAGCAACAGGTCAAATACATGGTGAGGCTTGGGGGATTTGTAAAGGGATACGGACCTTTCTGGGGCCGATTACCAGGTCATCAGTTCGAATACAGCTGTGCTCAGCCATTACTAACATGATTGCACACGAGGGCTCCCTAGGCCAGCTGGGAAGTCTGCTCTTGTTCGCTTGGTAGACAGCTAGGCAGCTGAAACCCCGGCGAGGAGGACCACTGTATCAGCGGACGCTCGGGAAATTTGAACTCTCCAGAACTCCCCCAGTCTGCTGAGCCCTGCTGCCAGCCATCTGCTTTCTTAACACCTCCCCAGGGTTCCCCCATGACGTGTGCTGGGGGAAAGCATGTCCTGGGACTGTGTGAACTGCATCAGTTCTGTCAGCCCAGGGGAAAACTTTTCATGCCTGAATGCAGCTGCCGAGAGTCATGCTGGTGTATGCGGGACTTGGCTTCCGGGTTTGACTCCATGTCTGAAAAAGTCACGTAGCTCTGACTTCCCTCCAGGCCCCTGTCCAACCCCGAAGTGCCAGGATGGACCCCAGGGAGTTACCTCCAGGAGAATCATGGCACAGTCCTTTGATTCGGCTTGGTTGCAATAAAATTTGCAGAAAGGTACGTACCATGCTCACAGAAAGACCAATTCTATGACAACAGTATTCAAACTGCCCCTGGGACCCAGTACCCAGGACTCAGCTTCCCGTGAAATAAAGAACAGAAAAGTCATCACATTCTGGGGAGTCAGATTAGGATTCCGCTATTCCAACAAGCCCTGTGTAGAGGCAGGTCGAGGCTGCCTGGTCTGCTTGAGTTAGAAAAACTGACAAGTTGAATGTTACCTTTCTGTGACCTCCCTGCCCTCCACTTACCACCTAGGACCCAGCAGAGATGCTGGGGGCTGACAGGAGGCAGCTGTGGTTGGGTCTGGGGTTCTGCGAACATGGCTTGCAGTCCTGGATCTGCCAAGAATCATCCTGGCTAGTCCCATAATCTCTTAAGAACCTCAGTTTCCCCATCTATAAAAATGAAACATGGCACTAGGAGGGCTTCTGAAGTATGATGTGGTTTCTACAGTGCTATTTTGAAACAGTTTGGATTCCTCAGAAGGCAGTGATTATCAAAATACAAATCACTGGCTGAGGCCACTGATAGTCATTAAAGCACGCAGGTTCACAGTGAATAAATAAAATATGTTCGTTCTGGAGAAAACTGGGGATATGTTTATAGGTTGAGAAAGCAAAAACCGCAATGGCGTTTACGATTGTTTTGTTAAATGTCTGCCTACAACAAAGCCTGCCTGAAAATAGAGTCGCTGCATGAGGAGAAGAAACACGGGGGTGGCTTTTTATATAAATTTTTCCTAACATCTTATTTACTGCATCCATTATTTTTTTCAACAACTAAAAACAGCTTTCCAAACACCTTTTATCTTTAAATTTACTTTATGGAGGTAATCATGCTGCCTTTAGAAAAACTTTATTAGGCTGCACTTACTACATTATCTAGAAATAATGCATTTATATGCCTATAGATCCAACTTCCCCCAAAACCACACCAAAACAAAAAATATAGATGTCTGGTTTTGTCAGTCCCTATAAATAAAGGAGGCAGAGACAGTAAATATAGAAAGGGAGCATGTTACATTACCATAACACACCAGAAACCCAAGGTGAGGATAAAAGTGCTATTTATCAACCCACCGAGAGCTATGATTCTATGGATTTTCATGTCTTCAGCGTTACTGGAGTTTAGATAATTCCAGACTTTGATTCTTTATCTTAGAACTTCATTTTCGGAAAGCATTTTAGTAAAACTGAGAAATAGACTCTAGAAGGTAGAAGCATGATGGGGAACAAAGATAAATGAGTGGATCATGTGGACTATCTACACTCCAAATAGCGACAGAAGGTGGGGAAAGGTTCAGATTCAAAGGGAATCCTAAGTGTCAAGACACTCATCATTTCCACATCCATTTGCAGCCCTTAGTCCTGGCAACACCACTAGATTTCTGTCTAGTATCTTTCCAAAAATGCCATTCCAGGTCAGGAATTCATTTGTCTGATTTTAAACTACAAATTTATTGCAAATAAAACAGAAGTCTGAATGACGATATTTACATTAATTGTATTTCTTTCACCTTAAAGGAGTATTCTTCTCACTCTCTATTTCTGATTTTTTCTTATGCATGCATGCATGTATTTACTATTAGGTATCTATCTTTGTAGAAAACATAATCATGGCTTCCTAACATTAAAGTGAACCAGAGTATTATTGAATATGAAGAACATAGCTTTCCTTCCTTCCTTTCTTCCCTCATTTTAGTTCAAAAGCTTTCAAAAAGCAGTCTGTGTTTCTAAGGTTAATGGGAGACAGAATTATGACTACCATCTACTGAAACCTACCCTATTCTAGGTGCTATGTGCTTTATTTTTTTTTTTTTTAAGATTTTATTTATTTGACAGAGAGACACAGTGAGAGAGGAAACACAAGCAGGGGGAGTGGGAGAGGGAGAAGCAGGCTTCCCGCCGAGTGGGGAGCCGGATGCGGGGCTCGAACCCAGGACCCCGGGATCATGACCTGAGCTGAAGGCAGACACTTAACAAACTGAGCCACCCAGGCGCCCCTGCTGTGTGCTTTAAATGCTTCATCTCGTTACCCCTCATGCCAGCCTCTGAGGTTGGTACTGTTCTCCCAGGTGTACAGATGAGGTGACTTGCTCAAGGTCATAGAGCTGGGAGTCAAGTGACACCTGAAATGGGTAGCAAGGTGGAGATTTTATATTCCACAGTTTAAAGGAAAAGTAGCTTCTTTATTTAAGAAAAATCTTGTATTTAGAAATCTTGTATTTTAGAAACTTGAGAAAGATCTTGTATTGCTCTTGAGACACTACTCAGCTGCTACTGGAAAAAAAATCTCTTTGTCAATTAAGGGGAGCTTGAAAGAGAACGAGTTAGACTGGAAAAGACTGCTTGAAATGAGAAGAGACAAAGCCACCTCAGCACATCAAACTTCCACATAATAAAGAACGTTCTAGTTCCTGCGCATTTGAGTCCTAGTGTACCAGTGCTGACTTGGGTACCTGGGCAATCCTGGGTGTACACTGTGGGCAAGACTTCCTGGGAGAAGGAGTCCCTCCTGTTCTCCATGTGCCCCTACTCAAACTCCCAACCAAGTGGGAGCCTCCAAAGCCCCCCTGTGCTTCTTACTTGCAGAGCCCAGCCCCCTTCTAATCACTTCTTCTGCAGCTGTCTTCCCAGCTGGGTTGGAGGCTCCAGGAGTGCTGGGACGGTGTCTCTCCTTCACCATCCAACACCCTGCCTGCAGGACCTGAGACGCAGCAGCAAACAGAGGGGAGGCCAGAGGCCGTGGGCCTTGGTTAACCGCCCCCACTTCTCTTCCAACTCTGAACACCAGCCTTACACTCACGCTCCATCCTCCTCCACCCTACCATAGCTAGTCCTTTGCCTCCTCCTTGGGGCCATTTGACAGGGAATTCTGGGGTCTTGGGAAGCTGGAGCATGGCTTAGAGAGGGGGGAATGTCTAGAACAAGCTCTGTAGGTTTCGAGGCCCAGGGTAGGGGTAGTGGTTTAATTGCCAACACTTAAGAAACACAGTTGAATGAATGATTAACGATGAATATGCTGAAGCAAAGCCACAGAGAGATAGCATTAAGCTGACCTCTTGGGGGCCCTGAACAGCAAGAGGCCCTACAGTGGGTTTCCCTGGAGGGGAGGGCAGTCTGAGGGGGGTGATGGTAGACCCTGGATGAAACACTCACTGTGGCTTGTGGAACTCTTGCTGTTATTTTTCATTATGTTCCTATAACCTTTAAGGGCATTCGTTGCCAAGACATTTCCGTCTACCTGGGTGTCTAATAAAGAGATAATCACAGGCCTTCTCAGGAATGACCGAAACCAATGGAAAGTGGACACCCCAAGAAATAACTGGGACATTCAGGTTTTCTCCTTCTTTGTCACCAGTAGTTTCTAGATCCCTGTGGCACTTCTAGCTCATTCCCGACAGCATATATAAAGTACAGATTATAAGTGAAATTGCAAGCTGGGTAAATTCCTGCCTGAGTCATGTTTACCCATTGGGGTCTATGGGATAGAGGCCAATTAAACAAATATAATACCCAAACCAAATTTTGCCGGAAGAAAACAAAACGAAATCATCTCTCTTACAACTAGACCAATACTGTCTGCAGTTTTGACGGTAACATTCCGGGACGGGGTGAAAACGGGGAGTGCGGAAACAATCTTCATGAAGCAGTAGAGAAGGGCATAGAGATGAACCACGGCTCCATTTGTTCCCCTCAATTCTTTTATCTTAAGAACACAAGAATGATTCTGAGAGACTCAGAATGTACCTGACCTATAGGAGAAAAGCAAAAAGGGAATGTATATTCAGTAGGCAGGAACTCCATTAAAAAAAGAATTGACAATTACTTTAGAAGTCAGGAAGCCAATTTTAAAATCAATACATTGCTTGAGAAGGATAACATGATGTAATGTCAAAGTAGGAAGCATTATCAAACCTACATTTACTTTGCATCGGTCCTTAAGTAGCCCTGGTCAGTGCCGAAACATTGACGAAAAGGGGATTCAGAAAGCGGAGTAACAACTGACCCAAATCTTTACACTGACTAACCAAACATTACGATACCACACAGAGCCAAAAATTGGGTTTGAACTGCATTTATACTTATGTTTGCTTCGTTTTAACCTCACTGTAAGAGAACATCTCCATCCAGACCCCACCCCCATCCCTAGAATAAACAGGGTAACTACAAACAGGAACCACCACAGAACTGGGTCCCCTGCGTCTCACTCAGATTCTTGGTGGCATTGCAAAACACAATCTGAATGCTATTAAAGGGGAAGTGGAAAACAAAGGAAGATTTAAAGTAAATTACATGAAACGAATTGTCATCATCTCTGCTTTAGTTCGTGAGAAATTCAATGTCACCACAGATATACGTCACTGAAGAATAATTTCAGCTTATTCAGCTGAAGGGGCAGAAATATATTGGGTTTGTGGGAGAATTAACTGTAATTTGCAGGATCCTTATCATGTTTGAGGAGGTGCTCAGTAAAGTAACAGCCGACGGCTGCAATGGAATCACGAGGAGGGCACCAAGTCTCTTGTTTTCAATGTTTGGTAGAAAGCCTTTTCCCATTCGTTTTAAATTACTAAGAAAAGCAAACATTTTGGTAAATGCTTCAGAGAGATTTATAGGTGACCCTAAATGCAATCTACTTGGTGACTGACTCAATTTTAATTCCTTTGGTTCTTGGTTGCAGAAAGGCCAACGTTGTTACCACTTGCCTGGTCAAAGGTTACACTTCCTGCCTTCCATCAACCTGGCTGGGACATCTGAGTGTTTTTAGATACTAGTCAGGTCACCTTCCAAGGGGAATCACTCACGCTAGCCATCTGATTAAGGGGCCTCTGTAATGAATCCTGCTACCAGGTATGCAATTAGCCAGGCTCTAGCTTTCCTGGTTTAGTGAAATGGATGTTAGAAGCCCATCCGTGTAAGACCTCGGTAAGCTAAGGCATCCGGGAGCCGGGACGTTCAATCGCCATCCTTCCCACTTTAAATTTAAATTTTAATTACATTTTAATGACATTGTGTGTGTGTGGGGGGGTACCTGTGTGTGTCCGTGTGTGTGTGTGTGTGTGCATGTGCATATAATACAAAGTTTTTGTGCCCATGTCGCAGGGAGTTAGGAGACCCAGAGTGCCACTTTGGGTCATTGCTTCTCTGAGGAGTTTTCCACACACACAGCTTTAATCATGCACTTGCAGTTCACCATGAATGCTCTCGGCCGTGTTGGGGGCACACTTTCCCTGAGGTCTCTAATAATGGAGGAAGCTTGACTGAGTGCTCACGAGAGCCCAGCACTGTCTTAAGGTCTTTATTTGCTGAAGACTGGTAATTATTCTTTCTCATACATGAAGAAACAGAGGTGCCAAGAAGGCATGTGTCTAAGCTAGGGAGAGCCTGAGCCCAAATCTGGACCCAGGCAGCCTAGAACTGTGCATGTAGCCACATTCCAGATGCACAAAATTGGGCCAGAGTCAAATGGTGAAGTCCTGAAAAGTCATTCTGGGAGTTCCCAAATCCTCTTTCTGCCTCTTTGCCAGAAGCGGCAACCTCTCCTGGCACCTCTCCTGGCACCTCCAACATTAACATGCTGCACTCTAGCCACCACTCCAACTCAGAGCAGAGATCTGCCGGCTTAAACTCAGGACCATCTCCTAAACTCACACAGTGCACTGATGTGGTACCTCTCATAGGTGTTCACTTGTCAGGCTGGCCAATCCAGCTCCTATCTCCCGGCTTCGGTAATTAGCTCAGGAATGGGCCCATGACCCATACTAGTCTCCAAAAAAGTCTGGTTTCTTTGAAGTGAAGAGAAAGGAGGCTGATTTTTCATGATGGACTTGAACCTTGGGGGGCAGGAGCAGCTGGACCATGATGGACCTCATGGAGCCTGAGAAGGGAATCAACAATGGAAGGAGAGCAGAGCCTGCCCAAGAGCCAGAGCAGGTTGGGTCCTGGAGGCATCTTCAAGCTCCAGCCCAGCTGGGTCTGACACAGGTTATACCCTGGACTTCTCAGCTGGAATCCATTTAATTCCCTTTCTGCTCAAGAAGTTTGCACTGGGCTTTCTGACTCTTGCCTCTTTCTGCTTCTGGACAATTTTTAAATTCTAATTAGAAAGTAAATTCATTTTATTTTCATCTGATGAAAATAAAAATGTCATCCAGTGGCAGAGAGAATCCGCTGTGACCTTTCAAAGAAGCAAAGGGTGGGGTGGGTGCTATGGCAGAACAGGTTGAGAAGCCAGGGAATTAGTGTTGAAAAGTTACAACACTGGCATTTATTTTCCCATTTAATGTCCCCAGTGATCTTGCAAAGAAGGTAGCATTATCTTCAGTTCACAGATGAGGAGACCGAGGCACGGGGAGGGTAGATAATGTCACCCATTTCACACTGTTTGTAAGTGGCCGATCTCGCCTTCAAACCCAGACCCTTCTGGCTCTGAAGCCCACAGCTGACCTCCCATCGCTCCAGGTTGTACCACAAAGTGCTGTGTAAAGTGAGGGCACGGGGCCTGAAATTGTCCAGGGTACCAGGTTTGATGTGCCCTGGACATCTTCAAAGCACTCAACACATTGTGTCATTTGCTGAGTCCAGTGGATAAGGCGGTGGACGTTACCTCCAGATCTTAGAGGTGGGTTGCTGCCCTTACGGCAGACAGGATTTGGGTAAATGCTTTGGTTGTGGAGAAGGAGGAAAGATGGGCATGAAAATGTGATGTATTCGAAGCATTCATTTGCTGTGGCCAGAAAGGACACAGAAGAGACTCTGCGGGCTCAGCATGGTTTGTTTGTTTGTTGGCCTGGGATGAGTCTGACATGCCACTGTTGCCATGGTAATGAGTGAGTAGAGCGCTTTGGTACATTGAGGAAGGAAAAGAAAAACGATAGTGAGGCAAATATTTGTTGAACAACATTTTAAATGTACTGTGAGTACAGTTATGTACTAAGTGCTTTTAAGAACATCAAAGGAAAGGGAAAGTTACCGAGGAAGCCAAGATACACAAAACCATGGAGCAATTAAATAGCAGCACATGCACAAGAGAATACGGAAATTCATGTATGCATATGCTCAGAGTATGTCACAGATGACAGGCCTGAGTTCAATGGGGCTGACCAAAAGCAGCTTTTTGGATCTCTCTCTCTGTTTTTTTTTAAAGATTCATCTAGTGCTCGCTTCGGCAGCACATATATTAAAGATTCATCTATTCACCTGAGAGGGAGAAAGAGGGAGACAGAGAAGGAGCAGATAGAGAGGAAGAGAGAGAATCCTTAAACAGACTCTGCGCTGAGTGCAGAGCCCGACCTGGGGGCTCAGTTTCACCACCCTGATCTCTACCCGAGCCAAAACCAAGAGTTGGATGCTCAACTGAATGAACCACCCAGCCGCCCCAGCTTTTTGGATCTCTTAAATTTTGAGCTAAGTTTCTAAGAATTAACCTGATCAGTAGGAGTGAGTGAGAAGGATATATTTTGGTGAAAGCAACATGGTGGCCAAATGGAAGTGTCACTTTGTTCTGCTGAGCCAGAGGAAGGCATGGCTGGGTTCCTGGAGTAGGGGCGATGGAAACTGGGTTTGGATTTACACTGATTTACCCTGTACCTGGCCAGGAAAGGAGCCCTGTCCTGAAGCTGTGAAACACGGAGAAGGTGGATCTAAAGAAAGGAGGATGACTTTCCTGGCTCCCTTGCCCAAGGACAGTGTGTTATACTGCAATGGGAATCAGACCCGGTCTTATTCATCTTCCCTTAAGATCTGGCACTCTGGGAGGATTGATACGTATTTACTGAATGAGTAAGTGAAGGCAGGAGGGAAGAAACGAAGAAAGGAAGGATGGAAGCTTGACCAATCTGCTTCAGAAGCAGGGCATGATAATAGGTATTGATCAACAGCTGGAAGCCTATGGAGAGTTCAAGAAGGTTGAATGGAGGAGAGCCATTTTTCTTTGCAAAACTGAAGAAGTCATTAACTATGTGGGAATTGTGGTTTCTTTTTGCGGTGGCACAGGTGGGGAATCCAACTGGAAAGGATACTCCAGGTCTTCAGCTTCCCCACCAGTCAATACTCGTGTCCTTCATGCTCCCCAGCTTCCCCTCTCACAGAACAAAGACACATCAGGAGCTGAATTCCAGGGTCCTTGTTCCCCATAGATGAATTTGCTTTGGTGTAAGAGTTCCTTGGTGTGGAATACCTAAGTAGTTTCTCCCCGCTTCCCAGCCCCAGCAGTTTTTGCCCTGACCTACGTAGAGGCTTTTGCAGACTTGCCTTCTCTCTTCAAAGGGTGTTTTGCTTTTCTTAAAACATTTTCTAATACACCTGAACAAATCAATTAAAGGAAAAAGCCATCTTGTGGTTTTCTGACAGATTCTATGACTTTATAGAGGTTGAATTTCTTCGTATACACATCCTCAATCAAAGACCCTGCCCTCATCTTTCCTCGTTCCTCCCAATGCAGGAAATTGTTCTGGTAAGTGGAGCCCCTCCCCCACGAATGCCCTGCGTGGCCTCAGCACCAGAGTCCTCTGATCCTTCCCCAAGCTGATGGCCCTGTGTGCAGGGCTCCGCACTGCTCCAGTGATCCCAGGAAATGGAATTCCTTTCCCAAGCTGGAGCCCCCGATTTTACCTCTTTCTTCTTGCATTACTACATAGATAGATAATCTGAGTTAATTCCTTCAGGGTTCATAGGCATTTAGCCTTTGCCTCTTAGTTCTGCTGCCGTTCTCCAGTTCAATACCCAAGGCAAATTTCCTAAGCTCATTCCAGTGCGGATCCTTATTTTCTTGCATTAAGATAGAATTGCATTAACCTACAGTTTCTTTAGGGGATGTTCTTATGAATATATATTTTCTTCTGTATTCAACAGTTGACTGTCATTCTTTTATAATGCAAAATCCTTTCTAATTGAGCTTTTCAAGATGAACCTTTGCTTTCTATTTCTTCTAGCTCACTTTTCGGAGTTTAGGGGTAAGGATGCTTCGACCAGGGAGTAAAAATACCAGTTTTCCATTTTCTTTGTCTTTTGGGAAATCAAGTGATTTGGCATAGGAACATTCTGAAGGCTGCCAAGAAACAGCTACTTCTATAAATCAGTTCATTAGGTCCTTAATTTCTATGACGTTTGTCTTCCTGACTTAATTGTAAACTTTGAAAGTGGGGACTGGTTCTTCTTTTCTTTTCCTTCTCCTCCACACTCTGAGCTACCTTCAGGATTGGGTTCTTCTCATTGTGAGGGGGCACTCCATATGTGTAGGGGGCTCCCAGGTTGAGGTGCTAATTCTGTGGCTGCTTTAGCTGTCCTAGTCCTGCTTGATGATCGATCCTGCCTAGAATGTATGTATAATTCTGAGGTATGAAAGCAGAGCTTGTCAGCATATTTTGATATTTTGCAATAATCTCGCAAGTTTTGTGTTTTAAGCCATGCTTGAAACTTCAGTAACTGCAGTTGCTAATCATCTGGTGCACCTCTGTGAGCTGATGGAACAGTATTGATGGGCACAGTTGAACAATGCAGAGTAGCACATTCCAGTACATTCCAACAAGGCCCTATTATTATTACTGGCAGTAGGACTATAAGGTGGAGCACAAGAAGTCACAAGCAATAAAAAGCACATTGTTTCATGCCCCTGTGACAGTCCAGGTGAAATGAAAAGCCAGCTCTGGTAAATGGCCAAGAATAACACAGAGTAGCTCTTCACCCCTTGAGGACCGTGGCTGTTAACACCCTAAAAGAATTGCCACTGAGACAGTTAGAATGGAGGAGTGACCACGGGTGTTGCGTCCCATCCTAGTTCTTCCCTCGCTGTGGATGAGAGTGTGGTTTTCTCAGATCATTCTCTGGGGAAAACTGGTTAAAAAAAATGAATAGGCTATTTCTTTGTGACACCAAATTACTATCTTCCTGTCAAATCATTCATTTAATCACTAAGTGTTTGTCGAGTTCCTACTATGTGCTGGCTACCATTCCAGGCTCTTGGGACGATAGGTCAGTGAACCAAACAAATACCCCTTCTGTCGTGGAACTTAGATACCCATGGGTGACTGACAAACGGTAAATATAGCAAACCAGTGAACTGCATGGTATGTTAGAAGGTGAGAAATGTCCTGGGCAAAGAAAAGGTCAATCAGGTTCAAGGGGCTCAGAAGCGTGAGAAGAGCAGTTGGAGAGGACGATTAGTGTTCACAGTTTTAAAGAAGGTGGACAGAGGAGGCGTCGTGGGCTAGGCGATGTTTAAGCAAGCAGTTGGAGGGAAGGGAGATAGCCATACAGACAAGAGAAATCGAAATCTGACTGGATCTCTCCCTGACATCCCCCCTCACCCTTAAAGCCTTTCAGAGTCTTCCCTCAGCTCCTGCAGGAAGGTCTAAACCCTTTAACAGGATCTCATGGAAGATAATGTCTTCTTCTCTCAAAACTGATCTCGTTTTTCTCCTTCCCCAGCCCTTACATTACCCCACCCACACTGGTGGGCCTTCTGTGCCTTTGAGAGCCCACTCCCTGCCTCCTAAGCCCTCCCTCCCTGGGGGCTCATCGTGGCTGACTTCTTGGTGTTTCCTCACCTCCAGGTCTCAGCTGAAATGTCTTCTCAGAGAGGCCTTTCTGTACTCAGGAAGTCTAAGGTGGCCAGCCCCCAGTTACACTACCATAGCACGCTATTGATTTTTATGACGATCTGACATTATCTTGTTTTTATATTGTTTCCTTATGTTAACTGTCTTTCTCCTTTAGAGTGTAAGAGCCATGCAAGGACCATACACATGGGAAGTGACATTATCCGTCTTATTCCTTATTTTATCTCAAAAATTTAGGACATAGAAAGCACCCCCGTGCATTTGTTAAGTGAGTAAATGCATACATGCTTGGGTGTATGAAGCCTGAAGGCCTGTTGGTCTGGAGCAATTTAAGTGTTACAGAATATTCACTAACCCTCCTATCCCCACCACACACACACACACACACACACACACACACACACACAAGATATAAAGAATGCATTTGTGCTGTTGCCGGGGACATAATCCTGGGTGCAGGAGAATCAGTCTGCACCAGTCTGCTCTCTCCTACGAAGAGACACACTGTTAGTCAGACCTGAGGTGGGTAATGGGTTTATAGATAGATCAACCTCAGGACACACTGTCAGTGACTGATATGATAGCTGTTTAATAGAGCGCTTGCTCATAGTAGATTAAATTAGCAAGTAAAATGATCATTCATTGTTACTTCAGAGATTATTGACCCATCATCTATCTATCTATTGGAAAGGCTCTGGACTAGAATCTTGTCAAGGCTCGGCGCTGTTCGCGACCAAACTGAGACTGCGTGGACGTCAGCACGACTAGGTGGGCAGCCTCTGACAGAGCCTGTAGCCACAATGGTACCATCTGCTTAATTTCCACTGTGTTCCAGACAGCTGTTCGCCGTAATATGTTTTGCTCTTCGGAAATGAGGTGAAAGAAACAAAGAAAAGCAAAAGATGGGGGCCTATTTCCTTGGGTTTACTTTCCTCAAGTTTCTTTAGAAAGCAAATCGAATGTGACTGGTCCACAGAAGGCATTCTACTAGCAGAGAGTCTGTGGGGATAGAGGATGTTGAGTACTTTAAAGACTTTCCATCTTTAAGGATTGCATGGATGGGTGGGTGAATAAATGAAATAAAGATGGCAGATAGGCTTTATTTGGGAGGCAGCATATTGTAAGAGGAAACTCCAGGGCTTATGATTGCTTCATGACATGCCTAACACTGACAGAATTCAGGGGAATTAGCATAACCTCTGAAGAAGACCACTGCATTTTTAAAAAACATGTGAAAGAGCAACTTTCATCTATAGGTTCAAATAAGAATGGTATGTCTAATTTTTCACTTATCCACTAGCAAAGATAAAAAGTAACAATAGTCACAGTAAGGGTGTTGTGAGATAAGCCTTATCAGTCACCGCTGGTGTGAACTGGTACAACCCTCCAGGAAAGAGATTTGGTAAAATGTAACAAGACTCTTAAAAATTCCCATACCTTTTATTAAAATTATTTATCTTTTAATTGATTTTCTTGCTGAGGATTATTTGTGTATAACAAGGTTTATGGCAGTACTTTCTGTAATAGTGAAAAACTGGTAGCATTCAAGTGTATATTAGAATGGTTACCTAAATGTATGGAGCATGTATATAATAGTTTATTATGCTACCATTAAAACTTATGAGCATGATGTAATATGAAATAAAAAACCAGGATATGAAATTATATATGGACTGTGAATTCAACCATGAGGAAGAAAATATGCTGGAAAACCACGGGAAAGAAATCTGTGAAAATACTGAGTGATTGCCTCTGGATGGTGGAATTACAGATTTTTTTCCCTCTAAATAATGTTTTCCCCCTAAATAATGTTTTCCCCCGGCCTTTCCATATCCTCCCCCCCCCCCCAAGTATGGGCTATTTTGATCCTCATAAGAAAGGTCTTCATAAAAACTTTGGAGGAGGAACTAAATTCTAATTTAGGCTCTACCATGTCCTGTTGGCGTGTTATTTTGGTATGATGTTTGGTAAATTATTCACTGTCTCTAAGCCTCAGTTTATCATCAGTAAAATGGGGAGGATAACTTCCAGCTTGCAGGGCTGCTGTGATGCGTAACCAAGATGTTCTATTTAAAGAGGCCAGCAGAATAACTGGCATGTGCTAGAAAGTAAATGGTACTTACAATAATTGTTGCTCCAGGATTCGAGGTGATTGCAAGCTGGTTGAAGTATTTTTTTTTTTACCTTGACCAATTAATCTTTTATTTTTTATTGCACACTTCAACCATGTTACAGAAAAAAAGATAAAGAACTGTTTAATGTTAGACTCTAGTTAATTACATATATGTCTTCTTTGATACTTTTCTATAGAGACCTAAATTTTACATAAGTATCATCAGTAAACAGAATAATTTATGTTCTATTCAACCTGTTTGGGTCTCACTGAAACATTTTTTGCATGCAATTTTACATATATCAGTATTATTTAATGGCTACTTAGAATCTATGATAGCATCAATACACCAAAGTTTATTTATCCACTCCCTAACTGTGGGATTTTTTTTTTTTAACTTATAAGAATGGAATTGTTAGAAACATCTTTGTACAAGTAGATTTTTTTCTTTTAAATATTTTCTTGGGCTTATGTTACTGTGTTAAAAGATCGATTATAGCGGTCTTGTATTCTTCTAGACAACTTTTTAAAAAGACGAATATACAAAGCTACTGGTATGAGGATACATGCAATTAAAATTTTATTTGCTAATATAATAGCATGAACTAGATTGCAGTTGTTCAGTTTGCATTTTTTTTTTAAAGATTTTATTTATTTATTTGAGACAGAGAGAATGAGAGAGAGAGAGCACATGAGAGGGGGGAGGGTCAGAGGGAGAAGCAGGCTCCCCGCCGAGCAGGGAGCCCGATGCGGGACTCGATCCAGGGACTCCGGGACTCGATCCCGGGACTCCAGGATCATGACCTGAGCCGAAGGCAGTCGCTTAACCAACTGAGCCACTCAGGCGCCCCCAGTTTGCATTTTTAATATTAGGAAATCTGAATATTATTGTAAGCCTTGACTTTTATTTATATCTTCTTATCTGTTTTCTGTCCTTTTGTAAACTTTTTTTAGTAAAAACAAAAACAAAAAAGAACACACACACACAAAATAATTAGCAAAAATTGCATCTTAAGTCCCATAAAAAAAAAAGTAGAAAGCATTATGAATTTGCATCCACTTTAAAAAATATTAAACATTTTACTCACGTGTAATCAAATAAGTTTATTACATCTTACCATTTGTTTTCTTTCCATTTTGGATACATTTTTCATTTTCCCTTTAGTTGCTCTCATATACCTTGCTTCTCAATTGCTATAAAGTTCCTTTGTACTACTATTATAATGAGAATTGTAGTCTTTTTATTTTTACTTTTTTATTGTTTTATCATATGTAAAGTGAATTTAATTTCTTTTTCCATGTGGATATCCAGCTGATCTTTCCACCAGCAGTTATTAAATATTAATTTCTTTCCAATCGATTTATTAGTCTTAGTTAAAGTTTCTATTCAGCATCATAGACTATTTAGAAACATTACTTAATAAGGCAAGAGTATTTCCATAAGAGGTTTTTTAATACCGGGAGGATAACTTTATCACCAGAAATGCCTATTTTATATATGAAATAAGAAATTATTTCCCAGGGCTCTAAAGTGATCATTTGAATGGAGGAAGACAAGTTTGGATATAGCAGAAAAGCTACAGTTCCAACCAGAATATTCTTAGAGAGAGCAAGCATCGTATGTAATCTGTTGTATAGAGCTTGCGTGTAATCTATTTTCACATAGTTTTTAAAATGCATGATTTAGATTACAGATTATTTTCAGATAATTGCATGGTGATTTTAGTGACAGAGTTTGCACTATTGCTATAAAGGAATATTTGGTAGCTCCTAATTTCTTACCTGATAAGTGAAAGCGCCTGCAGTTCCAGCTTCCCCCTGTCTCTTCTGACATCCCCACTCCAGCCCCCACTTTCATCATTCTGGGCTCCGGTGCATCTCCCTTTTATACCTTGTCCAAGAACTCCTTCCAGACAGGGTCCCAACGTTACTTAAGATACTGGTTTGGATACTTAACAAAGACCCTTTAATTGTGCCTGAAACAAAGGGGAAGATTTATTTCTATTTCACATAAAAGTCTGAGCTGGTGGACAGGCTCGAAGTAGGCTGGCTGTTCCATCGGGTCATCTAGGGCCAAGGCACTTTCTATTTTGTTGCTCTGCCATCCTCTGAGGTTTGTCCCTGTCCACATGGTCTAAGTAGGCTCCTAACACCTGCATCAGCCCACGGGAAGGGCTAAAATAGGCAATAGATAACAAGGAGCTTCTTTTTAAGCATGTAATCCAGAAACTGAAAACATTACATCTGCTCCCTTCAGAATTTAGTAACATGGTCCTAATTAGCAGGAAGGGAGGCGGGAAATAGAATCTCTAGTGACCTTGTGCTCAGTTGAAACCTAAAGTGGAGATAGGGAGCAGGGAATGTATCCTATTATGAAAAGGTGGAGAGAATGGATGATGGGGTTTTCTCTTTCCCTGTGATGTCTTTCCTGAGCAACTTGGGCAGAATTACTTTTTCTGTCCTCTGGGTCCCCTATTTATGATAGATAATTTTGTGCATCGCTCTCTCCCTTGAGTCTCTGCTCTCTTTGAGGTCAAACGTTATGTTTCTTTCTGGAGATTTACTTTCTTATTTGATACTTATATAGATACGACTTTTATTTTTCAGTGTCAGACATTATCTATCACATTGACTTCTCACTTGAAAGATAAAGCTGTAACTCTTTCTTTCACCTTCCTCCCATAACACACACACACCCATCCTATGTCCTCATCCACTCAGTATTGTTACATAGTAATTTTATTTATGGCCACATTTGTGTTGTGTTTAAATAATTATGAAGATGTAGATGCTACTTATGCACTGAACCACGTAGTATAATTAGTAACTTTTTCTAGCTCTCCTAACATTTTGTTTTCCCTAGAGTTTTGTAATTGTTTGTTTAGGAAAATCATTGTTACTTAATATCCATGTCCTTCTCACTGAATTCAATCCAAACTTTGCTGAAATTGCACAAATCTCTTTTCAATATGTTCAAACACCTTAAGCATAGTTTGCATCTTCTTGACGAAAACAAGCCTTCTGACGTGCTCCAATTGGGACTGTTTGTTTTCTAGGCTTTTTGTTGCAGTTCAAGTCTATCGTATGGATATACCCCTAAATGTTTTCAGTTATTCATCCGTATTACTAAAAATTTTTTTGAGCATTCACCCTGCTATATGTATATACTCAGTATATTTGTATTACAGCACTGGTATCTTTTACACACTATAAAATGACACAAACATGTAGAAGTTAAGAAAAGAGACTTAAAAAAGTATAACCTATTTTCTTTCTGCATTCCAGTGCATCATCCTGATTAGTCTGTGAGTATACATACTTGGTGATCATTATACTATGCCACTTGGATGTATGTTACCACTTGGCTATACCTCATGATGTTTCCAAGGTGATTCATTCTCTTTCCCCTAATTTCAGCTCCTTCTCCTTGTTTTTCTCTGCATCAAATCAGTTTTTTTTTTCACTCAATTAGGCCAGATTAGTAAGAATTAGCTTCACTCATCTCTTTCTTAATCCTTCCAAACAATCTCCAATCCAAAAATATTTCTTCGACTCATGCAGTAGGTTGCCCATCATGACCTCTTTGTGTACATAGTCTATTCACATTTACTAGTTTTTGGATCAACTATGAAAAATTATATTTTTTCCAGGAAGTCGTCTGTTTTCTTTAGGTTTTCAAATGTGTCACTATAAGTTTTATGTAATATTCTATGATAGTCCTTTTAGCCTCTCCAGATCTTTACATTCCTATTTCCACTGTTTTGCTCTTTTTTCCTTAATCAAGCTTGGGAGGGATTTACCTATTTTATTAGTCTTTTCAAAGAACTAGTTTTCAAATTTGTGTAGTTTTGTTTTCTCTTCTACTAATTTCAGCTTTAATCCCCCTAAGGTGTGGTTTAGGTCATGTTACTCCTTTCTTGGTAAGCCCTCAGTGGCTCCCCATGGCCCTCTGAATTAAGTATGCACTCTTCAGACAGGTTTTCTTGGCTGTCAGGAGATGTGTATTGAATGGAGCTCTTTCTCCATTGTCAGAAAAGGAGAGCTATAGTTGTGTGGAGAAGAAAACCATGTCTGCACACCAGCCTGTAATCTGTTTAGCTATGTTATACAACTCCTTTTATGTTCAACATCAGGGGCAGATCCCTGACCTTTGGCAAGGTTGTGAAATAGACCTTGCTTTCCTGAAAGTTGGGGATATAAATAATATTTATATATAAGGTCTGCAATACCATAGGATCAGTTTCATGAGCTGTAATTAAATAGGACCCTTGCTATAAATTCTTTAGTTCTTGATGGCATGCAACAGCTGGTGACCTTAGTTTTTTTTAATAGTGTTTTCAGGGGAGGAGGAAAGAAAAAGAGAGGGTCATTAATATGGTCTAGCCTCTGAGATTTTTGTGAATATTTTGATCTAGTACAGACCTCCACTCACTAAGTGAAAGGCATCTGTTTCTTCTGTCTGCAGCAATTGGTATTAGCATTGAAAGTAGCCTGACTGAATGGATCATCCCACTCATGGTCTATCCATTTGCTATGGAGGCAGTATTTATCACTTTTGGTGGACTTAGCCAACTGAGCTGATCTTTTCTTTTATTCCTCCCAGGGTAACAATCTCAAAAGCAGATATAACTGATTGATCTGAGATCTCCTTTTACTTTCTATGAGAAAAAAACCACCACCAGCTGCCAAAAAATTGCCATAATCAGCAGAGCGTGGCAGGGGGCCTTGTGAGTTTTCCTGAAGGTGTTGCATGAGAAGGCCATGGCCATGATCACTTCCTCAATGCTGTCCTGCGCTGATTGTGTTTTGAGGCTCATTATGAATTGCCAGACATGGCAGGTAAGCGGTGGGCTAAGACATTGAGGAGATTTATTGACATGAATGTGATAGAAAGCATGTATGAATTCATGTGTAATTTGTACCTGAAGGTTTTATGTGTGATAGATTGCTCTGTGGTGATTTTGGAAGATGGATATGTGGGGGAAAGTTCCTAGCTAGGAAAGAATATGGAGATAAAATATTATTTAAGTATTCATTTCTGTTCAGAGAGTTGCTGCTATTTTTTTTCTTCAATCTCCTGTTGAGTTTGTAAGTGTTCAGAATGGTTTGATCCCTATCTAGCTGAATTCGTGGGACCAGACGAAATTTAGGTCTCCTGCTCCTCCACCATCTTGCCCAGAAAATCTTAAGTATTCATTTCAAAGTTTAAAAGTTAAATATTTTTATTCGATTTGTTTCTGATCACAAAATTTATAGAGATTCAGGATAAAAATTCAGGTACCAAAAGATGAAAATAAAATTCATCCAATTCCAGAGAAAGTCACTCTTAGTATTTTATTTATGTCCTTATAATCTTCTTTTCCTAGCCAACATGCCAACTTAACAAAAATGCAACTATATTAGAAAAACTCTTTAATGACACACCATGACAGCTTAAAAAATTGGTTGCAAACTTTTTGATATTCCTTTCATTGTTTTCTCGCCTTGCACCTGAGCAGGCTTGTGACTTGCTTGTAACCAATAGAACGGGGCTGAAGTGACTCTACCTGACTTCCAAGGCTAGGTGAGAACACGTATTCAGCCTCCGCCTTGTTTTTCCTAATACTTGTGCTGGAGCTCCAAGCAACCACGCAAGATGTTCAACTTGCTATAAAGGAGTCCAAGCCATATGAAGAGGCCATGTGTGGGCTTTGCAGCCAACAGCCCCCAAGCTCACCTCCCAGCTGCCCGCCATCTTGGATATCCAGTCCAGGCGAGCCTTCAGGGGACTGAGCTTTCATCCTACTGCAATTGCTGGGGAGACCTCAAGCAAGAAGTGCTTGAGCCCACCTCAAATTCCTGACCTACAAGATTTTGAGAAAAAATGGAGTAATTGGGGCACTTTGTTATGTATGCAATGGTAACCAGAACACAAGCTTAAAACAAAGAAACGAATACTGCAGCATACTGTGAACTCTTCAGGTTCATTCCGTTTCCTTCTGCCTCATTTTGATGGTTTCATAGCATTTTTAGTATATGTAAATAAGATACTGTTTTTAAATTAATCCCCCAGTGTTGAATATTAGTTTACCTTCTAGCTAAACCTTTCAGCTACATCTTTGGACATATCTACTATTTCTTAAGATAACTTAATAATATTCAAAATTAGAGGGGCCAAAGTTATTTTTTTAGTGCCTTTAACAAATACCTTCCAATTATCCTTTCCCAGTACGGTCAGCACACCTGCAAGGACACACACACGCACATATCCACACACACAGGGAATAGAGGAGAGAGCATGGGTTTCAGAATCAGTAGTCTTGAGTTTCACCTCACAGTTCCGCAACTTGCATGACCCTGAGCCAATTACTTAAACTTCCTGAGCCTCACTTTAACCATCTATAAACCGGAGATAATAATACTAACGTCAAAGGAGTTTTTATGAAAATTAACTCAAGTACAGTATTCAAGTGCCAAGCACAGACCAGCCATTTAAAATGCTAACTGTTGTTCTTGCAATGACTTCCCAAGAATGAAGGAATCATCTCTAGATGTCTTTTTTCCTACTCTTCCGCACCCACTGGGTGATTCTGCTTCTGTTCGGGTACTGAGCCTGACTCCTGTCCTTTGAGGCCTTACCCATAGTTGAATATTCTTGCGAGTGCTAATCTCTAAAGGTGTTACTCCCCCCAGTTAGCGGATGCGTTTTTAAAAGGCGATTCTTGCAAGCAGAGAGGTATGTTGAATACCAGTGGGATGAGTCCCTGATGCTGGGATGCCTGGTACCTGAGGCACAGAGGGAGGAGATGTTCCCAGGGAGGAAGGCCGTGCTGTCATCACACCCTTCAAACCACATGCCTCGGGCAGTCCCAGTTGTGAGAGGGGCCCTGTTCCTAGACAGCCTGTATGGGACAGCGGGCCTTCCTTCTAAATCAGAGAGAAGTGCGAAAACAAAAACATGCAGACCGTTCTTTCACATTCAGTTTGAATTCCTTTTGGGACATACTGCGTGAGCTCTGGAAAGTGTGTGAAAGGAAAAGTGGTCACAGATGTGGAGCAGGGCCTGCGTGGTGGCTTTCCCCATCATCTCGGGGCCTGCTGGGCTCCGCGTAGCCGAGAGGGGCCGCTATTCACAAATGCTATCTGCAGACTCGCAGCAGGTGGGCGAGTGGGAAGGAAGGCAATGAAGATTTTCTGAGCCATTTCTGTTTCTGTAGCCACTTTTTTATTCTCTGTCAGGCCAGAAATTTGGATGAGTTGAGGACTAAAAAAGGAAAGCTTTTCTGCCTCTTCAGCTTTATTGAAGCCTTTATATGGGAACCAGGCCTTGGCTGGAAAGATGTTTACTTTCCAAAAATTTAGACAGCATTATTGTAAATATGCAATTATGCAGCAGAGACATAATGTAGAGCCTTCTTCAGAGACAGGGGCTAGGCAAGATGTTCTTTTTAAAAAAAAACATGAAAAAATAGCTTGTTTTCATTTGGGGTATTTCCTTTTAGTCATTGTCTATATACCCATGTAGTAAGATCACACGTTTCCTCTTAACATACTTAGGCAAAAATAGAAAGCTTTTTGATTATTTAAGACCAATTGGATCTTCCTCGTAAAGCCTCATTTATGTCTTGGGAGCAGGAAAAAGTGTTAAAGAGTAGATTTTTGCTAACTGGTAAATTTAGTCTGTGGTAAACAGTCTTTAAATGGTCTTTACAGATTGTTGGAAGCTTTAGATAAAATGGGCTCCGCTCAGGTCTGCCCCTACCCTCGTCTCAGAAGGATCGCGGGATGTGAAGAGGAGGTGGGAGGGGGTGTAGATCCTTGTAGCCTTAGCGCTTCCCTTGGGATCTCTATTTGTCCCTGTTGTAAAACTGTTGGAAAGGTGACCACCGAGGTGGGATGGATTTCAAAGTGAGTGTTGGCCGGCAGCGGAGGCGGAGGCCCGTTGCTGGCATAGCCTTCCGTCTGTGTGGCCGAGGCTGGACGTGGAGTCCCTCACCTGGACTCTCATGGCACTGCGGGTTCCTTGGGTCCGTGCCACATGCTACTTCTGGCCCCTGGACTAGTCCTTCCATTTTACTTCTCACCCTGGTGGGCCCCGGGCTGGTTCTCAGCTGCTACCATCTGTGTCTGCTTCCGGGGCATGTGAGAAATTCCGGGTCCTTTCCGGGCCACGTAGACTCCAGGGTGACCCAGGAAAGCCCTCCTTTCACTACCAACACCGTACTCCAGAGTTTATATAATGTGGCAGCTTCTGGTTTGGTGTGGGCCAACCTCCTCCCAGAGTCCGAAGATGGGGGGTGGGGGGCAAAACCCTCCTCCCTTCAGAAGTAAGATCTCCATAATATGGGGGGAGTGCATTGGTCCCCGACCTCCTCCCCATCCTTGATGAACATCACCCAGATCTCATTCAGGAGGCCTCTGACTCAAGGCCTGAGTCTTACCCGCAAGTGTGTCTGAAACCTGCAGGGGAATCCTTCCTTACCCCTCCCTAGCTTCTGGTGGTTTGCTGGCAATCGTTGGCATTCCTTGGCTTAGAGACTTCGTTCATATCCTTCATCTTCATGTGGCATTCTCCCTCTGTCTCTTCATATAGTCTACTCTCTGTGTATTTCTGTGGTTGGGTCTAAATTTCCCCCCGTTAAAAAGGAAGCAGTCATATTGGATTAAGGCCCACCCTAAAGGCTTCATCTTAACTTGAGGACATCTGCAGAGACCCTGTTTCTAAATAAAGTCATATTCTGAGGTACCAGGGGTTAGTACTTTAACATCTCTTTTTTGGGGAGATACAATTCAATACACAACAAACATTTAGGCTGTTTCCAGGTTTTTGCTATGGGTGGTGATGGTGGTGATACTGTTCCAGATAAAGCTGCAATATGTATCAAGTACATAACATTTTAATTCTATTGAAATAGAAGACTAAAATTTAAAAGCAATAAGGAGGGATTGGAAATAATAATTTTAAACTTAAATTATTGATTTCTGTTTTTCATTATTCACAAGTCTTTAATTGATACTATAAAGAGAAGTAGAATAGAGATAGTTCAGAGCTTGGAATCAGTTCATTCATAAATAATAGACCCAGAATGAGGTGAACATTGTCCAATAGTTAATAAGGCATCATGGGCAAAATAAAATCTTAAGAACTGTAAGTTTTAACCAAGCATTGATCCTGCTTTAAAAGAGGTGTTTTGAGAATCGTGTTGCCTTGCCATGTGCAGTAAAGTTTTTCCAGGTATTTTTCCGTAGAAAATAATCGGTAGTCGTGTTTTCAACATGTTTCAAAGTTGTAACACTGCCACCAGCTTCCAAAAGGAAGAAACTTCTGTTTTGGAAAGATTTTTCTGAAGAAATAAGATCTCTATAACATGAAGGAAGTCCCTTGATCCTCAGCCTCATCCCCACCCTTGACAAACTCATCCACCTCTCATGTACTAGGCCTCTGCCTCAAGGCCTGAGTCTTACCTGCATGTGTGTTTCTGTCCTGGGACTCCTGATTGGATCCCAGCTATTTGGTTGTCCTTCTCTTGGTTTAGTTTCACCAACAGCTAGAATTCAGGTAGACTGTTCTCTGGGGAGGCCTGAGATTTCTTGGCAAAGCTTGGACCTAAAGTTCTCCAATATAGACCAGCTTTTTCAACTCTGAGTCTTCAAGGTCTCTACTACAGCACCACCATATTTCCATTGGTAAATGCTTTCTCTTTTCTAGTAGTTTTGGTACCATGATTAGTGGGAAGGATCAAAATAAGAGGGAATTAACATCATCGTGCTTTTCTTGGGTGCCAGGCAATGAGTCATGGTGTTCACAGACCCTTATTTAATATTTAACCTTGGATGCAGGCATTGTCATTCCCATTTACAATTGAGGAAATGGGGTCAGTGAAATTAAAAATATAGTGAGTGGCAAAACCTGAATTTAAACCTAACTCCGGCAGGTGCTCCATTCTATGTGTTGTTTCTATCTCACCACAATTCCTTCCAGGAAAAGAGTGTGGTCTTCTCACAAATGAACACTCCTAAAGCAAGCCTGGGCATATCTGGGGCTGGATTTGGGCTGAGGAATCATTAGGCAAATGAAGGTAGGTCTAGAGAAGTGGGATCTCAACTGGAGCGATTTTGGCCCCCAGGGGGCATTTGGCAAAGCCTGGAGATATTTTTAGTTGTCACAACTGGGGAGATTGGTGCTATTGGCATCAAGTGGGAAGAGGCCAGATGTGCTGATAATTATCCTACAAGGCACACACATTGATACTATAAAGAGAAGTAGAGCTTGGAATCCGTTCCTACCTAAGTAATAGGCTCAGATGAGAGTAATATTGCCCAATGGATAACAAGACACAACAAAGCCCCTACGATGAAGAATTATATAGTCTGAAATATTCATAGTGCCGAGGGTGGGAAACCTGGTCTAGAGGACTGGCTTCTCATCCTGGCTTTTCCAAAGAGTTGTGAACTTGGGCATATCACTTTGCTTCTCTCTGCCTCAATGTTTTTTCTTTCTGTCTGTCTTCTTTCTTTCTTTCTTTCTTTCTTTCTTTCTTTCTTTCTTTCTTTCTTTCTTTCTTTCTTTCTTCTTTCTTTCTTTCAAGATTTGTTTATTATTTGAGAGAGAGAGGAAGAGACAGAGAGAGAGGGAGGACGAGCAGAGGGGGGGTAGAGGGGGGAAAATCTCTAGCAGATTGCCTGCTGAGTTAGGAGCCCAATGCAGGGCTCCACTCGGGGCTCGATCTCACAACCCTGAGATCATGACCTGAGCGTAAAACCAAGAGTCAGTTGCTTAACCGACTGAGCCACCCTGGGGCCCCACTGTCTCAATGTTTTCAACTGTGAAGTTGGTTTACAGAGTTACATGAACTCTATGATTCTCAAGTTCATTAAAGAAGGTAAATAAAAATGTCCATGTCTGAAAAAAACAAAAATGGCAGATTCTATTCTTCAGGAAATCTGGGCAAGGATTAAGGTATATGAGAATTGTAGTTAAAAGGCTCTATTTACATTGAAACAAATAATAGGAAATTACCACCTGTTTCTTTGCCCCAATTATTACTGGTTAGCTGTTCTCTCTTCCCAGCCAGCTGCCTCAATTCATGCTGCTATCGCTGGCCTGCTACCAGGGGCCCACATCTCCACATGGATATTACTATTTTTCGAGAATAGTTTCTATCATTTGACATTAGTTTTCTGTTGTATCATTTGAAGGATCTTGAATCTTAGAGAGTGCAAAGGATTTTTATTTTTAAAAATGAGTTGGATTTCAATAAAAATTTGACTATTACACTAAGTTCTTTCAAATATGCAATGCAAAGTTGGCTAAGAAGAGTTTCAAAAGAGCATCAGAAGACAGAACTGCTGGGTTTTTGTGCATAGACACAAAAATCCCAAATCAACTCAGAGTTGTGCTAGTCTAACGTCAGCGCTGAGAACAGTATATATTGTGTGGATTATGGCTAGTTTTTTTTTTTAATTTTCAATAATATATTATATATTATTTCCATAATAGCACATGGAACTTAGTGGCTGGAGTATTAATACTAACTAAAAAACATATCTAGTTTCTTTTGCTTAGAAGGGAAGAGAGATGATTCTTTTCGAAGAACACTAAATAAGAAATGCTAGGTAATGTTTTCCCATGCCCCAATAATAAGATATATAATAGGATTTGGTAAAAAGAAAATTTGCTTTTGGTATGACTGCAACTAGCCAAACTAAATCACATAGCTGCCAGTCAACATAGAAATCAGCTTACGTGGGGAAAAAACCCACTTCCAACAATCACGGCCTTGGGTTTTTTTTCTTCTTCTTCTCCTTTTTTTTTTTTTTTATTATGTTTTTTTCTTAAGAACTGAAGTGCAGAGCACAGGTTTACCAGTAGGCTTGGTATTGGCAATATATTGACTTAATACTCTAGAGTGTTTAATTGCCAAAATTCTTCTCTAGATGTCATTATTTAAGTGTCATTTTATTTTATTTATTATTTTATGTCATTTGATCATTATTTAATGGCTTTTGCTAAGGTAGTTTTCCACATGTTTATCTTGAACTAACAGATGTCTATACCAGGAGAAACAAGGCTGTGGTAGGCTTCCTTGTTATTAATCTAAAGAAGGCCCAAGAAGAAAGGCCCAGTGAGACTATTTACTAACAGTAATCAGGTGTTTTATGTACTGTGAAGTAAAAGAAAAATGGGTAAGTCTGGTATCTAGAGAGTATATTGGCTTTGTGGTCAGAGACAACTGGGTTCAAATCCCCACTCACTCCACCAATACTGGTATGTGAGCCTGGACAGACTCCTTAAGCTTACTTACTTATTTACTTATTTATTCCTATTTATTTCCTTTTTAAAAGATTTTATTCGTTTGAGAGAGAGAAAGAGTGAGTGCATGAGTGGGGGGGGGGAGGGGGGGGAAAGGGAGAGGGGCAAGCAGACTCTCCACTGAGCGCAGAGCCTGATGTGGGGCTCTATCTCATGAGCCTGAGATCATCACTCTGAGATCATGACCTGAGCCCAAGTCAGATGCTTAACTGACTGAGCCACCCAGGCGCCCCTTTATTTATTTATTTTTAGCCTCAGTTTTCTTATCTGCAATATAGGGATATTATCAATATTATCTTCCTTATCAAATTTTTAAAAATATGACTTAAACGAAACAGAATATATAAACTGCCTAACTTAAAACAGCTGCTTTATCAGTACCAGTGTCCTTTGCACATTCATACCTGCTCATAGTCCATCCGATCCTCCTCCACCATTTATATTACAGTGGGAAAGATGAGGCTGATGCCGAGTGCCATGCAGGGGGATTTGACTGGTGTCATGTGTACCCAGTATTCTGGAAAGGGAGAGGTTGTTCCAGCCTAGTAAACCAAGGAGAAAAATAATCTCCGTGGTGACTGATCAATATTAAACATCCTTCCATCCTCTCTTGATGTGGCACCACCACCCCCTCCCAGTTAAGGATTAGGTGTGTGTCCCCAGGGGCTCCACATGTAACTCTGGCAGGGCCCTTCTCACCCTCTACTGTGTCTGTGGGTGTGGGGGTGTGTGTGTGTGGGTGTGGGGGGGTGTGCGTGCGCATGCGTGCTCCCTTCCCTTATCCCTTTCTGTATCCTTGGGCCTACCTGCATGGAGCAAGCAGAAAATGAATGTTCCCAGAATGAATGAATGAATGAATGAATGAGCATTGAGCCATGCTGAGGAGAACTGTGCATGTTTGGAAATATCTACTGAGGAAGCATGCATTCCAGAGTGGGTGGACACCAATACCAGCTTTCTCTTCCCCATTCAAGGTATATTTTTAGTAAAACTGTGTTTGTCATACTTTGTGATTTACTTTAGGCAAATGGTTAAGTGACCATTGTAATGACTGATCATTTTCCTTTGAGCTCAGGCCCATGAGGTGAAGCAGGTCAGAGTACATTTCACAAAGATTCCACCAGAATCTTCCCTACAGTGTAGGAGGCCTGAGCAGAATCCAGCTCTGCTCCTTATTCTACAGACTTGGGACCTGGGGCTGGCAGAGAATACCTTCTCAACCTCCTGGCGAGGCCACAGTGCTGGTCGGGATGGTCAGAAATGGGATCCGGCTCTTCCAGTTCAGCTTAAACAATACCAACATCACCATCTGCTTTTTATGAGTCATTGTTCTGGCCGTGTTTATTTATGGCTGACGGACTAACTGGTCAGAATAGCTCACTAAAGGCCTCTCAACCGCCAGCTGGGCCACTGGCTACTATAAAAAAATCACACCAACTGTCTCTGTCATTGACTCAGCCATTTTCTTCAGATACACAGTCATAGCATGTATGCATTCGTAAGTTTGCAGGAACAAGGCGTTGAGAAATCCAGCTTTTACAGGGATAAACGGGTTTACCCTGAAGCTGATGAGGCTTAAGTTTCTCGGCTTCTCACTTGTATACATCCTGGATGAGGCAGGGCCCCTGGAGGGGCGAGCAATGTGTTCCTAAGATCATATGTTTGTAACATTTCCAAAAGCTCAATATTTTTGTATTATTTTTCTTGAAAAAGATCTCCACACATCACTTCCTCCAGATTGTATAAGCTTCAGGTCCCAGAAAACCTGATTAGGAGTAGCTATTTTTTTCAGATTCTGATTGCTTAAAAAAAGAACATGTGCCAGAAATGGCTAATTTCCCCCTAGTTTCCACTTCCCCTCCCCACCTTCAGTAAGGGGGCGCTTGTCCCCTCAGTTAGAAAGTACATTTCCCATCTTCCTTTGCAGTAGGTATGGCCATATGACTAAATTTGGGCCAATAGGAGCTAAGCCAAAGTGAGAAGGTACCAATTCTGGCTCTTAAAACCTAAGCTGTTTGCCCCAAACTTTCCTCTTTCTCACTTGCTGGGAATGGTGATTACCAGAAGGCGCATGTGAGGGAGAGTAGTACTACCCTGCCTTTCCTGGCCTTCCAGACTCCTAAGGTCGAGAGAAATTAAGTCACAAAACTTTTGAGTCTCTTAATCATGGCAATTTAGACTATACTGTAATTCATTCATTTCCTTGTCTTCTCTGTTAAAGAAACTAAAATATAAACCCAGCTCAGCAAGGACTTATCTCTGTAGTTACTCCTGATCCTATGATCCTAGTCTAAGATAGGCAAAGTTCTAGAAATATCCTTATCAATAGATTCACTCGAGTTCTATTGGCCTAATATGGTAAAGAGCACTGGACAGGCAGTTAGGAGGTGAGAATTCTACCATTTATAGATTTACAGGTATGGGGCAGGAACTCTTTGTGGGCCTTGGCATCCTTGTCTGTGTACTGTGAATAATTATGATTTCATCAGGGTCTTGCGAAGGTCAAGTAAGTCCATGTGTGAGATATGACTTCAGTTTTTTATTTATTATTTTACTTTATTTATATCCTGTCTTATTCCAGAAATGATCTGACAAATTTGATAATAATACAAACCTACTGGTTTCGGTTTTTTGTTTTGTTTTGGTGAGGATTAGAGATCATCTAGGCAAAGCACTTAACACTCCCCTAGCACACTGTGCTAGTGGTAATTGACCATCAGAAAGTTAGTAAGTGTTCAGTGAATGATAGCTTTTTACAATTAATAAGAATGTACCGTTAATAGTAATGTATGCCAAGCGTTTTGAAACTGTAAAACTCCGCACAAACATCAGGTGTTATTGTTGTTGTTGTGGAGTCTATTCTGAAAAAGTACAAGTACTCACCATTGGCAGATAAAATACAACCAAAGCCACTTAGGAAGTCCTTACAACGTACAAGCCCGGAGCGCAGTCAGCGTAAGGAAGGGTGGCTGCTGAGCCACCTGTCTGTGCGGTCCTCCAAAGCTCCTGAGCGCATCTGATTGGCGCAGGGGAGACAGTCTAGATCCAGCTGGGCCAATCACATTCCCTATCCTGAGAGACGGCGGGTCCGTGGAGCCCAGCCGGGGGCTCTGATGGGGACCCCGCGGGCCCAGCCTCAGAGCCACTATTCAGCTCTTCCTCAACCGAAGTTGTCCCAGTATCCGTCCCACCACCTGTTTCTTGATTTGATTAGCCAGAGTCTGGTTCTTTGCCTTGCATCCAAAGAACCTTGACGGATACCTACAGGAAAGCAGTGTTTGCTTTTCTGACGTGCTTTTGTTACATGTTTCTGAGATTTGTATAAAGGACAAAAAGTGTAAGGGTTTACTAATAAGGCTGAACAAAACTAGGGAAATAATATAAAACAGAACACTTTTGGAGATTTTATTCAGCTTCCTTCAAATTACTGGCTTGGCAGGTACAAACTGAAGAAAAATATTAAAAGCCAGTTAGAAACGTTTTTTCTTATCAAATTATAAAACTATCTGGAACTAAATAGAACCACACTAAGGCTAAATTAATTCATTTTGTGTAAAGAAGATACATAAAGAAATGATTAAATATACCATGTTTCACAGGATCTTTAAGACCACAATGCAGGGGAACCTTGACCCAACTGTAGCGACGTAGGAGCCCCCAGAACCTCCTTCTAACGCTCTTCGGAGAGACAGGGGTTTGGTGAGCTGCAGGCTTGTTTTTACCCTCCAAGGGGTGCTTTATTGCTAATGTACCAAATGTGCTAATTATAAGGCAGTTTTCTCTTTAAGGCAGTCTCCAAGCACTAACTCCTGAGAATCGTCTATCTATGCCATTTGTAAAACTGCCATCGAGTGAGTTTTGAAACATAAACAATTACATGGATAATATATGTGAGAATATGCTATTGTAAACATAAAAATTATGTTTACCTTCAATAGAATAAAATGGAACATGTCCTTTGTCCGGGTCATGCTTTAGTCCAGTTGCCTTCATTTTATAGAGATTCCCCCCCCCCAAAGAAATCCCTCCCAACCCTAATAAAAACCTCATTGATCCTTTCTTTGGAGACATTCATAACCAGATCTTTGATGAAATGCCCCATAATGGTTCTAAATGAGGTGTATTGAACTGGTTTGTCAATTCTTTGCAGGAACAGTGGCCGTGCCGATATTAAGCGTGAGGTAAACAGTTCTTACGGAAAGTATTATGGAAACACTGTAGTCCTGGCCTTTTAAAGCCACAGTTTTATATTTTAGAGCCTTTAAATATAGTTTGAAAAATCTCAACACTCTATTAAGAAAAAAACTGACAATGACATTCAGTTTTAAGCCTAGCTAACAAGGTTTGGCTTTCTGTGAAGGGTTCTGTTAGATGCTTCGTTTCACTCGTCCACTTTTCACAGCTCCTCAAACAACATTCATTCATTCATTCATTCACTCATCCAACTACTGTTTATTAAATGCCTCTGCGAACATATATGGAAACACACAGACAACTTTACTTCATACCACAATGCAAACATGCAAGTGGTTTTCGAAGGCTCACAGCAGGTATTCCAAACTCTACTAGAACTGTTTCCGGGCACCTGAGCGGCTCAGTCAGTTGAGCATTGGCCTCTTGGTTTCGGCTCAGGTCGTGATCTCAGGGTTATGAGATCGAGGCCTGCGTAGGGCTCTGTGCTCAGCATGGGGTCTGCCTAGGAGTCCCTCTTCCTCTGCCCACCCCCCACAACTCTCTCTCTCTCTCTCTTTGTCTCTCTCATAAATAAATGAATGTCTTAAAAAAAAAAAAAAAGAAAGAACTGTTTCTACTGGATCCCTTGCGCTCATTCACAGGGTGAGCTCTGAACCCCCCTCCTTTGGAGGCAAAGTCTTACCAGAAAGAACGTAAGAGGGCATCTCTTAGTCAGGTTTAAACTCAGCTTCAAATATGTCTTTGTTTCCAAAGGGTGCATCTCCAAAGGGCACCGCCCACAGCTATTTATGATCCTCATGGGCCTCCCGTTGCATTGCTGGGAACGATCTTTAACCCTTGCTAAATAAAGAAATCCCTGCTGCTACTCATGCCGGAGCACATTACAAGTGTGGCTTCATGAGAATCAGCTCCAGCGAGAACGGAGGCGCGCCGGGGGAGCTCTCCAGGGGCTCCGTTCGGGCTCACATTTGAAGCTGTTTCATTTTCTCCGGGCCTAGCGGTGTAATGCTTTGCCATGTCTCTGACTTGTAGCTGCAAGTGCCTTTCATTCTCATTTCTGCCTGCCCTCTGGGGCCTCCTGGAGTGACTTCCATGCTTGCCAATCCCAGGGCTTATTTTTTTCAAGTCAGGACTTCCCAAACATATCCTCCAAATTTGGTTAAAAAAAAAAAAATCTGTCTAGCTGTTTTGGTATGATGTGGTGACAGCAGAGAGATAGAAACTTAACTTTAGATTTATGGAACAAAGATGAGGCATGGTAGTGCGCTACGGAGAATTCCGGCAGGTTCGAAATGAGTTCAAGTGTGTGGCAACAAGGCTCTGTCCCTTTTGATGTACATGCAGGAATTTGGATGCGGCGAATTTCATAACATCAGCTTGGTTTCAAGTGCCTAGTTCAGTGCCCCTCCCCCACGCCCCACCATATGGGATCCGAGGGGCCGTGAATACCCAGTCATTTTGTCTCCTTGTCTGTCCCCACTGTTCACATGAAAGCTAGTTTCTGCAGGCGGGGGCATCCTGCCCTGAGGAGAAAAATGGCATCTCTAGCCAACGTAGGCTTTTTTCCACACACTTGCCCAAAACTCTGAGGGACTCAAGGTAACTTTTTTTTTTTTAAGGTCAGGATTTAAAGGAAACGCTGCTTTCCCAGCTACCTAACAGGAGCATTTCTTGAGATTTAAAGTTGTGATTACATGTGAAAAAGTCTGACCCTACTATGAATTATTAATTAATATCGATGTCTCATCAGTCAGGGCAGTGCATTTATAGTTAGATATAAGTTAGAGGAAGTCAGGCACCCTAATTGGCCCCCTGGAGGGGAGGGTACCAAGACAGCGCTTAGCAGAAGCCCGTTCTCCACAAGGTATGAGGAGTGTATTTCCCCCCAGACAGGATTCATTCCGGTGAAGCTCGGGACGGCTTCTGGGTGCCAGTTTTCAGGCCTTGCCGAACAGAGGGGGCCTGGTTACCTATTGCTGTGTAACTCACGCCCTCACAGTAGTGAACAGCAATAGCCATGAATTCGCCCTTGATTTTGTAATTGGTGCTGCCTTCACCCGGACGGTTCTCTTGCTTGTCTTATCTGAGATCACCTCTGTGGCTGCCATGGGTTGGTGGGTTGGTGGGAGGCTGGCTGGATGGGGATGGCCTCATTCATATGTGAGGGAATTGTTGGACGGCTTGACGTTTGGGCTCCTCGCCACTGGGTCTGTCGTCCTCAAGGAGGCTGTTCTGGGCTTTCTTATGAGATGATAGTGGTTATCCAAGCGGGTGCAAGTGAAAGCTGTAAGATTTCTTGAGGCCTGGGCTTGGAAGGCTCACTATGCCCCTACTGCCATATTCTGTTGGTCAAAGGGAATCACAAGTCTGGCCCCGATCCAAGGGTGGGGAAAAGACTTTCCTTCTTAATGGGAGGAGCACAAAGAATTTGTGGCCCTGCTTAATCGCCTCCAGGTAAGAGGGGTCAGGGTTGTAGGCATGGGCTTCTTCTGGTTTGGACTGTTGGGACTCCTGCTCCATATACAGCGGGGACTCACTTCTGGAAAGGATTCGTAGGGAGAGTCCAGGGAACAGGTTTCCTATCTCAGACCCACCCTTGACAATGAACTTCTACACTTCCACTGCAGTGATTTTTCCAAGATTCAAATCTGATTATATCACTCGCAGACTTACACCTTAGTGGTTTCCCTCTGCCTGGAGGATAAAACACTCGTTCTTTAGCATGGCCCATCTGGCCTTGCCCACTTTTCTAGAGGCATCTGTCATGGTCTCTCTACAAAGGGACTTCACTCCTTGCAGTTTCCAATTGCCCCAAGTGCTTTCCCGCTTCAGTGAGTTCCTGATGCTTATCTAGAACCGTCCCCTCCCTTTCCTACTCTAGGTCCGCTGGGTTTGCTGAGGGTCACATGCCTTACAGAGCTTTCTCTGTGGGCATCTTCAGCTGGCTTAGTTGCCCCTCTCCGAGCCCCACCATGGTGTGAATAGCACCTTGATGTGCATCTGTTATTGTGCTCTTCACACTGTGGAAGGCTGGTCTCCTTCACCTTCCCTCCCACCAGACCACAGGTTCACTGAAGGCAGGAACTGTGCCTCAGGCCTCTTTGTAGCTCCTGGCCAAGTGTTGGGCACATAATGGGAGCTCAAAAAAAAAAAAAAAAAAAGTGAAGAACAAATGAATTGTAGAGTGAAATTTCTTTGGGATTTATTTCTTACCATTTAAAAAAAAAGATTTTATTTATTTATTTGAGAGAGGTGGGGGGACAAGCAGAGGGAGGGGCAGAGGGAGAAACAGACTCCCCACTGAGCAGGGAGCCCAATGTGGGGCTCAAGCCCAACGTGGGGCTTGATCCCAGGACCCCAGGATCATGACCTGAGCCAAAGGCAGATGCTTAACCGACTGAGCCACCCAGGCGCCCCATACTTCTTCTCATTTTTGATAAAAATTCCCCATCTGTCCTTTGGGGGGCCCCTGGGATGCACAAATATAGGGACACGTATCACAGTAGTGTTTTTCACTATTTCTAACTCCCACCAGCACCAGGGTCTCTGGTAGTCCTTCCTGTCCTTCATGTATTTTAGAATTATGTGATCCTCATCAGTGACAAGTCCTGTATGGGGGAGAAGGAAGTCATAAGGAACGGCACAGAGAATAGCGACGTTAAAATGCCATCTTAAAAATTGCCTGTGGGTCCATGAGAACGCCAGGAAGACATTGTGCACATGGTGCTTCCCAGCAGGGCATGTGACCACTGGGCAAATACTACCCTAGCCTGATGTTGAGTCATCCATCATGGTTCCTGCAATGGTCTAAAATACAACTTTGAGGACGGAATATTGTTTCCCTTTCCTTATAGCAAAGACAACCATTCAGCAAAGATGCCCGTGGCCCTTACACATCCATGGAGGTTCGAGGGAAATGACTTTCCCTTCACCACAGGCCTTGAACTCCCCTGGTCACTCGCTGAGGCCACCTGGCCCCTGTCACAGCCTCTAGGCAGCAAAGGCAGCTCATGATGCTCTTTCACCACCCAACAGCTGCTCCAGGAGGAGGTCTGGTGAGGGAGAGTCCAGCCAGGGGGAGTGGGACAAAATGAGGAGCAGTTATAGCCTGAGATGGAGCAAGGAGAGGGAAGGAGCGGGGAAGGCCTACCTGGCTCTGTGGCCTGTCCGAGCTTCTCCTCTCTCATTTCTTTTTTTTCAAGATTTTATTTTTTATTTATTTATTTTACACAGAGAGAGAGAGAGAGAGCACAAGCAGGGGGAGCGGCAGAGGGAGAGGGAGAAGCAGGCTCCCCACTGAGCAGAGAGCCCGATACGGGGCTCGATCCCAGGACCCTGGGATCATGACCTGAGCCGAAGGCAGACGCTTAACTGACTGAGCCACCCAGGCACCCCTCCTCTCTCATTTCTTTATCCGTCCTTGCCCTCTGTCAAGGGCAGGGTCCCAGCTTTCTCTTGCATAAAGTACTGGCTACTGAGGAGTATTGGGCTTGAAGCTCTGTAAACTTTGCCAAATTTTAGTCCATAACTGACTTTCTAATAGTGCTCTTCATCTTTTTTCCTTTCAAAACCCTTGATCAATATTGATTAGCAAATGCTTCCATGTTTCCCTAGAAAGGCTTGAACTTGCTCCTTGAATGGCCTTATTTGAGGGAAAATTTCAGTAAATACCTTATAGGATACTAAACACTGATTAAATCCTTACGTAAAACTGAGTCTAAAGAAAATGGAAAGAACTGCAACCTGTTATCCTGAGCCAGGCTCTGGGCTAAGTCCACACATGCATGATTTCACCTTGACCTCACTTCTGTGAGGCAGACTCTAGTAACATCCCCAGATGGGGAGACTGAACTTAGTGTGACAAAGTTGGTTGAAAAAGGCCACACAGATAGTGATGGATGAAGCTGGAAATATCCTAGTTCTGTTTAAGCCGGTGCTATCAACCACTTCACTATATGAGTACAGAGGGGGCAATATACATCCACACATCTGCCCTCCTCCCGTACCCCCAATTTTTGTCAAGCATCTACTATGAGCCAGGGACTGGACTAGATACCTTACCTAGGTTATCACACTTAATTAAAAGAGCCATTTACTAGCTGAATGTGTATACAACTAAGGACTCTTCATTGTTGAGAGATAACAAAGCGTGGTAGTTAAGTCTTTGGGCTTCGGCTACAGACCTCTTGGGTTCACATCCTGCCTGGGCTACTTGCCACTTCTGTCTATTCTAGCAAGTCATGAATAGCTCCGTGCCTCAGTTTACCCCTCTGTGACAACTACCTCAAGAGGCTTAAATGAGTTAGCATTTCTAGAATGAATTGGCTTTTAAAATGTGACTGAGAAAAGAGCCAGGGTGAGTAAGGACACCTTGCTCGGCAAAATCTCCAGGAAGAAAAGCTTTAAAAGAAAAGTGAAAAAAAAAAATACGTATCACATTATAAAATCCACAAGTTTAAAATGAGAATTTTGCCCGAATGTGTCTACAGAGCTGTGAAGTGTGAGTGTAATGAATTAAATTGCCTAATTTTATTCAAAATTAGTCATTTACATATTCAAAACAGATAAATTATTATTTATTCAAAGGACAAAAAGGTCATTTAAAATGCTTAAATAGTAATAGCTGGCAACACTGGAGCCTGGTTTTGAGAGAAGGCTGTGGTCTACTTCTGAATTATTTGCTTCCAAGACATTTTAGGATTGTCTAAAATAGCGCTGATTGTTTTGGCTAATGAGTGGATTATTTATTGTGATTGTTTATGCACTGCCAGGAGAACACGGGGTGTTTTCTGCACAGACAGAGGCTGTCGAATAATACAGTTGACCCTTGAGAAATGAAATACCAGGAGTCCCTTTTATACTGATGTGCACCACTGACTCAGATTTTTATGAGACAATCTAGGAATTCCTTGTGCTCTTTGGGTCAGTCATGAAAGTCAGGCAGGACCAGCTTTAAACTTGTGTGGGTATGTATTCAACCTTCTAATCTATTTAATTTCATCGACTTGTCTTCCTTCTTCAGATTTTGCTTCTAATCCTCTCCACAAGAGCCACCTCCCATCAAAATGTCCATTTTCATAAGCTGTGGGGGGAAAGCTTCCTAGAGAGGAGTGTTTGCTTTGAAGGCTGAAGCAGAGGGTTAGAGAAATCAAATTATGTGTAAGGTCTGCCGACCCGAGCAAAACTATAAAAAGGAGAGAGTTTACTGCAACAGGGTGCCCCCTGCTGGGGACTCGTTGAATCGCACGGCCATCAGCTCGGAACCCTTAGCTCAGCTCAGAACCCTTAGCTCAGCTCAACCTTGTAACCCAGTGCAGCTGCTGGAGAGGGGCCTCCTTCCCCCAACACACTACTCCTAGTCTCAGACTCGCTGCAGATGTTTCTTTATGACCCGTCGAAGTGTTTGCTAAATATCATCTGTTAATTTCCCAAACATCCTGGCTCTAGGTCTTTTATGTGAAACCCCACTCAAGATGTTAAAATAGATGATCGCAAAATAAAATATAAAATAAAATACAAACCGTGAAGGTGAATTTGTCCTGAAACATCAACAAAATGTGCTGTAAAGTAGGAGTCCGATCTCAAAGGACATTTCTTCATTTCTCTGTAGTTTCATGATGGGCAGACTGGTGAGGTGTTTTGTGACCATCTTTAGTCTTCAGCTTTTGAGCATGAGATTTTAAAAACATCACCATGTGTAGGGAGAGCTACTGGTTCTAACCTCTGCTGTGGCCCCAGTCATTCCCCCCCCCCCCCCCCAGCAAGCCCCTCTCAGCAGGACTTCGCTACTCGAGTATGGGAGGCAAAGTTGCTGTTGTCAGCATCCCTTCGAGGGCGAGGACTGGCAATCTCTCCTCCGAGGCTGGTCACAGGCTCCATTTGATAAGGAATTCACACTCTTCCTTCAGGAGAACCGTTTGCCTTATAAGCTGGGATTCGTGGGTGGAAAAGTGCATAATTCAAAAGAAAGAGTTCCTAGTGGTGACATAGTCATTCAGGGAGATCCTTTAGGGAGAACCCATCAAATCACACCCCAGGAGTCTTCTACCCGCTGCGGATAGAGGATCAGTTGCTGTGACAATAAACCTCCGGCACTTGCCCTCAAGACAGTGCAGACTGGTTTCCCCCGTGAGAAGCGCTGATGTCGGGAGGCGGGAGGAAGTGGGGAGGAAGTCCCCCCGGGGAGGCCCCGCTCAGGTCCTCACCACACCCGCAGGTCCCCTGTGCAGAGGGAAGTGGGGCCAGCTGCAGATCTGCTCCAGGAAGCTGGGAGCAGGCAGCTGGGCTGGGAACCCTTTGTGCTAAGGGAGGTCTGCGGAGACAAGCAGCCGCTGATTATAGGACATTTCATCAGAGCAGCTGCAACTGATCAGCTCCTGACTCGGTGCCTCTCAGAAGGTCCACCCTCTAGAAACTTCCCAAGCTGTGTGCATTGGACTTTATCCGGAAGGCTTGTCTGCTGTCAGAGTTCTTTTAAAGAGCAAGGCAGCCCTGAAAAAAGTGTATTTTCCAAGTAGCTGTTTGTTAGGCTAGGTAGCTGGTTCTCTAAGTGTGTTCCCCTTCCCAGCAGTGTCACCTTACCTGGGAAACTGATGGAATCGTGAATTCCAGGGCCTCATGCTGGACCTACTGAATAAGAAATTTGGGCGTGAGGCCCAGCAATCTGTGTTTTCACAAGCCCTCTGGGTCATTCCGATACACACTGAAGTCTGAGACCCATGGAAATAGGTGAAGAATGCCTAATTTAGCTATTATGGGAATACATAATGGGAAAACAGACAGGTGGGGAAAGGGTGATCCAAACCCTCCAATTAAGATGAGGCCAAAGTTAGGTTCTCTATGCATGAAGCCTGTTGGTTTCCTCTCCTCCTGGAATCTAACACATGTCTTTAGTGTCCTGTTGAATCCAAACACATCGGAATACTGCCCCCAACTTTGACACCATTGTTATGGGAGACTACAATGTGTTTAATGATGATCAGCTTCACAGTGGGCTTTGTGCTAGCCCATTGCAGGGAAGCACTGGACTGCTGAATTGCTAGAGAGCTTTATAATGCTCTCTATAAGGCATTCCAAATCAGCTAGAGAAGGAAAACTTTGGAGTCAGTCCCTGTGATAGCTTTTAGAAGATAATTATGGAATATAATCACAATAAACTATTATTAGGAGGTTAATAATCTTTTTTTGCAGGGTACTGTGACATGTGTGCCTCTCTCTGGTTAGAATGTTGTTTGGCACTTTATCTCTTTACCCTTTTGAAATGTGCTTGGCCCAGCTCCCTCTTAAGGATCAGGATTGAGTAATGGCTGCCATTGATGGAAAGCTTGTTATCTGCTGAACACATTAGAACATACCAATTTCATGTTGAATTCTTGTCACAACTCCACAAAGTAGGTGCTTTTAATTTCCCCCATTTAACAGTAAAATAAAATTATTTGAATGAGACTTAACTCACCCAAATTCCTCAAGCTAGTAAGTGGTCACCCTGGGATTAGAACCCCGGATGGTCTGACTCCAGAGACCACGGAGTTAACCAAACCTCCCCCTCCCTGAAGCCCTAAGCCCAGGGCGACCTCTTTCCCGGGTCTCTGTAGAGACCACCTGTTCCCCTGTGTCACTGCTAATATTGTTACTGATAATTTGCAGAATATTTACATGGGTCATCACCACAACAGCCCCATCATCTAGGTAATAGTGTCAAAATCCCCCAGTTACAGATGAGAAAACTGAGGCTCCAAGTAGCCCAGCAGCCTATCTGAAATCACACAACTAATATGTGGCCGAGCAAAGGATCAGACTGGGAAGGGCAGTATATTTAATACACTCCATTTGTCCACTTAGCGTATCATGGGTTGTACCCAAATTATTATGTTCATATCTGTGGTTATCAGATATCAATGGCAGACCTTCGGAGTTGTCAGTTTTCTTTCTTTCAAGCATTCAAAAGAAACCAGGATTTAGAACCCTTTAAAAACTTTTTTTGGGGGGGCACCTGGGTGGCTCAGTTGGTTGAGCGACTGCCTTCGGCCCAGGTCATGATCCTGGAGTCCCGGGATCGAGTCCCGCATCAGGCTCCCTGCTCGGCGGGGAGTCTGCTTCTCTCTCTGACCCTCCCCCCTCTCATGCTCTCTCTCTCTATCTCATTCTCTCTCAAATAAATAAATAAAATCTTAAAAAAAAAAACAACCCTTTTTTTTTTACATTACTTTATTTTTGCAGTACCAAAGTAATACATGCTTGTGATAACAAGTCAAGCAATTCAGAAGCCTGGTAACTTTTTTATAGTCCCCGCAGCATCCACCATATTGTCTGACAAAAAGTAGATGTTTAATAAATAAAGTAGATGCAAATAGATATTGATTGATTTCACGTATAGGCACTAAGTTCATCAGTGTTCACTGACCATCAAGAACTGCGCTGGGGGGTTTTGGGGATGCAGATATGGCCTCTACCCTCACAGAGAACAGGCAATCATGTGAAATGAACGGAGCAAAGGGGGAAGGGCAGGCACTGCAGGAGACTGGACCAAGGGCAAATTTTGAGCTTTCAGTGAAGACCTCCCAAGGAATGACAGATTGAGGCAAAACCTAAGTTCCCTATCTGAACTCTGCTTACTCATTCCATGATATTAATTTGATCTACCAATGAAAACACCCCCCTCTTCCTTCCTTCCTTCCTCCCTTTCTTTCTTTCTACAAATATTTATTAAGCACTCACTAAGTGCCGGGTTTTATAATTGGCTCTGGAGGGTTTTAAAAAATATACAGCTTTATTGAGATAGAACTCACATACCATATAATTCACCCACTTAAAGTGTACAATTCAATAGCTTTCAGCATATTCACAGAATTGTGAAACCATCACCATCATTGATTTCAGAGCATGTTCACTGCCCCAACCAGAAATCCCAGAGCCATTGGTAGTCATTCCTCATTCCTCTCCAAGCCCCTCTGCACTAGGCAACCACTAATCTACCTTCTTTCTCTATGGATTTGCCTGTTCTGGACATTTTATTTAAGTGGAATTGCACAATATGGGATCTTTTGTGACTAGCTTCTTTCACTTGTATGTTTTCAAGGTTCATCAATGCTGTGGTGTGCCCCAGTACTTCGTTTCTTTTTATTACTGAATAATATTCCGTAGTACCACTTTTTATTTATCCATCAGTTAATAAACTGATCCATCCATCAGTTAAGAAACATTTGGATTGCTTCCACTTTTGGGCTATTATGAATAATGCTGCTGTAAACATTCATGAACAAATTTTTGCATGGAAATACACTTTCATTCCTATTTCTCACCTAGGAAGAGAACTGCTGAGTCATATATTTAATGTTTGGAGAACCTGCCAGATTGTTTTCCCAAGTGGCTGCACCATTTTACATTCCCACCAGCAATGTGTGAGGGTTCCAGCTTTTCCACATCCTAACCAACATGTATTCTTATTTATCTGTTTTGCATGGAGCCATCCTAGTGGGTATGAAGCAGTATCTCACCGCGGTTTTGATGTGATGGCTAACCTGGAGAGTTTGGGGATTTTTGTGGACCTTGAGAAGAAAGAAGAGTTTGAGAGGGAGTTGGTGGCAAAGAAAGAGAAGCGCTCTCAAATGTTTGGTTTAGAATCATCTTTGAGATTCAACTGTCATTTATATATATATTTTTTTACTTTTGAAGGCTTCTTTCCTTCAACCTTCTAGAAAATGCAAATTCTTTTAAAAATATTTCGTGCTAAAATGTAAGATGACTTTTTTGCAATCCTGGGACATATAATAGTCCTAGGATTTGGTCTAAATAAATTGGCTGGAAGTGTGTATCAATGAATTGGGGGCTGTAACAGTCAACGGCTTTGGTCTAGCCTTGTACAATGTCACTTAGACATTGTCATGTCTCTGTAAGATCTAGTTGATCAGTCAAATTAAGGCTGATGCCTGAAAGGCAAGGTACATTCCCATTCTATGTTGACAGAATTCTCCCTTTGCTGAGTGCCCTCTGTAGCCTGAAAAAGCCAAACACACAAACGGTTCCTGGGCAGAGCAGGGGGACTCGAGTCTACTCACCACACTCACGTGTAGATGGAATTTACCTTTGAATACAATATCCATTGAGTTCATAATAGCGATTTAAAAATGTCTACAAAACAGATTATTCGCTTTTTCAGCTAAAAGTCTGGTGGCTTTACCTTTTCTTTCTAATTTTAAAAGTAAAATGTATACTTTGGTTGCTGTACTAGTTGCACATTTGATTTATCAGACAGCATAAAAATGTGAAAATGCGTATCGTTTTACAGTTACGAAACTAACAATAATGGTACCTGTAAGTCCTTATATATATCCACCCAGCTCAGAGGAGTGAAAAGCATAGACCTGCTTTCTTGATAGGAGTACGGAGTTTTGAGATGGGAGCCCAAGAATGATCTTACTCCTATTTGGTGAGAAAGTTTGACTAGCCCCACTCCCTCCAAATTATCCCTATTTCTTGGCTGTTTTGAGCTGGGGATGTGATGGAGAAGAAAGGGAGGGATTTGCCCTTCGCTTCAGGAGCCCCTCCTTGTAGCACTTGGTATTCTTGTATGTCCAGAGATGGCATGGCTGGTGTTGCAGAGACCGGATAGCTATTCACCAAACCCACTTCCCTTTCTTTCTGGGCACACGCTGTCTACCTTTCCCTCTCTTTCAGTTATATATGGTCATGTGACTGAGTTTTGGCCATCTGCATGTGAATGGATCTGTTTACTCCAAAAATGCATAGATAGTTTAACATTTTGAAAGCTATTACATTATTCATCATATTAATATATTGTAAGATGGGAAAAAACACATGATATTTTGAAAGATGTCCCAAAAAGATTTGATACAATTCCATATTTATTAGCTGATTTTTATTTTTTTTTATTTTTTTTTAAAAGATTTTACTTATTTATTTGAGAGAGAGAGAGAGAGAAACAGCATGAGAGGGGATAGGGTCAGAGGGAGAAGCAGGCTCCCCGCCGAGCCGGGAGCCCGATGTGGGACTCGATCCCAGGACTCCGGGATCATGACCCGAGCCGAAGGCAGTCACTTAACCAACTGAGCCACCCAGGCGCCCTTATTAGCTGATTTTTAAAAAAAAAGTAACCGTAAAATAGAAGAAAATTCCTTTAACATGTTAAAGGGATCTTAATTATTGGTAATGGCTATTTTGTTCATTACTTACCTTTTGATAGCCAACAGTCATGGCAAGAACTTACCTTAAGGCAGCGTATTACTTAGTTACTTAAGAGCAGTTCTGACCATTGTCATTTGCTAAAGTGAAGATTCCAAAGAGGAAAACAGTTCACTCATTTGAAGTTTGTTCTCTGTTGCCGGGATCTCTGTATGTTACCAGGGAGAAGAGCCTTGATCCCAGATCATTCCTTGGTTTGACATTAGATATAGGGGCCAAACCTTAAAGGACGCTAAAGAGTCCTAGTCTTTCATCATGACGCTTAAGCAGAAGTGGCTTTCATTCACTGTGGGTGGGGCAAAGCTTGAAGGGTTTTCAAGATGCCCATCCCATGGTTCAGGGCTTCTCCATAGGAGAGGAGCTTCTGGTGCCCAGCGTCTGTGAAGCATCTCTCCTCCTTCACAATCTCACTGAAATCAATTCATGAAAATGTACTTTTCTGGGGCTCATTTAACTTCCTCAATAAACTTTTCCTGCCAGGTTAAAAAAAAATGTCCAGATTTCATGCCTGGTAATGAAATTATGCTTATTTTTAAATCTCGAAGAATGTTTCTATCGTCCTTGAATTGGCTAGAGTTTCAATTTATTCAGGCATTGAACACTCCAAAAGGAGCTTGCTGTATTTGGCAAATGGTAAGAAAAGAAACATTAAACTATTAGCACTTTAAAGTACCACTGAGGAATACTTCTATTCCCTAAATGCAAAGCTTTACATGAGAATGTGTCTAATAATTAGCTGGTAGACCAGATTACTCAGGAGTCTCTTCTGGTCTCATAAGTAAATAGGGTTCTTTGTTGTAATTATTTATTTTCCCGAGAGGCCAGAATGGTTGTAATCTTAACTACAAGTTTATCTGTTTCCTCTTTCTATAATGATTTACTGTGTATACCTAAGAGACGAGGAAACCTCTTTGGGTTTCCCTAGTCGAGGCTTCCAGGAGATAGTTCTCTTTTAAAGGACCCAGGTGTTAAGCCAAATCCCCTGTTTATAGAATGTTAAGGTTATGACACAGTCAATAAAAGCCTGGAAGTGCTGTTACTGCTGACATTGCACCCCTAACACACGCCATTGTGCCTTTTATTTCTCTTGCACAATAGTGTGGAGTTAAGAAGGGAGTGTAAAACTTAACTTTGAATTTCCTGGCTTTTGTTGGTTTGTTGAGCAATCCTAATGCTATTGAAATTTTTCCCCTTGCTGGGTGGTTGTTTTTCTGGTGTGCGGTTGTGCATTGTATTTTTCTAAGAATTACAATGGTCTGGACACGTCATATTGGTATGAATGTAAACCATAGGTTGACTTTTGGCATGATAAGTGGAAGCAGAGGAATATGTGTAAAATGTGTGAATTCATTTGAACCTGACCGTGATTTCCAGTGGGGGAGGTGATTTCACATTTGGAGTTTATTGGGCAGCTCTCTCTTTTTTTTCCCCCCTTGGGTTGGACCAGCTCAACATGGAATTGCTGTTTTTCCGTAAAGGCAAACACCCAGATGAAAGGTGAGACATTCTGCCCATCCTGATGGTACTTCCAAACTTGAAAGCCCACATTTATCCTTTAGGGAGAACAGACACCCCACCGGCTCACTCTTTCTAGTGGATTTTCTGCAGAAAAGCAGCTCTGAGCTTGTTCGTATGGCAAAAAAAAAAAAAAGAGAGAGAGAGAGAGAGAGAGATGTCATTGCTTGATTTTTCTTCTATTCCTTTTATTTATTAAAAATAATTTATGTTGTTTATTTTTCTCATTGCAAAAGCTACATATGTTCATAGTAGGAAAACTGTTAAGTAAAAAGAGGCAAAAAGAGGAAGATAAAGCATTACTTAATTAACCACTGCTAACAATTCAGCCTGCATCTTTGTAGGCATTTTTCTTATGCAAAACTTATGCGTACCGTTTTGTAACCTACTTTCTTTCAAACCATAGCCTCAAACATCTTTGCACAGCAATGATGTTATTTAATTTTTTTATGTTTAATTATAAAAGTAATACATATCTATAGTTTAGAAAAAAAGAAGAAAATATTACATGAGGCAATTTCTGCAAAAGGTTTTTAACTTTGTGTCCTTTCATATATATGCATATAATGTATACACACACACACACACACACACACCTCTTTATTTTTCTCCATTTATATAACATTCTTTGCTTGGGCGAATTATAATTTGAGTAAGTACTTGTGTCTGGTCTTTCCCTTGGACTGTAAGTTCTGCGGAACCATGTCAATTTTGTCTCCACTGTATCCCTGGCCCCAGTGTAGTGACTGATACACTGGCTCTCAGGAAATAACTGATAAATGAATAAATAAACTTTTACATTGTTTTCAGGTTTTCTCCATTACAAACATTTTTCCATATATAATTATGGCCACATGTATTTTGTATATTTTGTGTCATCCTAAAAATAGATTTTTGAGCCGTGGACATCTGCTTTGGAAGGCAAACTGTCTGAATTTATATCTTGATGGGAACACTTAACAAAGTGGGATATGCTGAGGCTGGCTCAGGAGAGCCACTTAGGCACTTTTCTTCTCAACTCCAAGTTCAGTGACCTTATGTCCATAGGTTATTATTGGCCACAGTGGAAGTATTTACACCACAGAAATTGGCAAACACTACAGATCAGGACTTTTTCTTTGTTCTATTGTTTTCTCTTTCCTTCTTTCCTTCTTCCTTCCTTCCTTCCTTCCTTCCTTCCTCCCTCCCTCCCTCCCTCCCTCCCTTCCTTCCTAGTCTTCCCTCCCTTCCTTTCCTTTCCTTCCTTCCTTCTTTCCTTCCTTCCTTCCTTTCTCTTTCTCCCTCTCTCTCTCTCAATTGCTGGTTTACTATCACACCATTACCATGGCCATAGGAAAGTTACATAACCTCTCCAGGGCTTAGTTTTCTCATGTGTAAAATGGGGATAATTCAAGTATGACCTCACAGTCAGGGAGACTGCCTGACGCAGCTCTAGGAGGTAACTGTTCACAAGGAGGTCTAGGTGAACTGTGCCTTCTGGAATTGCGAGTGCGCAGGACAGCTCACAGAGCAGTTGTGAGGACTAAATGGTTAATACTTGCAACTGTGCAAGCACTTAGCCCGAGTGCATACCAAGCAATCATGAAATGCAAGCAATTATTGTATTATGTGATTATAGACATATGTATTATTTTAGGTGTTTCCAGATGTTCTCTAAAAGCGTTGTACCAATTTATGCTCTCGCTACCAGTTTCCTCACTCCTTTGCCATGAGTGAATATTATTGGTCTTCTTCCCAGTGTAATTGCTGAAAAATATCTAATTATGGCATTCATTTGCTTTTCATTGATTATTGGTAAAGCCAGGCATCTTTTCTTTTGTTTATGAGCCATTGGGTTTCTGTGAATTATCTATGCTCCTTGCCTATTCTTCTATTAGCATCCTCTTCTCCTTCTTTTCTTCCTCTTCCTTCTTAAATCGATCAAATCGAAATTAAATCACAAGAGCTCTTTGCATACTTTTTTCAAAATATGTGTTGCAAGCATTTGACTTTGTGTGTTTGTTTCTTTGCAAATTTGCAGGCAACAAAAATCATTAATGTTTTCTGGGTTTTATGTCTTGCTTACTAAGACACTCTAAAATTATAAACATAATCTCAAAAAATTTTAATAATTATGGCAGAGTCATGTTTGGACAGATATTGAGGTTATTTTCATATCTATCTCTTCTTTATCTATTTGTTTATAATTATAATTATTATCATTATAAACACATAAGTATATATAACAATTATAAATGCATATAATTATAAGTAGCTATTTTGCGATTATAAACCCCTCTGGTTTAACATTCTTATACCTCTATTTTTGCACACATCTCAGATTACTCATCAAGGAGAGCGCCCAATTGTCCTCCAGAAATGTTCGACTGGCTTCCACCCTCACTATCAGCATGTGAAAATATTACTGTGTATTGAGAGAATAGGAAATCTTTGAAGCCAAATGTTCACATTGAGATTTGGGATGTCTCAATATCCTTCCAACTCTGATTTTGTTGTATGTTCACCACATAAATTATCCAAACACAAAGACTGAAATGCACTGCTAAGCGCTTTCTCAGATTTGGGGAAGTAAAACTGGCAAGGCAGTTTGCGCGGCTGCAGAACGTTCATCATGGAGCCTTGTGAAGAGACGTCGCACAAACGCAAAGAGAGGCTCAGCAAACAAAGGTGCAGGCGGTGTGCCTGTGAGGGAGCAAAGCCACGCACACTCGCCGGTGAATGGGAGACAATAAGATGCGAGTCCTGAGCTTCACGGGAGCCTCAGGTTCCAGGATGGATTATCGGAAGTGCACATGTGGTCTATTTCGGGGGGTGAGTTGTCACATTGCATATGTACCAAAGGGCGTAGGAATGATTTCACACAACAGTTCACTCGGTGATTTACGTGGTTGCAGGCAGTGGGATCATATGACGCGGGTGAGCCAATAGACAACAGACAACAGATTGCCACTGACAATCAACCGACACTGAGCGATGTCGGCAGCCCATATGACTGAGAACTGGGAAGGCATAATAACATTTACATTGATGTTTTCAGCCGCAGTTGCTACATGCTTTTTCTCTGCTCTTGCAAAGATGCAATATGTTGATCATACACTAAATTCCCGAGGATTTCTAACCCAAATTTGATAATTTCACAGTGTTGTGGTTTGCTCTTTCTCCAAAATGGAATCAATATCTATCTTATATATGTGGCTTTTCAGGGATCATTGTTTCTGTTTCTCTAATACCAGTGCCATTTAATCAAAAGACGGAATTCAAAAAAGGCGAGATTATATTGTCCTGAATGTTAAGCAATATTCCATGTGCATTAGACACTGATGAATATTTCAAGGAGCATCTAGTGGCTAATCCTTGTCTTTAAGATAAAAAGAAAATTCAGCAGTTACTCACACCCAAACTCTTATACCTAGACCAGAAAAAGATGATAATTTGGTAAGATTGAATTCAGCTCTTTAGATATATATTACCATGTTCTTCAGGGAGAAAGAGAAAATAAACATTAAAATAAAAAGAACACAGGAGTTATGTTCTAATTTTTATTTATCTTTAATACTTATAAAGATGCAAGTCTTTCCTAGACCTCAGTGTATTTTTTGGATAAAGCTGATAAACACAAGCATCCCAACCAACAATGACAACTGTAGAATTTTAAAGGCTGATTGATTATGGTGCCAAGAAGGTAATAAAGACAACTAACTATCCATGATGTGCATTGAGGGCTGGCTGGCTAAAACTCCTCTCTGGAGAGGGATAAAGTGCATTTGCCTTTTCCTATTCTCCATTTGGAGAACAAGTCTGGAGGAGATGATACGGCATAACAGAAATGCCATTAAAGCCCAAAGCAGGGCACTGAGCTTTACCTTGGGCTGGTGATAACTACCTTTCTACCTTAAGAACATTGCTTCACTTTTTGGATCCCATGACTTCATGTGTAAATGAGGTTTCACGTTCTGGGAAAATTCCAGAAATCTCTCCACTGACACGCACGGGGAAGGCAGTCTTCTCTTTCAAGCTGGAGGAAATTCGAGAGAGCCACTGGGTGTAGAAGAGTCTGGGTTATTTCTAGCACAGAGTAAGGAGAAACAAGAAAGAGTGCTGGTGTTCAAGGACCTCCAACTATGAGAAAGGCCTGGACCATGTGGCTCTCTGAGGAGGTAAGAAAAGGCTCAGCATTGTCTGAAAATTACTAGGCTGCTGGATCCACGTGAGTGGGAGCATATCTACTGCATTCATGTCTGTATCCCCAGAAACTCACATCATGCCTGTCATGTGGTAGGCATCCGAGGCAGATTTACTATAAAGCAAATAAACCTTAAACTTCAGGGTCCCTTCCATTTGCATTCTAAGAAAGATTCACTTTTATACCTAGCTTTGTATTTGCAGTTGTATATTCTTTTTCATCACAGGGTCTCCCAACTATTAGACTTCAAGCCCCATACAACCTTCATCTGCCTCCCTGTAAGCATGCAATGAATATTTATTGACCTAATGAGGAAAAAAATTAAAAAAAAAAAAAAGAAGGAAGGAAGGACGAAAACTCAAACCAGAAAAACCAATGGCAGCTGGGAGGATCAAATTCAACCTTGATCAGACAGAGGCAGCCTTCTTAAACCATTCCCAAACAACAGTGGCCAGTGGTTTACAATTGATTCAGCCTATTAAAAGCTTCATTCTTGTCAACCAAGGGCAAAAGGCAAGTGTGTTTAAGCTTCTCTAAGGGTTCTAAGCTTCTCCCCTTCTGGGAGATCACAGTAAGGTTTGCAAGCATTTCCAGAGGGAGGGGAGGTGAGTATAAGGGAGCTTTGTGCTCAGCACCACGCTAGGTACTTTCACATACCTTGTCTCACTTAATTTATTGTCCCCACTTCAAAGATGAGGAAACTGAAGGTCAGAAAGGTGAAATCACTTTCCTTAAAGTCATGCAACTATTCACTGGTAAAGTTGGGATTTAAACTTTGATCTGTTGAGCTCCAAATCCTATGTGTTCTCCTTGACTCCGTGCTATTCTACAGTGAGAAAATAGAAAGTCCATTTGTGGGTTGTAAAAATCTAAATAAAAAATAAGAAAATCACCAAGGAGAACAGTCGGAAACTAAAGTGAATAGGGATTAGTGGACATTAGGGATTGGTTGATGACTTTGTGACCAGTGGCATCTGGTATTCTGCTGCGTATTAGAACAAGACCCACCTAATTCAGTGTAGACTGGGAAGAATCCATGCACTTGGGCCATAGGAACTTTAAGGAACAGTGCGTTTAGAGGAGTGATTTGAAACAGAGGTTGTAGGTGGTTCAAAGATCAAATCTGAGGAAGCCGTAATCAGAGGAATCAAAAGAGATGTCAAGGCTGAAGTGATCAAACATAACTTCTCTGTGGAATTTTAATTTCTTCATTGTTCCACAAAGCCCCCGGTTGTTCATTACTTGTAGTAGGAAGCCTTCAGAGAAGTCATCCTTTTGGGCAGGGCAGTGTGTGCAAGGCTGTGCTGGGCATTGCGGTGCTTTCAGGAAACACATACTGTCATCTCTGCCCATGGAGCTAACAGGATGGTTAGGAGCCTCGATACGTACGGGCCCACAGTATGAGCCAATAGTCTCTACCATGATAGAGGGTAAATCATAGAACGTGTAGGAAATACATGGTTCATTTTGTAGACTTCCTGACCTTTTCCCTGTACTTCACAGTTCAGAACTTGGTTTCATGGGTGTCTTCACAGCAATCCTGTGAAGTAGGCAGGGAGGTTATTTTTACGCCCTTTATGCAGATGAGGAAGGGAAGGAAGGCTCAGAGAAGTGAAGTGAATTGCCTAAGGCCATCCAGCTGCTGAGTGGTAGAGCTGGGAGTCCCACCATTTTCCCAGGCCAGTGTACTTTTTGCCAGACAATCATTCTTTACAGAGTCACATTTTACTCGGCAGTATCTTCATTACCCAATGCATTTTTAACAAAGTGGCACGTTTCCTAGTCACTGAATTGACAACTAATGCACTGTTTTGACTCAATATTAACAAGTATGAGAGTAGAAGTCTATGCCTTTGGAACTGGGATAAAGACACAGTCAGATACATCCTAGGAGTTGCCCGGTGGTGTGCTGGTAAGCTGGCTCCTGGGCCAAGGGTGGAGGGTGGGAGGTGGGAGGTGGGTGGCTGGGTGGGGGCCCACTTTGTAGTATTTGCAGCTTTCCTTCATGTAACTACCCCCACCATAGCCATTTTTAAGCTACCAACAGTTTAAGGTCTCGTTCAGTAGATTCCTGAATATTTAACAAAAGGCTCTTAGCTGGTAAGAAACTAGCCCGCTCTTGATAGTGGTCTCTTCTGTTGTTTCCACTCTTGTTTTTGGAGCTAAGAAGCATCTTGAGAGAAAATTCTGGACGTGACTTGAAAGCCTTGAGTCCAGTACTGTGGTTATGCTTTCCTTTATTTGTGCCTGTCCATTAGGATACAAATTCATATTCTGTATCTCATTGATTTTTTAAAAGTGGCTTGACTTTATCTGTCTGACATACACAAGTGGACTACATTATTGATAATTACTTCTCCTTTTTAATTCTTAAAGAACAATGAGCTCCTCGTGGATCTGAAAATCAGACTTCTAGGGCCGATAAGAAAGACATGCTTTCATTGAAATGTTCTTCCTTTCCTCATAACCTGCAACATTTCTATATAGAACTAATCCACTTGAGATCGCTACCTTGGCTGAATTTAATGTAACTCAGTGTTAATGAATGTCTAATTCTGGGTTTCTGACTTTCTGGTATTCCTTGCCTTCCTGGACCACTTTACCATGATTAAGTCCAAAGATCTGCTTCATTCACGTTGCTCTGAAAATCTGAAGTGCAAGGGATCCATTCAGGTTTATTTCTCCCTGGTGGGTACAGCTCTCATCGGATGCTAATGAGAATTACAAATGCAGCTTAAGGAGAAACTAGTGCCTTTGGAGTTGAGGGGCTGGTTATTTAAAGATGTATTGCCGTGGCACTTACGGAAAATGATTTATCTGTTTTGTTTTGTCTTCCTATAAATCAAGAATACAACACAGCATTAAACATTCCTCAATATTTATGCTAATATAAATTTGGGTTTACATACTTGACACTAATTCAGGAGGAGCAGTGGTATTAGAATAATGGCTACCTGTGACAGGCCAGAGTGTTCCCGAACAGCTCTTTTAACTCTTTATTAGGCTCTGGATGTTCTCGCGTAGCCCGGACATGGTAGGTACTCTCCGTCAGGTGCAGTTTCTCTGGTAGGTGCATTCTGACCACACTCTCTGTTTTTTGTTTGGCATTAGATAGTTAGTTTTGGGCATTAGGTTAGCCTAAGGTATTTATAAATGTATAAAGTATTTATAAATGTCTTACTAAGGAGTCACTGGAACAGAGTGAAGAGACACAGAGATTGAGCTCTGTGGGAAATCAGAACCCGGAATGCTTGACTGTTCCTGCAAGTCTTGGAAAAGTCCATGGATCCAGTGGGCAAACAAAGAAAATACAAACATTTTTAAAGACAGATTTCATGCCCGCTAAACGAAGATTCTTTTCTGCCATTGTGTTGGCATCACCTAGATGGGACTGACCCTCTCAAATTCCTCAACCTCTTTGTGCTAGCTTCTGTTACCAAGTAAATTGCGAAGAATAATAGGACTCGCTCCATAAGATTTCTCTGACAGCCAGTGAGACAAATGCAGTACCCTATGCACAGGATATGCATGTGGTAGGTGGGCTCAACACATGTCCTTGGGCTTGGCGTTCGCCATGTGCAATTGGAATCCTGATTGCATCTTTGCGTTCTTCTTGGTCCCACTGGAGTAGCTGTGAAAGTCTGTTGGACCCCACTGGTCACAGGCAATTTTCTGAGATGTTTTGTCAGGACTTCCCCCAATTAGTTCAAAGGAGGAGCTGAGAGCTTTGCTGGAGTTCACTGCACTGTGAGTGTCCTTCCTCAGTGCCTCATTGCACTATGTGAATCAAGTCAGTCTCTGATGAGCTGCCTGGCTGGCCTTTGTGGGGAGAGCACTGCAATTCTACTTTCCATATTTCCCCATGTCTGAGTGCATTTTTGACGCTCCCTATCTGCATCCATCCCCAAAATGCACATATTTAATTTGGTAATAGGTTTCCTTTCAAGATATAACAAATGTAGACTGACCACCCTATCTCCCAGGAAAATTTGAGACTTCTTTGATTACTTTCGATGCAAAATACAATGAGAATTCAAGGCCTTATTATTATTCTTGCTAACCAGGAGACACGCCAGGTTTAAAGGCAGATTTGTTTCTGTGTTAATAATACATTTGTATTACCCTTCCTTGCAGTCCCCGTCTCTTCTCCTGCTATCTTCAATGTGAGTTTGCACTTGTCAAAATGAATAATATGCGGTATCAATCCAAACTCCACTTTTCCAGTGTGCTCAGCCATAATAGTTTCACTTTGCCTTGATTCTGTTGATTGCTATTAAATCCTGGATTGCTTTAAATTCTGTGAGATAGTCCTCTAAGTATCACTTATAAATTGTGTGCATTTATTAGAATCTTGCTTAGAACAAAGAGTATCCAAGCCTCTGGAAAGACTGCCTTCTACTTCCGCTCTCTGTATAGAAGAGGCTATGGGAACATATTTTATCTCTTGGGGAAAAATTGTGTAAAAAGTAAAAATAATAAATTATTGGAGATGGGATTTTTGTTTGTTTTGTTTTATTCTTTTCTTTTTTATTTGGCGGAGGAACAAAATAATCCAAAGTCAACACGATTTAGTGAAGAGTGTGGACCGGGGCCAAGATTCATAATAAATTTGTGTCCCTCTATACAATATTGATGTAAATGAAGTGTTAGTTGAATTTATTAAGACGGCATTATTCCTTTGTAATTTATCTGGGTTTCAAATCAACCTCCAGCTCTCTTTTTCTTGGAAGTATGGTTATTATAGACTACATTTTAAGAAATCCTGTCGAATAAGAGTATCACAAATATCAAATCTATTTTTCTGTTTTAAAAAATTAGACCTACTTCAAATAAAAACCCAGCCAAAGTAGAGCTAAGTCAAGGTGAGTGAGGATAGGAAATAAAAGGTAGTGTTTATCAGGTGTTGGTTGAGCACACCTTGCAAATGCAGCTAGAACAACAATTTGTTGAGTACTTGTTATCATTCCAACTAGATGCAAGTTTACCATGATGGGCTAATGAACTTTAAGCTTTAGGGTCCCTCATTTGTACGAGTCCCTTCCAAGACCCTGGGTAGGGCCCAGGTCATATGTTCACATAGCCACATGTTTTGTAAAGTTTGGAAAAGTAAGATATTTAAATGCAATTGGTTAAGACCACTGTCTTTGTCCACTCCACCTTCCCCTTAATACTTCCCCAGTTGGGAGCCAGTGTGTTTGGAATGGTCACCAGTATTTTGGAGATCTAGTTGAGGGAAATTGGGTTGGAACAACATTTAGTTTGGGTTTCCTGAGATATACTTATGCAGTCTTCAGTCACTTCCATGTTCAGTTTAGTTATTGCAAACTACCCCAGTGTAGAAACTGTCCCAGAATACTTCTACTGCCCACTGTGCTGATTCACTCAGCATCAGGACACAAAGATGCAGAGCCCAGAAGCCATATCACAATATCAACATGGTTTACAGGGCAAGGCATCGGAAATAGGTGAGTGATGAAGGAGACAAGAGGTTGGAAATCTACAAACTAGTCTCATCAATGACTAAGGAAAGTGGAAGCTCTTTTCTGTCAGGAATACACTCAGTGTCATGCTTGTTGCATCCCAGCTATCAATAATAAAAAACAAATTTGGCTCAACCCAGCTAGAACAAAGACTGAAATGTCTTTTTATCCTTTCTATAAAAATTATAAAATCATTATCATATGAAGAAGTGATCAAGACTGTGGCCAAATAATATAGGAAAAATATTATAGAGGCATTCCAGGCAATTAATTAATAAAAATATTGTGTTATTTTTCTAGATTTTATGATGCATGTGGCCTTTGGCAGGTTAAAAATATGTAATTTGTGATTTCTTTTCTCATTCTATGTACAAATTCATTTTTGTTTTGAATGTGATTAATTTGTAAGCAAGCATTGAATGTTCACTGATTCCTTACATTGTGCGGAGAAGTGGGCAGGGAAAGACATGGTCCTTTGTTTGCCAAATAAAGTATGACACATGTATACTACAGGATTGCATACAGCCATGAAAAAGAACATGATAGTTCTTTTTTTTTTAAGATTTTATTTATTTATTTATTTATTTATTTATTTATTTATTTAGAGAGTGCAAACAGGGGGAGGGGTAGAGGGAGAGAGAGAGATTCCCAAGCAGACTCCGAGCTGATCATGGAGCCTGACTTGGGGCTCGATCTCATAACCCTGACCTGAGCTGAAATCAAGATTCGGTCGCTTAACCAACAGAGCCCCTCAAGTGCCCCAAGAGCATGGTAGTTCTTAAAGGTACTACATGGAACAATCTCCATGTTTGAGTGTTAAGTGAAAAATGCAAGCAGCAGAACAAACATACATGGTTTGCTGTTTCTAAGAAAGAGAAGGAGACATATATGTTTGTATTTACGTAGGCAAATTCCGGATAGATACACAGGACACTGGTATTCTAGTCTTTACTATTATTATTAATTTAAAGATTTTATTTATTCATTTGACAGAGAGAGAGAGAGCAAGAGTTGGGGGAGAGGCAGGGGACAGGGAGAAGCAGGCTTCCCACTGAGCAGGGAGCCCGATGCAGGACTCGATCCCAGAGCCCTGGGATCATGACCTGAGCCGAAGGCAGACACAACCAACTGAGCCACCCAGGCGCCCCACTGGTATTCTAGTCTTTAAAGAGTGTTTTCCCAACTGTAAGAATTCCAGTCCCCACAAAATATGGATCCACCAGGCCCTGGCTATGTGACACTTTGCGGTCACATTAATCTTACTGAAGGTGCACCATAGCTGGGCATAATGGAACCTACTCATCCCTTTTCCTAATGAGCAAACTGAACCTCAAAGAGGTTAAATCGCTTTCATAAGGTGAGCTGGTAAGTGCAGGCCTGGATTCACACCCTGATTCACAACCCTTTCATGCTCCAATGTGACTTCTTTCCTTACTCAAGGCTGCCTTTGATGTCTGTCTCTCACACATCCCCTCTGAGCTTTCTCTTACAGCCCTCACAGCAGATTTTCCCTAACCATGATCTCTCCCCTCATTCTCAGCAAACATTTTGCGGTGGTTATCTTTTACTTCACATGGCAAGTAGAAGCCATCAGGTGGGAATTTCTCCAACCCTTCCCCTCCCTCTGTGCCCTTCTTCCTGTCCTTCTGTCCCCTGATCTCAATGAAGGACATCCCTCTGCTACCCTCCCACAAGCTAAGGGTCCTCCTGACTCCACCACTCACTCCCCTCTGTCAATCAGCCCCAAGACTTGCAGAATTCAGCTCCCAACACCTCTCACCCCTGTCTCTCCTCCCTCCCCCTCCGTTCCATCATCAGCTCACGTCCTCACCCTGCCTGGCCTCCTTGGTCTTATTTTTCTTTAATCTGTTCTCAACTGTGCTGCCATCTGAACATTAATCTGACCCTGTTACTCTCCTGTTTAAAACTGTCCAAATCATTCATTCAGCTGTCTAACACATCCTTATGAGATGCTACTTTGACCTAGGCAATGAAGATAAACAGAGACCAGAGCAAAGTTTCTGCCTCACAAAGCTCACGTTCTAGTGGGGGCAGGGGGAGACACTACACAACATAAGGAAGTTAATATATATGTGTGAATATAAAATAAAGACAAAAATATATATGCCTGAGAGTGATAAATGCTAGGGAGAACAATCAGCACAGTAAGGGAGGTAGGAAGAACGAGGGGCAGGAGAAAGGGAGTTTGCTCTTTTATACACAGTCTGGTTGGGGAAGCCCTCACTGATAAAAAAAAATCTGAGCAGAGATTTGAATGAAGTGAGGATGGCAGGCCATGGATATGCAGAAGAGCATTCTAGGTGAGGAAACACTGGGAAGGAAAGAAGTAGGAAACAGCAAGGAGGGTAGAATAGGGTCGCCCAGTGAGATGGGGGCCTGGAGTAACAGCATGGTGTTCGTGTGACATCACTGAGGGTCTTTGGGCCACTAGGCTACTTTGGTTTTTACTCTGAGTGCTCTGGGCAGCTGGGGGAAGGTTGTGAGCAGAGGAGTGATATGATCTGAATTACCGCTAGCAAGGTCACTCTGGGTGATGTGTTGAGGAGATTTTAGCGGAGCACAGGTGGAAGCAGAACCAATTAGGAGACCACTGCAATGGTCCAGGCTTAGAACAGACAGTGAGAAGTGGGCAGATTCTAGATATCTTTTGCACGGTTCTCTGTATCCTTCGAGATCAAATGCCCCTGTTCAGCATGTTACACAAGGGCCTTCATGATCTGCCTGCCCTGTATCCTTCAGGTGCCCTGGGGGCTTTATACAGGTTCCTCTGTGTGCCTGGAGCCACCTTCTTCAAGGTGCAACCAAGTGAGCCCCCTATAAATCCCCTTCTTCCTCCAAATCTAGGTTGGCTATGTTCCCGGCTCCCTGTGCTTGTCTCCATCCCTCTGCATCACCACTGTTTCTTTACTGATCTGTTTTCCTTCCCCACAGTGCACTGTGAGTGTATTGAGGGAAGGAACAGTGGTGTCCCCCTGCCCCCTTTTTAAACAAGTGCTTGGCATGTAAGAGGTACCCAGTAAATATTGTGTCATAGGTGAGTACCTTCATTAACTGGGTTTGACTTTGAACTTCTAATTCTCCAAGCAATAGCCCTAGAGAAGGCTCCTCCTGTGTAGGGACCTACCTGGACAAAAGCAGTGGAGGTTTAACTTTAGAACCTGCCACTTCAGGTAGTGTTTGGAGTAAGACACAGTTTAAACAAATAAATTTCTAAAAATTAGCAGTATAGGCAAAAGGAGTAAAAAGTTGGTTAAAAGTTATGGAGCAGGGGCGCCTGGGTGGCTCAGTCGTTAAGTGTCTGCCTTCGGCTCAGGTCATGATCCCAGGGTCCTGGGATCGAGCCCCGCGTTGGGCTCCCTGCTCCGCAGGAAGCCTGCTTCTCCCTCTCCCACTCCCCCTGCTTGTGTTCCCTCTCTCGCTGTGTCTCTCTCTGTCAAATGAATAAATAAAATCTTTTTAAAAAAGTTATGGAACAAAAATAGAAAGAGTAACTATTTATAAGGTGCCTACTCTGAGTCATACCCTCTACTAGCATCTTAGATGAGGAATCAGAGATTAGAGTGGAGACTTATGGGACCCTGGGAAGACAGTTGAGTGTGTTTTGAAACAGTAAGCTTCCAAGCACTCCCCCATCCTCCTGAACAGGCAGAGGCGACGAACATGGTGAAGATGGCATTTGAGAAAGAATGTGTAACATGGTGCAAAGAGATGGGGGCCCTTTGCCTGTGTTTTGGGTGTCACCCTATGCAGGTAGGACAAAGCCACCTAGTCTTCTTGGCATCCCCAGCAGGGGGTAGATTGACTGCTGAGCGCCCTGACAGGAATTCAACGTGTTAGTCTTCACCTCAGTGATTGTATCTCTGTGTCCAACACTTCATCTGCATTGCCTTGTCCTCTCATGCACATTTTACTCTAGCTGCTGCTGCTAGAATTAGCTTCTTGCTGGCCAAATTGGACAGTGCCTCACCTCAGCTACACCCCAGACATCTTGCTTTCTGCCCCGAGGTCCCTCTGACAACCTCGGTGAGAGAGATGCCTGTGGAAACTTATTCATACATGCAACCTGGAAGTGCAGGAGGGTAAGGGCTCACAGGCAACTCCTGATGGATGGTTATGGGAGCTGGGGGAGAAATGCCTCCCCTTCTGTTCCCAGGCAGACAATCTTAGGTAAATTCTTGTAGTTTCTCCAAAGGTCCTGGTGAGCTTGAGCTCCAGTCACCCACGGTGTTGACCAGCTAGACAACATGCCCTTCCCTCAGGTTTCCCTCCTGTTTTGTTGTCTGCAGGGTCTCACTCCTGTTTCCTGGGTTTGTGTCTCCACCAAAAACAACCCCCTGTCCTAGCCTCTGCTTTGGGAAGTGGCAGTTTGGGGTAAAGGGTTGATGCGGAATCCTGGCTCAGAAACCCATGCTTAGCACTATTCAGTCATCTGGCCATTAGGGCTCCATCTTGGAGCCAAATGACACATCTGCAGACAAAATTAAGAAAAGCAGCAGTGCAGAGAAAGCAAAATCATCAGAATGACTGCTGAAGCACCATCTGTAACAGGATTTGTTTGCACTAGATATTCTAAAATTTACCTTCCAGCATCAATAGGTCAATCCATTTCTTTTTTCCATAATATGGACACAGGCCCCACTGAGACCACCTTTTCTCAGAAACAAATGACCTCAACCTTGTAAGGTGATCTGCTGCCTTATTACCTGATAAATGATCTTTCACATAAAGATATCGTGGATTCTGCCACCAAGAATATTTTAAATCTCACTGTGAAATATCTTGTGAAGGCAGTTATCACAATTCTGCTACAAGCTGTAATAGCAGACAATTGTTTTAGAGTTAAGACAGCATTATTTTGTCAAGTCTTTCATTTATTAATTTTCAAATGAGGAGAGTTCCAATAATATTAGTATTATGTTTCTAAAATGTAGTATTTTCTCATAGGAATTTTCCTAGGGATCAGGAATCAGGAAAACATCTTTTATTTTTGTGTAGGATGGCTTTGTGCAAACAAAAAGAGAGGTAGATTCCAGAACTCACAAATACAAGGCTACTTTATTATCTGAGTAAGTCCCTTTCATTACAAAATGAGGACAGGAGCAAAAGCAGCCATAACATGAAAATGTTCACTAATGTCATTCATTTATTTATAAAATTAGCCCTCACTTAAAGATGTCTCTCCTACTTCATGCTAGACTCGCCAATTACTTTGACAAAATAATATAAATCTATTGCAAAGTGAAGTCGCAAATCTTGTAAAAGGGGATTTTGTGAAGTTGATAAAGCGATGTTGACAATTGTTTGAATCACACACAAAGCTGTTGACAGACGGGAATGGAAAAAACATAAAAATTAGCAATAAGTAAGAGGGAAAAAAATCAAGAGGAATGATGATGGAATAGTAATTCCTCAGAAATGTTTGAAAGTCAAATGAGGAAGAGGGCCCTTGAGAAAATAATGAAGTTCCAAAATATTTTACTAATTTTATCATAGTAATGGATATCATAATGCGGTATTATACTATCATAAATTTGGTAGAAAAATCATGTGAGGAAAATCTCCCATTTGTCTCATTCTTGGTTCTAAAAAGTAATTTATGCAATCATAACCCCCAGTTTAAAATATGATAAACTTAACCTCTTTTAATAATTCTTAGTTTGGTTTTTCAAAGTCAAGTCTCATTCAAACCTTACTCAGGCTCTGACTCTTTACTCTGTATTTTTTAGTTTCTGCTTTAAATGGATTCACTTAAAGGTTTTCCCCATTACAGATGATTCGGTGTGTTAAATCGTAGAATCATGGATCAGGTGTTTTGGAACGTGGAAAGCATTTTCCAGAAACCATCTGCCTTTGTATTCTCACTTTGCAGTTAAACATCTAAGAAATTGGATGACACAGCTGACTGTTAGGGTCATGGCAGGCAGAGAGGAAGGGACAAGGTTCTAAGACGCATGAGGCCCATACCGTCCTCCCTTCGCTGTTCTTATGCCACTTTGTCCAAACCACCCAGCTCCTCTGCATCTGAGATTAATCGTACTCGACACCAGGTCATGTCTGTGAAGTTTTTGAAGATCACTGAGGAAAGGTGCCATCAAGAATTTAAATATAGTTACTTAACACTTGATCATTTGGGTTCCTGGATTAGAATGAAAGTGCAGATAATTGAAAATAAAATCTTTGAATGCTTTAGAAATATTTTTAGCTCTGTTCTGTTTTATAATATATGACTTATTCTCAAAATTACATTATACTTAATTTTTACTCTGAAAGTTTTGAGATGGCCTTTGGCCAAAAGCATTAAAATTCTGACCCAATAATTTTAAACAACAGATAGCTCAGAAAGCATTTATGTTTAGCTTTGTAAAACTTTACAAAATATTTCGGGTAGTGAATTTATCTTTTCTAAATATATTCCATTCTGGAAAATGTTAAAATTAGTTTATCTTTCTTGAGTACAAATCACTAATAATGGGTGATTGAGGAAGTCAGTTTTAAATCAAAATTTTGTCTTAGATAATCCACGGAGCCAAGACTTTGCATATGGATGTTGCAGAGTTATTTGTATTCCAAATTCTAAACCCATTTGTTTTCCAGAAACTTTTCAGGTGCTTAGTAAAATAGTTTGAGGCTTTTCCAAATTCAGCATTTTTAGGACATCAAGAAAATACTCAAAATTTAGAGAGAAATTTTCAGACCATTAAAAAATACTTATTACCAATAAAAAATACAAATAGAAAAGAACTCACTTTGTTATTTCTCTCCTTATATTTCATTCCCTCCCCTCTTTCCTTCTTGCAAGTACAGCTGGTAAACAGATGGTAGGCACAAAAGTTGCACAAACAAGCAGACACACGCAGACACACACACATACATCCTCTTAATGGGGGGACCTGTTGTTGGGGTGTCCAGTGAAGACTTCTGGCTGGGGAGGACCCAGTTGTCAGGTCTCAGTCAGAGCTATTGTGAAGAGGGAAGGGTTGAAGTTATATTAGCCCTGCATGTGTGTTTCACAGCAAGACCTTGGTAAGTCACACATCCTAAGTCCCAACATAGTGGAGCCTTCTTTCAATTCTTAAGTTCTTGAATTTTTCTTCAAGTTCCTGGGAGCAGAAAAGCCTGAATCATTTTGAGCAGGAGAGTGACATGATCAAATATGAAAGACTGTTTTCTGGCTGCAGTGAAGAGAATGGACGTTGTGGGGGTGGGGGTGGGGGGAGTGGGTAGGGAGAGATGCAGGAGGGAGGAGGAGGGTGAGGGTGGAGAGGAAGCGGGGAGCCTAATAGTTGGCTTTTGCAGTAGTTCAGATGAGGGGAATAGAACCTGGGCTAGAGAAGTGTCCAGATTCCGGAAAAATGGAGTTGAATCTATAGGACATGGTGCTGAATTGGCAGTAGGAAGCAGAGGGAGGTATCAAGGAAAATCCCCAAATTTCTGGCTTAAACCTCTGGTTGGGTGGTAGAGTTATTTGCAGAAATGAGAAAGTTGGAGTAGGTAGAAATTTGTAGGAGAAGATCGAGAGATCTGTTTTGGACATGCTAAGTGTGAGATACTAGTAGAACATTCAGGTAAAAATGTCAAATAGACCACTCAGAGCTCAGAAGAGAGGCGTGGAGTGCTGGAGGACACTTTACGTCTTTCAAAGCACCTATACACATTTTATCTCATTTACTCATATAAAAATCCCTTTAGGAAACCGGCAGAGCAGACACTGTTATCCCATATTTCATAGATGGCAAAATGGAAATAAAAAGATGTTCAGAGATTTAGCCAAGTTCATGTCCCCAGATTCCAAGGGCATCCTACGGGACATAATCATTTGATCCTGTTCTCCCACCTCTAAGTTTTATCAAGTGTTTTAGTCTGATTTAAGGCTTCTTTTCTGGTTTTTTACAGGTGGAGCAAGACGCAGGTTTGTCCCCTTTATGGAGAGTCCCAGACTCCACAAGTGTTAAAAGGGCACAAGGGAATGTTATTGCTATCTCATGTTTTGAGGTCCAGTGTGAAAAGAAAGAGAATGATCGCCAGCTCAAAAGGGGAGTTCGGGGCCATGGAGTCCATCAATCCAGACAGCGTGGGCACAGCAGAAATGGTCATAAAGTGTAGACTGCGGGCTTTAAAGAAAGCTGGTCCTTCTGTGTCCAGTGGAGGGATGGCTCTACCATCCTCTGGGTCCCAGCAGAGACAACAGCAGACCCATAGACCAAGAGCCTCTCTCATTGCTATAGGCAGTCCTAGAGAAGTCTCAGGCTCTCTCTCTTACAGGGCAGCCCAGTGTGGTCCCGACTTACTGAGTGTCTGGGCATCTAAGAGTTCAACCACTTAGGCATAAAAACCCACCGGTTCTTTGAAGACATCTAGTTAAAAGCCAGTCCCATTTCAAGCCTATCTTATGTGCCTATAAGTCACCTCTGTTATAATCAAAGTGCAATAGCTTAAACTTTTGAGGGAAAATCAGGTGACAAAAGAGTCTCATGGAAAGCATTGTTGGCTAAGTGAACCCTAGGTCCCAGGGAGGTACATGTCTCAGAAATAGTACTAGGGCTCCAGATTCCTCTGCCCCTTCCCTCTAGCTAAAACTCCTCTAGCTTTAACAATTTTCTTTCCTGTGCGTATTGAACGTTCCCTCCTCCTTTCAGCTCCAACATATCTTTTTCTCCTTTTATTAACTTGACATTAAACATGTCTACCCTCAGCTGCTACACATACTATTTTCAGTAGAAGGTGAACGTGGTTGCACTTTGGGTTCATCTGACATCTTGAACTATTTTTCAGATGTTGTGGAGAAAGCCAAACCCTAAATAACTTTAGCTGAACACTTTCCCCTTAATTTCTAGCCTCACATGTATTTGAAGGGAAATATATTCCACATGTTTCTGATTTCATTTATCCCTAATTCCTCAAGAGGTTGAGACAGGGTTGAGGTTCCAGAAGCTTCATGAACCTTTTCCCCCTACTCGGTCAAACACATCTTTTCTCAGGCTTAGAAGCCCACTTCAAACCCAGGGTCAGTGACTTAATTGTCAGTTTTCTTCTGAAATAGGTCTACTTCGGAAATTATGGTCTAAAAAATGTCCACAGTTTTCTTCCAGTCTCCAATTTTCCAAGTTTTCTTTGGTCTATGTACTGAGGGCATTAAGAACTGCACACACATGCAAGATTTTCTTTTGGCTTAATCTTTTGGATTTTATTTAGTTTCTCCTGTAGGCTGAGAGCTGAGACGGCCGGGGGAATGTGGAGTATAATAAAATTAATTTTGAGCAAGATGCTTTCACTATGTCTGAACAGTCAAGGGAGGGCATTTGTGGCTAGAGAACAGGTGTGAGGACAAGAGGCCAAGTGAGAAGTCCTGAGACCAAGTGTCCTCCAGGGGATCAGAGAGAGAGAGGAGGAATCCAAAAGGAGAGTGCTGGGGGCACCAAGGGTTGGGAAGGACCGGATCAGGGATAAAGCCTAGGAGAGCTGTGCAGTGAGAGCGGGAGGCCTGGCACCCCAAATCTGAGCATCTGTCTTTTAAGATTACAGGTTATTGTGGCAACAGGAAGGGTCCATTGGTGGAAGTCATTTTTCACCTACCTGTTTATTTTTTCAGCAAAGCAAAGAGCAGGCAGAGAATTTACTCAGAACTCACATCCTCAGGTCACTTGAGACTTGGGACATGTGCTGCAAAAAAGTTATAGGAACTAGGTTTTCCTTTCAAAAAGATATCTCTAAAAGAATAAGCAAACTCAAGCAATAGCACTAGATCCACTAATGAGCCCAATGCCAGCTATTTCAAACACACGAACAATTAAGAAGCTGGCGGGGGGGCGGGGGTGGACTGAGGAAATTCCAGGGAAAGAAAAGGAGAAGCACTTGAAAATAGGTGGGGTTCATTTCCTCCATGCGTAGAGTTTTCTCCAACCATTGCCTCAAGGCTCAGTGTTTCTGGTATTAATAATTCACAGGAAAAGGTAATGAAGTCACCCCAGCCTAGTCAGGAATGGAGGTGATTTAGATCCTGAATGAAGGACGTACCTTACAGGGAGTTTTCACCCTGGCCTTGTTATGCATCCCCCCAAAACTCTCTCCTGCATTTGTTCTGACTCAAGCGTGGTTTCACTGATGATATAGAATAGATTAATGTTTTGCAAAAGAATTACCACCTCAAGCTTGGGACAGCTGACTATCGATCAATTCTACTTCCACAGGCAGTTTCTGTTGAGCGTGATTATCTGAAGGCAGCTCTTGGCCCATGTATACAATTAGCAGCGTTAAATGAAGATTTAATGACTCAGGATTCAGTTGTTCAGTTTTCAGTATACCTACAATTCCCAACTAATCACTCTAACGCACCCTACTCGGAAGGGACCATTGTGTCTGGGACCTGTTTTTGTGGACACAAATCAGGTGCTCGAGGGCCAGAGCTGGTGTCCTCCCACAGGGAGTGACTCAGGGGAAGAGGGCAGGCGGGACTGTGGCTGTGTCACTCCTACCCAGAATTGCCCTGAAATAGCGAGCGTGGACTTGGCGCCATTCTGAAAGGTCTGTATTTCTGTCCTTACGCTGGTCCCATATGGTAGAAAGAAGGGGATCAAGACCACCTGTCCAAACCAAGCAAGTGAGCTACGGCCGGAAGAGGTGAAGGCTGTCAGCCTTCTGCGTCTGACATGTTTGCTTATTTCCCTGCCTCTGCCCCTTCTTCCGGCTCCTGATATTCACAGAGGAAACCCGCTGCCCTTCCTCTGCAATAACAGAGCCATCTTAGTAGAGGGTGACTGCTTTCTCCCATGTGTCCCCAACAATGACAGCACCCCCGTGACAGCAAACGGAGATGTCCCCTCCCTCCCTGCCTCCCTGAGACCCACGGATGTGCGGCGGCTGTGTTCTGGAGCCCTTGTGTAATGTTACTTGACTTATACATATTTTATTATGTTTGGCTGTTGGTGATGTTGAGATGAAAATTATTTCCAGATTATAATAAAGGCTGCCCTCTATTAAAGGAGTGTGGTTAGATCACTGACCATATTAACATCCTCAAAATTGGGGACTGTATATCAAAGCGTTGAGGAAGCAGGGGTTTCAAAGGTTGGGGGCGACACGGGGAACCCAACAACCCACATGTAGTGTTCTTGGCTTAAAGGAACTGCTGAACCTTGGAAAAGATTTATACCACATTTATTATGATGCGGCAACATCACCAAGGATATAAACCAGTCATTGGCACTCTCTCAAAGAACACATCATTGTAACTCGTTATAACAATACTGCTGTGATATGTGCTCGTAATATTTATAAAGGCTAAGCTATGAAAACAGTACATGCCAACTGTCAGCAGTGATGTATCATTTAAAAAAGAGACAGAGAACGTACACGACATAATGGTTTAAATGAACTCTAAAAATACGCCGCTCTGCTGAAGCCGGTTGGCCGTCTGGACCTCTGGGGTCACACACCGCTTTCCAGGATTCGCTGCAGCCTAGCCTCGGGGAGCTCTCTTCCCTTCCTGCAGCTATTTTCAGAAATTCTGCAGTGTTCTTAGCAAACCTCACCTGATCCTGTATCTGGTTACTTAGTGCCTAGCAGAGTGCTTTGCTAAGAATGCTCGCAGTCGATATATGTGGGCCGATTTCATTTTTATACAAATGTTGGCCAGTCAGAAGGTGGGGCTGATGGTTTTGCTTCCTTGTGGAAAGAAAAGTGATTGGGGCCATCTTGAAGGGGCGGTCATGCGGTCTGGCTGATGATTCGGGCTCCTGACTTTGGGCCGGCTCTGGGAAGATACTCAAGGAGCTTTTCAGAAACCAGCGTGACGTGAGGAACCAACAATTTCCCAGTGAGATGGCTGTTGGACAGCTGAAACCACAGCAGCAACCACGGGAGCAAGGGAGAGAAGGAACATTTAATAGTCAAACCGGAAACTGACCATGGGGGAATGACTTCTGAGGGGTGGGCAAGGTGCTTAGTCCATAAATCATTCTATCTAGTAAAAAGCCAAAATAATTGGCAAAATCCCTCCCGTCACTATAGAAGGGAGACAGGAAGGGAAGAGGGGATGGCAGCGAGAGAAGAGAGAGTGACCACTCTGTAAAGTATGAGCTCTGAACATGTGGGCACAGACAGAACTTCTTGTAATTAGCGGATCAGCAATAAAATGCCAAAGGGAACTGTCCCCTAATGAGGAAGAAGGTGAACAAGGCAGACACATTTCCTTCGACCAGTCTGTGCTAAGGTTCAAAACAGATATGGAGGTAGTTAAGAGACCAACCATGGGGGAAAATCTAGCTGGTATTGTTTGGAACTTTATATGCATTTATGAACACATGCATATCCACATAAATGATCTATTTAGAGAGCTATAGATTATTTCTTCCAGAGTGCAGGGTTATTTGTCTCCACTAAACCTTTATTCATTTTCTTAACCATAAAAGGTCTTGAGTTAAAAGCAACTTACGGTATTTTGAAGAAGCGATACCTCAATGATTTGGAGTCAGTCAACCCTTACAGTTAAAATACTTTGTGGAATGTATTGGAATTATGGAATGATGACAGATCCATTCCTGCTTTACAGAGCCACGAGCCTTAGGTGCATCAGTCACATAGATGAGGTGAAATGTACCTAGAAGAGCAGTGAGGTAAGGGGATGAAGGAAAGGGAAAGAGACAAAGAGTGGGACCAGGAGGCCCTGCCAGCAGGGTGGGGCTGTGGTCAGTGGGAGAACATGGAGGGAGGGGGAGGGAAACCACTTAGGGAGGTGGCCGACCAAGGAGATCAGAGGGCTCGGAGAACATATTTCACAGGCTTGTTCTGGAGGGTTCAGCTATGGTGATAGCCTTGCTGGCTTCGGGCTGATTAGAATGCAATGACCCGGTGACCCCTAGTTTCAGCAAGGTACCATTCCATTACAGAACTCCTGGAGGAATTTCCACTCTTGCCAGAGGCCTCAGCAGGGAAGGAAGCTGGGAGTCATGCTTTGAGAACTCTGCAAGTTAAGAGGTTGTCTGGGAATGTCCATGTCACTCTGGAGAAAGAAGGGCCCCCTTTCTCACGAAGCAATCATTCCTGGAAGCTGACTTGCTTTATCCATGCTCTATCAATCTGCCACCTTTTAGGAGAACTAAATCTAGTCCAAACATTTTTATAATGCTATTTGATAGTTTGAGACCAAGTCATATTTTATCAGACCCACACTGTCATAGTTCCAACAGAGAGGCTAAAGAACTACCCTCTAAACATGAAGTTAAAAAAAACTTGTGTTCCTCATTAGCCACAGACTTTATTTATTTATTTATTTATTTATTTATTTATTTATTTATTTATTTATTTTAAAGATTTTATTTATTTATTTGACAGAGAGAGAGAGAGAGACAGCGAGAGAGGGAACACAAGCAGTGGGAGTGGGAGAGGGAGAAGCAGGCTTCGCACTGAGTAGGGAGCCCGATGCGGGGCTCGATCCCAGGACCCTGGGATCATGACCTGAGCCAAAGGCAGCCACTTAACCAACTGAGCCACCCAAGTGCCCCTAGCCACAGACTTTAAATTTCACCGTTGGAAATTCCTCAACTTAGCCGAACGTTAGGTGAAACAGCCTTAATCATGGACATTCTCACAACTGTTAATACTTGACGTGCATACTGAGAAATGTTCTCGTCACAAAGTTGGGTTTGTCTCTCTCTGTTGTCCTCAAACCCCAAAACTTATACAACAGTGATAAGAGGACAAAATACGAACAAAAGAATTAGGTGCTCTGAAAAATCCCCTACATCCTGCAGGGTTTGGTACTAAAAACCCAAGGATTCTAAAGTCTAGGAGGCTGGGGCACCTAGGTAGCTCAGTTGGTTAAGTGGCCAGCTCTGATTTTTGGCTCAGGTTATGATCTCAGGATCCTGGGATTGAGCACCCCCCCACTCGGGCTCCACACTCTGCGGGGAGTCTGCATGAGGATTCTCTCTCTCCCTCTGCTCCTCCCTCCACTCACGCTCTCTCTCTCTCTAAAATAAATAAATCTTTAAAAAAAAATAAAGTCTACGGGTCTTTTCTGAGCGCAGGAAAATGGTTTCCTCTTGAACAGCAAATCATCTCACCCATAGGTCTCCCTGGTTGATTTCCGCACTGGGTCTCAAAGGTAACAATGCCTTCTCACTTAAGGAGCATTAACTATTTTAGATGTGACCTCATGTAACAGTGAATTATAAACATTAGACATAAAAAATTTGGAAAGGGAGATTCAGCTGGAGAAAATGCTATGCTACTGCATTTTCTTCTTTTAAAAATTTGTATTCCATGTTCATTCCATGATTGCATCAGACATTTAAATAAGGAATGTTCCTCTGCAAATTCCTGAACAGAGATAACTCTTCTAATTTTGGAGCTGGTAGAGACCTTGATCCAATCCTTCAATTTCATGAATAAGGAAAAGAAGATCAAGTGACTCACCCGTGCTCATATGAAAGAAATGGTTTATTTTAGGAGTTAAGGAGCTCAACTTAAATGAAATGAGCTAACCAAGCACATGCTCCATTTCCTATTGTACCCTGAATGGAGTTTAAAATTCGAAGCTGGTGTTTAAACCTGAGTGACCACACTTCTATCGCTTCTCCCCCACTTCCAGGCTAAGGGAAGTCGATCTGAAAATGTTCTTAATGACCTTCATTCCCAGGATCACATTCAGTCTTTCCCTCCTGGTGTCATCAGCAGATGGGTCACTCTGTCCAGAATTGGCCCTGGCTGCAGAAAGATGTAGGCTTTACAATTCTAGAGGAATACCAGGCAGTCTGGCTGAAATGGAGAGGAAGAAAGCATAGCAAGAGAAGAAAGTGGCCATGGTCCCAAGAACTTGTTCAGTGTTGCTAGCTGCGGAAAAAAACTTTATGTTCTTATCACTTTTCCAGAGCCTTCCATCATGGAATCTCTTCTGGGGATAGCCTGACACTCCACAGATAAGCTATTGCAACTGTCTGAGGGAAGTTCTGGCTCCCTTTTCTAGGAAGGAGGATCCCTGAGAAGACCCGTGCATATTTGTCATGTTAGCTATACCTACAGACCCATCTGTCTTGTACTGAAATGAGCAGCTCACTCTTCACCAGTTCACAAGCACCCAACGGCAGGGCCCTTGTGAAGGACAGTGCCTCTCCCAGGGGACAGCGTTCAGCTTTGACTTGGGTTGAACTGTCCTCGCTCGCTCGCTCGCTCCCTCTCCCGTCTTGCTCTCTAGTTCTATTCTCCCTCCCTCCCTCTCTTTTACAGGCACGCACGCACGCGCACACGCACGCGCGCACACACACACGCGCGCGCACACACACAGCCCCACCCCCACTCCCTCCCCCTCACGCTCGCGCTCTCCCAGGCTTTGTCTGGTGGCTCCCGCCCGCTCTGTCTGCACCCCCAGGGCGTCCCGGTCCCCAGCCCCTGGGCGCGCAGGGGACGTCGCGGCGCCGCAGGCCTGGGGGGACTGGACCGCGTCGACGGCCGGATGTGTGGGACGGGGCGAGACGGAGGCGCACAGCCCCCCACAGCGGGAGTCCCCGCCGACTCCCGCGGGTTCCTCCCACCGCCGAGGGCCCGAGCGCGCCCCGCGGCCTCCCCCGCAGCCGCCGCGCGAACAAAGGCCGGCGGGCTCGCGGCGCTCCCCCTAGCGGCGGCTCCTCGCGCGGGCGCCGGCGCGGCCTGCAGGGCTTCCTCCGCCGCGCGGGAACGCCCTCGCCACCCAGCCGCCCGGGCGTGTAGCCGGCGCGGCGCTTTCTCTCTCTGGCCTCCCGGACGGGGCCCATTTTGACGTACTTGTCGTCCAGTCAGAAAAGAAGCCGTTCCCAAGCCCACGTGCTTTCCTCAGTGAGACAAAGGAGTAAGTGGTTCCCCTCACTCGGAGGGTGAGGAGCGGTTCAGGGGGCGCACTTCCGTCCTCGGGCTTGGACGCCGCTGCTGGAGGCTTACGTTGTCATTTATTTGCTCCAGCTGGAAGCGGGGCCTCAAAGAAAACCCTCGAAAATTTTTCTGGAAGTGTGTACGGATCTACTGGATGGAGGGACGTATTCCGCTTGTCAGAGCGGACCGAGAGCCCAAGAAACCCTAATGAAAAAAATCAAAACACAAAACCCCCCCCCCCCCACCCTACCACCCAGTAGCCTCCATGAAAAGGCTGACCACTTTTATCGACCCCAATGCGGGGTCTTCGCGTGGCTAGCGAAGGGATGGTTCAGAAATTGTCCTGAGCCACATGGGGGGCCGGGGGAGGTCAGTCTCTGGGCATAGCGGATGTGCCCCAAGTAACGACGGGCAGAGGAAGAGCAGAACCTCTGCGGGGTTCTGGTTTGTGAAAATGACTCAACTTGTTTGGGGGTGAACTTGAAAGTGTGCAGCCCAGATGGAAGGTTTAAGATCCGTTCTGCCTGACACAGCTGTGGTCTCCAAGCTGCCTTTGGATTGAGCCGGGCCACACCCACAGCTGTAGCCAAGCCGTGCTATTTGAAACTCCCCCAGGGCCAGCTGCTGTGAAAAGAACAGTTTATTACCCAAAATAAAACAAAATGCCCGCTCATCTTTACAGTTTCACGGTCTGCCTTGGGGAGAAGAAAAGGAGTTTTAGTTTTCACCCCTTGTGCACCAAGTCTGGGGGCCAATTCTGGGAAGATCTGGAAAGTTCCCGTTACGCTGTCGACTCACTGTCTGACCACGGACCTAGCATTGCAGGCAACTGCTTCTCTTTGTGGGAAATGGGGAGAATGACATTTGCCATGGGGATGTTATAGAGTGCCCTGGCCATAAGGCTAGATTCAGATGACATGCTTAATATAATCATTTTTCTCCATCATTTCAAACAAAGATAGCTGAGATTGGGCCACTTGTTTGCCCTAATACTAACTTTAGGAAGTTCATTCCACTGGACTCCTGTTTTTGAAGAGCAAGATTTAAAAGAAACAGGTGAACCTGAAAGGCTGTATAAAATTTGGTCATTGAGGCAAATATTGAAGTTTTTCTTCTCTAAATACAACACAGACAAGAGACAGGGAAAGAATCTTGTCAAATGAAGCATCAGAACAATTGGAGTAAAGATGAAAAGTTCTCGCCCCATAATATTTAGCATATGGGCTAAATGCTCTTTATTTAGTGTTAAGAGGAAAAGAGCCCCCTTGTCCCTTTATTATCTCTCAGGCCCCTACTATACTGAATTAGCCTAGAAAAACGACTAGTTAGTTTGCACTCTACACAGGCGAATCCAGCCTGATAGTGGGTATGAGAGCATTTCTGTGGTAGTGAAGCATCTGAAAGAAACATGAACTAAGTTGATCAACCAGATGTTTTGTCTACACAATACTAAGCATTAAGATATTTCCCTGTATGTCAGTACTTGGTGTCATATAGATGAAACACTTGGATGGATAATTGAGTTTTTTTTCTTTGTTCAAGTATTTATGATATACTAAAACAGCTGAAGAAGTATTCAGTTCAAAGTTCAGAGGGAGGAAACAGAAACAGAGGAGACAAGAGAGGTAAATAAAAGCAAGGACCAGGACCTCCACCGACCTCTGTGGGGTCACAGCCTTAAGGGTGCACAAGCAGAGGGCACCTTTTATGAAGAAAAAGGCACTACTTCCTAATGATAGCAACCCCATGCCAGAACATGTGACTTTGTTGTCAGAGCGCGGATTAGGTTTCAGCCTGCATTCTTCCCTCAGCTCCAAGCTTTTGTGCAGTGTGCTAACCATGCAACAGCACTTAGTAGACTTGGAAAGTCATCAAAGGCAGTAGGAGAAATGTTAAGTATTAAGGGACAAGTGGATATGAAGAAAGGGATAGAGTTTTACTTTACTCACAGGCTTCCCCAATGAATGTGCACAGTACAGAGGGCACTCCTGTTAATGTCAATTTTGGCCCAACCAGGAAAATATTTGCCCCCCCCTTTTTTTGGCATGTGTGAGTGCCATTAATTAATTAATTAATTAATTAATTTATTTATTTATTATTTTTAAGTTAAGGAGAGGCTTGCTATTAATTCCAGTCATGTATTTACTGCCTTCTCTATTTGGTGCTGTGTCTGTCAAGTTTTCACTTCCCTGGAATTTTAACTCCCATCTCCCTCCCCACTCCACTCTCCCGTCTGTAACACAAATGCCTTTTTAAATTTTTGCTAGTTTAATTAGTGCATGAATTCATTTTGATTGATGAATTGATGTGGCTTATTGGCATGAAGATTTTCCTTCCCTCCCAGCACTGTATGTAATAGGAACGGCTTGTGTGGGGGTGACACCTGCTTTAATGCTGCAGACACTCTGTTTGATGCCGAAAGGCCAGCCGTTCAGCTGTGATTCTCTAGTCTCTGGGGAGATATTTTTTCATAGCTGTTGGTGGAGTGGGGGAAGGCTGGTGGTGAGTAGGAGGAGAGAGTGGTGTGGAAAGTGATGGCTGAGCAACAACATAGCTAAGAATTTAATGTTTATATTTTGTTGGACTGATTTTGAAATAGTCATTGTTCACACCCTGGACCCAGGAGGAAAGGAGACCTTGACTTTCTGCCATCCGTAGTAAGGCATTGTGAATTAGTGCAGTGAGTTGAAAATTTCCAATGCCTCTTGCCAAAGAATTAAGCTGAAATTAGCACACAGTTGGTAACAATTTGATTTCTGGTCTCACTTTAATCAGAGAGGATTAATGGTTAAAATTTTTATTTCTAATCTCGCTTTAGCCTGACTAACAAAAGCTGTCACTTTCATGAAAACTGCTAAATGAAGAGGGATTTATAAGCTCTCTGAGAGAATAAAAGCTAAAGTGCTAAGGCCCACTTTTCAGACCATAAAATTTTCAAATTCCCCCAATAGTCCCTCACATACTGCTAGAAGAGCTGACTGCTGCTGGGCTCAGTAATGTTTATTGCTGGACAAAGGTGGTGGAAGAACTTGAGTGCATTCTTAATGACTTCAAAACTCCAGATGAAATGCAGTAATCTTCCTGGGGAAAATGAATATTACAGAGCAGAGTAGGAAGTAGGATTTTAATTGTGAATAGAGCATTCCTCAGAGTATTTCATACATTCATATATATGTAATATATACACCTCTTTTTCCTTTTCCTGTTCTCACCTGAGTTAGACCTTCCTGTTACCTTCCCTCCATTTGAGTTCACAGCAAAGTCGTACAACTGGTGGAGTCTGTCCCCACTCTACTAAGATTTTCCCTGAGTTTCCTTTGAACAGTGTCTCATTGACTCCCACCCCCAACAGACCCTCACTGCAGATCCTTGTCCAGACTTTGCCCCGTCTCATAACCCCACTTCCCACCAAAACCAAGTGTTGTTACAAATCTTTATGCACTTGTTTCTCACTTTTTCATTATGAGTGTCTGGAGAGCAAAGTCTGTGCCCTTACTTACTGTTTGTGCCACTGTGTCCACAGTGTCTTGTGGGCTGAAGGCATGCTCAAGTCAGAGTTGCAGGTGCAATGCCGGGATGCTGGGGAGGGGATTTTCGCATCACGTGAGTAGTGGGACCAGATGGTCTTTAGAGTCCCTTCTACTCCCCAGTTGCATGACACTAAAGCCTTACCAGAAGGGGCAACTGGCTTTCTCACTCCTTTTCTCTAGTTTGGTCGAAAATAAATATGAGCCTTTTCTCCAAGGTTTAATTATCTTCTGATAAATATAATCCTCAATGACTGGACTGCTCCCAAAGATTATACCGCAGAATGAATACCTCTTTAAATAATGGGCGGGGCAAAAAGAATGAATTCTCCAACGTGAAGATCCAAGAACCATCCGCTCTCACAACTCTTTGTTCTTCCAGTCATATTAATTCTTCCTCTCTCATCAAAATGAGTCCGGTATCTGTTATTTTGGAGGAGTCCCTCCACCTCTAATGAATTAACAAGCATCTGAGAATTTAAGTGGTGCCAGGAAACCTTGAAACACCATGGTCCTGGCTCATGGTGGCCTTAATCTTTCCAGTGAGCCTTCTGCTAAATGGGGTGCTATTCAGCATTGTCAGGCAGTACTGGTCAAGGCAGCCCACAGAGCTGCCCTCACAGCTTTCCCTCACCCACCTCAGTCCAGCCATGGGGCACCCTGCCAGCTATCCAGGTCATGGTCCTTACCATCTGTCCACTACTTGGTCTCCCTGCACATCAACCACCTCTAACCCTTGGGGTCCTTCCCCTTCCTCATCTTCTCTATGATCCTTAGACAAGAAAAGCCTCCCTATTTTTTCTTAATTCTTAGGCAGAGAAAGACACAACCGTCTTAACTTGTAGTGGATGAGGAGAGATTGGGTAGATTAGTGACACCCTTCATTTCTACTGAAATAAATCTATCTGTATGTATCTATCTACCCATCCATCTATCTGTCTACCATCTATCTCCATGTCTGCATCTCCATATCTATCTTAGGTTGATTCAGTATTGAACTCTAACTTCCTGTTTGACAAACACTCTTCTAGTCCACCTTCTTCAGTGGTACCATACCTGTGTTGCCTGGGTTTGCATGTGATTGTATGCAGCAGAAACTTGACTACAGTGGCTTAATACCAAACAGGGGTTTATTTTCCTCATGTAATAAAAATTCCCAGGATAGGCAGTTTAGGGCTGGTGCCGTTGCTCCCTGTCATCACTTGTGTTCTCTCTTCCTAGCCTTCGTGTGCTCCTTTCATCTATATGATTTAAAGTTGGCTGCTTCCAGGCAGGAAGAAATGAGTCAAGCAAACCCTCTCTTCATGAAGCTTTGTCTTTTTACTTAGGAATAGGAGTCTTTCCAAAGGATCTTGCTTGTATCTGTGATCAGAACCATGAACCCTGGTTATATGGGAAGCTGAGTAGATATGTTAATTTTCCAGCCCTTCTAGCAGAGGGCAGAGGAAATTGAGGGAGAGGTGAAGGGATGGAGTGGGTACTGAGTGAGCCATTCTATAGCACCTGTCAAAATGCATGACTTGTCCTACATTATTTAGAAAAAGAAAAAAAGAAGAATCATTTGTGTCAGTATGTGACTATGACTAAAGAGTCAAATGCCTACCCAAAGATTACAGTTGGTGTCATCTTTGAATTAAGATGTCAATGAAGATTGACAGCAGAGGCTGTCATAGCCAAGGCACAGATAGTTGGGAGGGGGTCCTTCCAGGAAGATGGCTATGGTCAAAACCACTGTTTACAAAGGCAGGAGTGACATGAAAGCTCTAAACTGTGGTGAGTCTTGTATACTGCCCTGGGCCTCACAGTGGGGGAGTAGAATCGGGAGGCACCTGTGGGAGAACAACAGGAAAGCATCCATCGCAAAGGCCCCATGACCATGGCTGCACACTGGAATCACTTGGGAAACTGTTCTTAAAAAATACAGACTCCTGGAACCCATCCCCAGAGATTCTGATTTAATTGACCTAAGATGTGGCCAGGGTATCAGGATATTTTAAAACTCCCCAGTTAAGATTCTGAGGCATAGCCGGGATTGAAGCTCACTCTGTTATATTGTTCTGAAACACAGGACCCCACCTTCCTTAGAGTCGTGCTCGCTCAGTCAGACCTTGGCCCGATGCCATAGCAAACAGTGCCGGATGAACCTGCCTGCAGCAACTCTGGTTACGTCTGCTGCACCCATGCTGTTGGGCATCAGCCTGCATCCTCTTCAGGAGATGCCACAGGAAAAATGCTTCCAGGTCTCAGTTTCAGGAAATGTGATTCTCCTGAACATTTGGTTTGTTTTTGTCTTGTTGACATGCTGAATCTTATAAATGACTCTGTTTCCCCCTTTATTTTGGCTCCGAGAAAGCTTGGGAGCAACTCTATATTACCATATGGTGTACATTCCTCTCTGCTAATATCATTCTTGGAGTTAGTATTTTCTCATCTAAGAATTTTATTTAGGTTCCCTCAAGTTTTAAGAATAGTTTCCTATTCTATTTCTTTAAGCTGTCTCCAATCTTTGGTAGAATGAGGCAGAGGATTAAAAGAAAGAAAATTTTTTAAAAAGCCCAAATCCCTCACCACCATCCAAGCAAAACCCCTTTCATCCTTCTACTTGCAATTTTTCCAACATTTGAATGTTTAAAATTTTACGTCCTTTTCTCTTCAAAGTTATGCTTGAAAATTTATTTTAATCTGGTTTCATCTGTATAAAACTGTTCTCAATTGGAACTTGGGTGGTAGTGTCCCAAAGAGTAATTTATTCCTGGGTCTCCACCCTCAGTGAATGGCCTTAATTCTTCATGGGAGTACTTTACTTTTGGAATTTAAAGATATTAAAATTGAGCGACTTTGATATTCTATCTACACTAGCAGAGCCACTCAGCAGATAGTGTAGTGGGTGTTGTTAGAGAAGGGCCGTATTTGTATTTTTGCCTCCCATAGCTTCCTCCTGGGTTTATTGTTCAAGGGGTTGTTTTTAATGAAAAGGAGAGCAGCTGCTCTAGCAGTTCATGGTGAGACAGAGAACCAGAAAGCAGTCCTGATTTCATTTCACAAAGACAGCACTTAAGCTTTGATTTTCACTGTTGTCCAGTATCAGTTATTTGTTTACCAGACATGCTTTAGATAGCTGCAACCCATTTGTAAGTCACTTATTTTGTACATTATGGCCTAATGTCTGGCAAAGTGTTTCCAAGTTGCCTATTATCATAAAAGTTAAGAACTCTGACAGAGATATTAGGAATCATAATGATACAATATTTATGAGGCAAACTACCAGGTAATATCTAGTGATGGAAAAATAGCTAGCAAGCATTTTCAAAATAAGTTTGCTATTAGTCAGCTACTGCTAACTCATGTAGAGTTAGAAACAAATCAGATGTCCAGGATTAATTTCTAAGCCCTTGCTATGCATCTTTGGGGAGCACACTTGACCTTTCTGGATTCCAGAGCCCAAGGAGGACAGTTAAAACGACATGGGTATTTTAAGGTTCAACTAAGAAGGCAGAGTATTGAGCTCATTGTTTAATATTCTGAATTAAAAAGGATAATTAAGAACAGATGCCAGATTCTTGACTTAGGTGCTAATAGGAATATGGCCCCGAGGAGAGGTAGCCTTCCTCCAGCAGACCACAGGATCCCTTGCATCTCTTACTTTTTTTTAAAGGTATTGGCAAGCAAGAAAGGACAGATCGGAACGGAAGGGAGGCATTCTATCTTTTTTCCTCCCTACTTTCCAACCTCTGCAAATGTTTTATGCATTTTGGGGAGGAGAGCACTAGGGATGGAAAATGTGGTTTCTGAGCTTCCTCCCCCACCTCTTCTTCTTCTTCTTCTTCTTCTTCTTCTTTTAATCATAGAAGACTCTGGAAGGCAGAAATTTGCAATAGTAAACGTTGGCCTTCAAGGTATGAAATCATGCTGTGAAAATTGTAGAAGTCTCCAAACTACAGCATTGACCATGGCCTTTGTGTAAATTCGATTCTTCGCTTTCAGGGCAGGGACTGTTTCTTGCAGAGTTTTGCCCACCCCTGTCATCATCTCTGGTAAGCAGCAATATTTGTTTCAAGAGGAAGAACAATAATTGTTACACTGAAGTTATTGCATTTTTGTGACACTAGCTAAAATGACTTGCCTTATGATCAAAACTAAGAAGGGAAAGATACCCTTTACAATCTGAGATCCAACCCAGCTCCAAATAACATTTTTCAATTGCAATGTGATGTCCCAGTAGTAATTTGGTAGCAAAATCTCGAGATTTTTCCATTGCCTTTTTTCCCCACTGTCTACCAAGGGAATGTAGAGAAATTTCAACTCAAGCAAAAGAACTCCTCTGCTCAGGCTCCATCCTCTTGCCTCTTGTGTTGCCCAGTACTGCGGGTTTCTGGGTTTTATATATTAAAGAACCCAGGAGCTCAGGGTTTCCAGAGAGGTTGCCTAGATGGATAAATGTGCACAGACCGCCCCTCTCTTCCTCCTCCCTGCTGGGTTAGTTCTGACTTAGGGCAGAACTACTTTCTCTGCTAGTCACGGAGACATGTGCCAGGCCCTGGACAACCCAAGCCTACTTTTGGACACATGGAACCGGCAGGGGGCAAGATGGCCACTCAGCTTCCCTGGCTTCATTAGGAAACATGCTGTGTACGGTGTGAGGCTTGAAGAACTGAAGGGTGTGGGTTGGTTACTAAAGAGAAGAAAACTACACCACTCTCTGAAGCAGTCAGATGATTTCTCTTGTGCAGATATTTGCACAAGATGCTGCCTGGACATCTCTGAAGGCATGAGAGTAGCAACAACGAATAGACACGTCCCGAAACCCACGGTCCCTTTGGATTTAGCTTGAATACCTTGGGGATTTTTAGGTATGAAGAAATGTGCTTTCTATGGCAGACAACGACCCCAACTACCAGTGTTGCTGGAGCATCTGAATCTATTTCCCAGGCACCATGGCAGAGTGGTTGTGAATGTGGGCTTGGAGCCAGATGTGATAAATGTGAATCCTGGAACTGGGAGGTGGGGTCAAACTACATGAAGGAGGGAGGAGCAGCTCCCCAAAGAAAAACTGAGGTACCCCAGAGAGGAAGAAGTAGCAGTTCCAGAGTAGGTCAAACCAGCTCTCCCCCATTCTAGTGCTGTAAACTTGAGCACGTTATAGAACCTCTATGCACGTCAGCCTCTACATAGGGTTAATAGTACCTTTTGGTGTGTGTTCTTGAAAGAACTCAATGAGATTAAATTGTAAAAACGTATCTAAAGTACTTAAGACATAGCAGGTTCTCAATAAAAGGGAACTGAAAAAAATTAGATCTGGCATATCTTTCTCTCTATCTTCATATTAGACATTTTCTAAGGTTCTTTGGACTTGGGTTCCCCCTTTACATCACTCCCTGAGCCAGTGAGGTGTCCTGAGCTCAACATAAAGAACCCCTTCCAGTTAGAGCTTTGAATCTGGCCAAGGAATGAAACTGTTTTTTTTTTTCTCTTATGTGTTTATTGTTGTGGTTATGATTATTATTAATTTGCCATCAAAAAAAAGTGCATCCTTAATGAGTCAGTCTGCATCTCATCTCCACATTTTCAAATCAAAGCCCTGAAACGCACAATGCAGCTTGCTGGGGAAGCAGCCTTTTGAGTTTTGTTCGTGTAACTCATGCAAAAAAATGTTCTCCACGATCTGCCTCCCTAATAATTCTTGAGGGTTGAACTTATGCTCAGATAGTTACATCTGGTTCTATAGTTAACAAATAGGTCAGGAGGAAAAGGAGGAGTGAAAAAAACCATCCAGGCCCCCGTCCCTCCTTTTTTTCTCAGTGTGAAGTCATTTGCTTTTCTTTCTAGCCCGTACCAAGTCCTCAGAAGTTGAGCCAGGCAGATGGTGAGGTTATAGCTTGGGCAAAATGTGTTCTAATGTTATCAGCTTTAAAGGAGCACATGGAGCAGAGAGGAAAGATGGTTTGTGGTATTTTTGTTTATTAAATTTGATGGTTGGATTATGACATTTATATTTATTAAATGTACAGAATCTCATCCATCACTGTTGACAGTCAGATCATGTCCTCTGCGGTTGGCATAGCTGTCTCTTCCTGCAAAGAGATCTAACACTCATTCTTATTTGGGAGACTAAGAAGAGGTGGAGAAAAAAGAAGATCCGCCCTTTAGTACCACCACCCCGGGGAAATGGGAGTATGAGATAAGTGTTATTGTGTTTGATTCTGTCATGTTAAGACACATTTCCCTTGTTTGGTCTGTGAGCCGGTTTGATGGTGCTGTGGAGGAAACCCTTAATGGCATGGGAGCAGCATAGCCAGTGAACCCAATGCAGGAGAAATACATAGAACGAGGGCTCTCAGCTTTGCCCCATTAAAATCCTGGCATCAGCACTGGTTGAAAAAAAATGTCGCGAGGGCTTTGTCTGGTGGCTAGAGCACGTTAGCAGCCAGGCATCTTCATTCTGCTCTGGGTTTTATTACCTACCAGATGTGGGCTTCTTGGATGTTTTATTAGAGCACCAGGTGAGCTGATGAAAGGACAGCACTCCAACTGCCTTCCAAATGACTCCCGGTTCCCTGGAGTTTTGTTTACATGTAGGAGGAGACAGGAGCAGGCAAAGCTTAGAAACAAGAAGGCACTGTCACCCACACAGTGCCTCGGTAGGTCTGAAGGGGAAGGAGATGGTATGCTTGCTTAAGGCTTACGGATCTTTTCCAGAGTATTACTTAAAGATGTTTTTACAGCCAGTGTGCAAATGAATGAGACACATGGGTTCAATCTCTTCAGCAACATATGATTCCAAAAATAAAAAGTTCATTTAGGTTTGAGCAATCCCAGTACATTTGGAAACCAGTTAACCCAACATGTTGCCTGCACAACCTGGAAATCTTTGAATTATAAGTATTTAAGATACTAACCTGGAGAAGAGATTAAGTCCTTTTCATTTCTCCTATTCCCCCCTGCCCTCCCCCCCGCCTCCTTTTTAGGGCTAATATTGGGTTCTAACTCCAATCGATAGTGTCCTAGGTGACCTTTTCTAATGCAGGCCCACGTGCAGTTGCTGTGTCTGAGAAAGATTTCAAGCAGTAGCAAGCATTTACACAGGCTTCACACAGATTTTGACTGCCAGGTATTTCCCTTCTCTTAGGTTGACTTAGGACCTGGGAAGTAGTTTATAAGAGTACCATATACTAATCTCATTCTTTTTAAGTCAGGAAAATAACTGTTCATAAGCATTATAAGTCATTAATAGAGCATCTTTTGGGCATAGCTCTCGCCTATGCATTATGGGAGCTCTTAAACAACTGTAAAGGGCAATTTATCTCTAGAGAGTTTAAACAAAACATGCTAAAAGCCAGACCTCTACAAAGAGGCATAATTTCCTGCTAGATTGTGTGTGTTTGTGTGTGTGTGTGTGTGCATCTGATCACATACATGGACTGTAAACATTTCCAGGGGTGGGAAAGAGTGCAGGTCCTGGGTGTTAACAAGGCAGAGGTCATGAGTGCACTCCCCACATGGACCACTTGGCTCTGCTCCATCCCACTGCCACAGAGGGCCTCTCAGAGTGGGAGCTGAGATCCCTCTGACTATTCTGCAGTTCACATGAGTGAAGCCAGGCCTCATTTATGGAGGGGGGCGGGGACCTTAAGTCTTTTCTGTCTCTTTCTTGAATAAAAGCAAAACTATGCAAGATATAATTTTAATTGTGCACACAATATAATTCTCATATGCTGCTTGGATGCATGGAGTGAATATTTGTGAGCACATACTATCTGCAAGGGTATATACATACATATATATATAAGAACATACATGTATTTTCTTCTCACTTGATTCTCACAACAACTCTCTGAAGTCAGGATTTAGCATTGCTATGTAACTGCTAAAAAATCTAAAGATCAGAGCATGGTATGTAGTAGGTGCTCAATAAATCTGTGTTGAATGAATAAATGAATGAAACTCAGGTTAAAAATCTTGCTTTTGCTCATGGTCATAAAGTAGGCAAGAGGCCGTGGTAGGATTCTGGCCCAGTTCATATGGCTCCAAAGCCTGCTTTTGTCTTGGCGCAGTGCACAAGACAGACAGCACTGTCAGGTCACCGCGCTGCCCAGGAAACAGAAGCACGTCTGAGAAGATGTCTCCATCCCTCCACCTGAGTGTTTTGTGGCAGGTGCAGCCATAGCTGTGGATCTTCCAGTGATTCCTTCTTCAGCTGGAACCTGAGCTATGGAACAGAGACTGGGAGAGTACTGTGCTTGGAGTTGCTCCGCTCCTTGGAAAGACTTGCAGCAATGCCAGGTGAGGGAGCAGGAGGTACTGAGGGTGTGGTGGCAGAGGTAAGCATTGCCGACCCGGGAGCAGTCCTGAAATCTTTGATCCGTGTTTGGTTCTGCTAGTCACTAGACTCCTGACAAGTGGATTTCAGGGTTCTGTAGGTTGAAACACAGCAATTCCACACTTGGGAGGGAACTGCTATTTTATTGCCCCAATTAACTGCTTTATTTGTTTATAAATTCTTCCCTTTTCTGTTTTATGATGCAGTTGTGGTGTGTTTAATGGAACTGCAAGATTAAGACTGGCAAGATGACTGCATGTTATGTTTCCAAAGCTAATAAATGGTTTGAATCCAGAATGTTTGTGGCCCTTTCCAAAAATATTTGGTTTCTCTAAAAAGCAACAGCTGTTGGGAAATGGATGGAAGTTTTTGCTGTAGTGTGTATAGCATTTTATTTAATGCTTTCATTCCTTTGGGGAATTTGCCTGCCTAATAGCAGATGAAACAACAGGGACTTTAGCAAAATATAAAAATTCATGATGTTAAAAATCAGCAAGTTGGATGTTAAATTTAAAAGTCACACATGAAAACCAAAAATCTCTTTCTAAAAATACTTCTTGCTGAGTGGAAATTTTTTGCTTCTGTGAGAACAGGTATAAATTATTTAAAATTCACTTTCCACTAATATTTCTATTGTATGTTGCAGTTTACAAAGCACACACATACTTAAAATTGGGTTTTACTGCAATTCTACTAAGCAGCTTGGGGACAATGATTTTCCTTGTTATAAGTGATACAGATGAGGCCTCAAAGGAAGAAGAGACTTGCCTGAAGTCAGGCGGCTCACCAGGAGTGTAACCAGGGTTAGTATAGAATTTTGCAGTGACTTGCTCCGTGCTGTCATTTTCAATTGCCTAACTATCAAGTAGTACCATTATCAAATGGATGATATGTGGGCACTGGGATCTGGCCAAGATATCACTGCTCCTGCAAGGGTGCTGTTGCCGCCCCTACAAACCCATCACTCACCTACCTCCCTCATCCCAGTGGGGGAAGCATCACCTGGCGAAGTGCGGTCACGTGCTCAAGCCTGGCTCCTGGGGGTGGGGCCAGAAGAGCTCTCTATGCTTGAGCTGCCCTCAGGATGCAGGCCCCGTGTCCCGCGAATACAATACATAGGGCATGGTTTGTCCCACACAAGAGAGACAGTTGGATTCTGGATAGAGCAATATGGAGTAATAGTACGCCTGCCCAAGAGGGCAAGTACAGACCAAATTGAAAAGGGCAGACCAAAATGAAGACAGAGGTTTTTTCCTTTCTCCCTGCCCCCCTCCTTTCTTCCTTCCTTTTTTTTTTATTCTCCCCAAATGATCAACCGAGAGGATTACGAAAGAAAACTACAGGAAAGAGTTCCAATTTCAGTGAACCAAAGAATCACTGGGGAACTTAATGAACATGTAAAACCCCAAGGCCATAGCCCTGAGATTCTGATTTCATAAGTGTTTTTAACACTTGTCAAAAGTAAAAGTAATCCCTAAACTAAAACAGCTTGGATATTCTAGAATGTCCATCCTATTGCTTTTTAAAGACAAACACAGCAAGCTGGTGTCCTAAAGGCAATCACTCCTGATTTTGGCAAGCTGCTAAAATTGTTACGTCTAGAGTGAGGCTCAGCGGTCTGAGTTTTTAACATGGCCTCAGGTGATTCTGACCCAGGTGGTCTACAGACTTCATTTTGAGAACCCCAACCTAATGAGTCAGAAGGTTCACATAGGGCAACTCTGCTTGGTTGATAGCCAGACAAATCATAATCCAGCTCAGCTCTGACCCCTGCTTCTGTTCTCTGTTAAATGGGCTTCATCTCACCCCAGGCTGGCAGGCTTTGCCTGCACTTGTTGCTTCCTAGCTTCTGCAGGGCAGCGACCCTAGGCATCGACACCATCCGCTGATGCAGGCCCTGCCTTGGCCGCCAGCAGCATTGGTGCTCAGCAGTGTGCAGGGATATCGACAGATTCACTGTGCTCCAGGGGAGAGAACTGGACCCAAAGGGAAGAAATTTAGTGTTTTGAGTTTTACGTGTGACGCCTGCCACTACCAAGGCAGAGGTTGAAGGATTGGTGAGAAAAAAAGAGAGAAAGAAGGGTAAGATAATATAATTGTATCTTTCCTTACTTTATGATTTATATAGAGCTTTCTGTTCTTCAAAGGGCTTCTAGAAAAAGATGGATGTGTGATAAAATGTCCTGGGTTAAAAAGAAAGAGAGAGAGAGAGAGAGAGATGGAGAGAGATGGAGGGCAGAAGAGGTGCGGATGAAACCATAAGAGGCAAGAAAGCATGCCTGGGTTTTCTCAACATGGCGTGTCCTCTTGTGAGGTTCACCATGGCAGGGGAGGTCATGGTAATGCCCTCCAACTCCCAAAAGAGGGAAATTGTCATAGCAGAGAATGTAATACGATTGTCAAATGTACAGGGGATCCCCTGAGTTGATTATGAAGTATGAGTCCAGAACTGTTTTGTAACCGTTTAAAATGCTGCAAAATTTTTATTATCCCGGGAAATAATTTTTATTATCCCGGGAAATAAGTGCCATATACAGGTGATCTGTGCTCCCATCCTCTGCTCCTAATTCACTTGATTCATATTATGCCTTCCAACACTGTTTCTCTAAAAATTTTTCTAGCTCTTCTGGCATGAGTTAGGAAGCAGTGGGCCAGGGGTCCAGGCCCTGTGCCCATCTCCTGGGCTTGACTGGCAACTTGCAGTGTGACTTTGGAAGACTCACTCAACCTCTTTGGGTTTCGGTTTCCTCATCTGTAAAAAGAAGTGGTTGAAATAATAATTTCACACTCCTTCTACATCTAACACTCTGGATTCCCCTAATATATTCAGGGTACTTTTGAGAGAACTTCCTACCCTTTGCATGAAAGACAGAATAAAAAGGCCACTATTTTGAACACTAGACATGAGGAGATTTCTTCTAACAGTAAGTGGACTAATGGGTTTGCTCTCTGTATTAATTTGCTAGAGCTGCATAACAAAATATCATAGACTGGGTGGTTTAAAAAACAGAAATTTATTTTCTCATAATTCTGGAGGCTAGGAGTCTAAGATCAAAGTGTTAGTGGGATGGGTTTCTTCTGACACCTCTCTCCTTGGCTTATAGATGTCTGTCTTCTTACTCTATCTTCACCTGGTCTTCCCTTTCTTTGTGGTTATTCTAATCTCCCTTTCTTGTAAGAATACTAGTCAGATGAGATTAGATTAGGGTCCACCCCTAACTTAATTGCCTTTTTAAAGATCTTATCTCCAAATACAGTCACATGCTAGATACTGGGGTTGGGACTTTAGCGTATGAATTTGGGGGAACACAGTTCAGCCCCTAACAGTCTCCACACGGGGGGATCTTGGGGAGTATGGAGAATGTTGTATTCTTTGGCTGGCTTGAGCAAAGCCCCAGATTAGATGAACACAGAGGAGGATTAATGAACTCTTGAAGCCCTTGCCAATTCTGGGAATTTGTGATACTGTATAAAGCTCCTCAAAACCAACACCTCATTACCAGGAACATGAGTAAAGAAGGGGCAAAAAGAGCAAGGCTGCAGGAAAATAAAAACAGCAAATGATTTGTATTTCATGGAAAGCAAAGATGGAAAAGAACTTTGAAGCATTTTCATTTGGGGCAGTTTCATTACATCATGAGGGCAGAGGTACTTTATCACCCCGCCATTATTGTTTGATCTGTACCTGTAGGTGAACTCTTAAGAGAGAATAAGAGTCTATTTCACATAAATCCCACTTTAAGCAAACACAAAAGCAGGATCCTGCTGAGGACAAAGGAAAAATTCATGATGCAATCCATGTATCCTCATGGGTACTCTTTTATGGCTGAAAAAGGGGAAGAAGAATTCCTTTCCAGTATCACTGTGAAAGAATACTTACAAATTACTCTTTCTGATTATTTGGACAGTAAAAGCAAGTAATGAGTCTCACACCACAGATCTCCGGCTTTTATTGCCCCAATAATCCATTTGTCTCCTTAGGTATGTTTTCAGCAGCACAGAGTACTGGAAAGAGAATAAATGCTTACTGTGTTCTGGTGCGCAGGCCTGCGTCCGGGCCATTCCTCCCTATGGCTTCTTATGGCCAATGGTCCACTGATGATCAGCACCTTTGTTTTACCATTGGGAGAAGATGTACATGGTATTCACAGTGAACTTCTCATTAGACTTTTGAGGTCATCTACCCTCATCTGCAGAAAATTATACATCGTCCTCAAGGAACACTTACCACCCCTCAATGAAAATATATTTCTTTAATAACTAAAACAGCCCACTATATCTAGCTTTAAACACACACACACACACACACACACACAACTAGTTTGGATGGTTATCTTTGACATTTGCTTATTTGTATGTCATTAACTCTTCTGGAAACCATTTCTTCACCATACTTTCAGCTCACTCTAGTGAAGAGCTGTGGGCTCTATATCAGTTTTCTATCATTGCTATAACAAATCACCCCAAATTTAGCAGCTTAAACAACACAGATTTATTCCCTTACAATTTTGTAGGTCCAAAGTAGGTCTCACTGTGCTAAAATCAAAGTGACAGTAGGGTTAGGGGAGCATACTTGCCTTTTCCAGCTTTTAGTGGTTACCAACGATTCTTGGCTCATCCTTCTCTTTCTCCTTCTTTGAAGACAGAAAGGCTGTATCTCTCTGACTCCTCTACCCTAATCACATCTGCCTCTGACTCTCTGATTTCCTCTTTTACTTTTAAGGAGACTGGGCCCACCTGGATAATCTAGGATACTTTCCCTATCTCAAGGTCCTTAACCTTAATCATATCTGCAAAGTCCCTTTTGCCATGGGAGGTTACATATTCACAGGTTCTGGGGTTTAGGATGTGAATATCCTTGGAGGGCCATTTTTCTGCCTACCACAGTTTCTGACCAATTTAGCTGTGCATTCTGACCTCCTCATTTGTAAAATCACGGGAAGAGATGCAATTTCAAGGCAGATTCTTGTTCTTGAACAACCCATTTCTCCTCTTCTATTTGCTCAGAGTGCAATGTTTCTTTCAAATCATGTAGCGGGAGGGAGAGGAGCTTACCCTTAGAGCCTCACCAGGTGAGGCATGGGGTCTGTCAGGAGATCTTTTCCTGTCCATCCAATCATGCAAACCAGTAGAAATCTCCATGCCACTTTAGTCATGACCTCTGATGTGAACCAAATATATATATATATATATGCATTTATATATTTATATTTATGTTTTTAGGCAAAGCCTCTCCTGAGCCCCCTGGGCCTCCTGAGACTGGTCTCTTGGTTCTCATATCGCCCAGTCAGTACCTCTCCATCAGAGCACTTGTCATGCTTTACTGTATTTACCTGTTTTCTCATCTGTTGAGGTGAACAACTGGAGGGCAAGAACCCTAAATTTTTTGTTAAGCTCCCAGTGCCTGGCACAAGGCCTGGCATATGAGGAGTTTAATAAAAATTTGTTGAATTCATGAAAACTCTACAAAAAATTCCTTCTCAAAGTTTTTTAAGCCCAGCCTCTGAGGTAAATGGGTGGCCTGGCATACATATAGGAGATAGAATAGAAATCTGAAGATAATTTATTTTCCCAGAGTTTTAATATTGGATTAATTAAATTGTAGACATTCAGAATTGTTGTTATGGTTGTTATACAACAATCAAGGGGACAAATTATATATATTCAATGATTAAATTTTCAACACAATATTAAAACTTACCAATGGTAAACCAGGGATGCAACATAGTGTTCAGGAAAGCACTCTGATCTAGGATTTAGAATACTTGAGTATTGGTTAAGTAAAGTAAGTAGCTGTGTGATTTGGAGCAAATCATTTGCTATCTCTGAGATCCTGTCCTTATCGCTAAATGATTCTGTTTGATGATTAAGCGATGGTCAGGGACCGAAACGCTGACATGGTCTCCTTATTCTAACGCGATGTGACTCAATCTTTCCCAAAGTGTGGAATATGGAATAAGGACCACTGGGGGTGTGTAACATGATTTTAGGGGTGCATGAATGAATATTATTAATTTTAACAGTTGTTAATTGAGGGGCACCTGGGTGGCTTAGTCAGTTAAAACTCTCACTCTTGATTTGGCTCAGGTCATGAATCTCAGGATCACAAGATCGAGCCGGCGTCAAGCGCTCGTGCTGGATGTGGAGCCTGCTTAAGATTATCTCTCTTCCTCTCCCTCTGCCCTTCCCTCAAACCCCCGCCCCAGGCCCCTCCGCTCGCACTCTCCCTCTCTTAAAAAAAATTATTAATGGAATTCATTGAGCTGAATAACTTTATTGAATTTATTGGTTTGAACACCATAACATACAATTAGGAAATAGCATTGTTTTAATTCCCTTAGTGCCTTCGCGCTTGTTCTGTCCAATCTTTGTCTTGCTGTTGGATGATATTCTAGACCAGTTTCATAACTTTTTAAATTACTTTCAGGTGATTAGTTTTTCCATGGAGAAAACAGTCTCACATTCACGTATTAAAAATTCCAATCACATGAAAATCCAAATTTCATTCTCATCCAATTCAGAGTTTTTATGCTCCACCATCTGACCCTTGATCCTGAAGACCAGTAGCAGGAAAAAGGAATGATGTTTTATTTTGTTCTTGATTCATAGATTCCAATTCACAGTGTTGCTCTGGCCCTTTCAGAGTCAAGGCCAGGAAGAGGAAGAGGACTAGAGGAAAATAGAAAGACTGGCTTGCCTGGAGCTGTTGGAAGCTTGTGATCATTGCCTTTCCTATGACAGAGGCCCAAACTGGCTCCCACTGGGCATGTTTTTATGAGACCTTTGGAGTTGCTCCCACCACTCTACTGAAGACCATTCCCTAAAGCTGATGGACTATCTCTCCAACTTTGTATGACACTCCTATGGCTCCTATCTTTTGGCAGTTTATCCCAATTGGCCTTTTCCCACTGGGGTTCTCTCATCTCAGGTAGATCTTGGGCAGCTTCTTTTCAAGATAGCTCCAACCCGAGTACTTGCTGGGGCAACATACATGTGGCTCGCAGGTGCTCACATACCTTGCTCTGTCTGTCATTTATAGAAGTGCAGCTTGCTCTGTTTGACCCTCTCTCCTTGTGACCAACCAACACCAACTCGCCTCTTGCCCTCGGAGTTCTTTAGTTCCTGCAAGTTCCAAAGAACACAGTTTGGGGTTCTCCCAAGAATTCACTAATGCTTTGTAACTGCCCAAAGCTGGCATCCACCTAGGGAGTAAGAGGCCAGCCTCTATGTGTGACAAGTATCATCAGTCACTATGCTTTTCTTGAGGCCTAATTTCTTTGCTTAAGGGAGGGAGAAGAGCATTGAAGAAAGAAAGGAAGACCCCCATAGTACTGTCTACTCCAGTAAGGTATCTCCTGTTGATGAATCTTCAACCTTGTTTTGATAGCACTAAAAACTCAGCTTGGGCACCCATTGACACCTTGCTTTAGATCGCTGGGGTACTTCTTACCAGTTTTTTAAAGCTTTGAAACTTTAGCCAAAATTCTGAGGTGGCAGAAAATGTCCCCCTTTGCACCTTGTTATGTCTGTGTCAAAAGCATATATAACTTATCAAACCTGTGATGTTGTAGACATTATTGTTGAGAGTTACAATAGATACAAAAAATAGGAAGCTTAAAGAAAAATGAAATAGATTATAGCATAAGTGGCTCACAGATATGGCAAAATCCATTATGGCAATATTCTTAAGCCATCATGCTAAGCAGGAGAATATAAGGCTGAGGCAGCATATTCTCCCTCTTTCCAGGTCAACTGTGACAAAAACAATGCTTATTCAGGACTAAAGACCAAACTTTTACTCCTTTGTAGCTAATCTAAAATGGGACATTTCCTTTATCAACTTCATGGTCAGTCCCTCCAAGGTTTCTGAGTAAAAGTGAGAAGATGCTAATTTCTAAGAGAGTACTCTATTAGGGTGAAAAATTATTATAAAATACAAAATAAGTACTAAATAGGATGGTCGCATACAGAATTATAAAGACCTCTATAAATAATTGAACTAAAAATAAAAATAATTGAATTTCTTAACGATTGATTTAAATAGTCTGTATCTCTTTTCTTGATTACTTAAGGTAGTATAAAGCAATATATTGAAAATATCAACAAAAGATTTAAAACCTAGATTTCTATGAAGAAGAGGCTTTGTAGGTGAAAGAGCACTGAATTTAGAATAAAAAAATTCCAACTCTGCAATTTACCTACAGATAGTATGATCTTGGGGAGGTCCCTGGGCCTCCCTGAGCCATGTCGATAGAATCATACCTCAAACACATTGAAAATGTGCAAGCATTAAGTAAGATAATGCAAATGAAACAGAACAATCTAAAGTGTCTAATACAGTGCTTCACCAGTCAATAGAAGAGAGATATTAATTTTAAAATTTTTCATTTAGGTGTAATATGCATATAATAAAATGTACCAATTTTAAGGTGTGATTTGATGTGTTTTGACAAATATATATAATCATATGTCTGGCACTACAGTGATGTTATAGAACATTTCCATAACCCCCCAAATTCTATTGTGCCCTGTTGACATCACTTCCCTCCCATTAAATCCTTGCTTTAATCTTTTGTACAATTTCATATAAATGGGATCATGCAGTGTGTAGTTTTTTGTGTCTGGCTTTTTTCACTTGGCATAATGCTTTTAATGTTCATTCTTAATGTTGTACATATTGGTAGTTCCTTTTTATTACTGAGTAATATTTCACTATGTGGATACATAACATTTTGTTTGTCTATTGACCAATTGGTAGGCATTGGGCTTATTTCCAGTTTCTGGATATTATGAAGAAAGTTACTACAATCATTTGAGTACAAGTCTTTGTATGGGTATGTTTTCATTTTTATTGGGTAAATACCTAAAAAGTGGGATTGCTGGGTTGTATAATAAGTGTATGTTTAAACTGATAAGAAATGGCACAGTGCTTTCTAAAGTGACTGCACCATTTTGCATTTCCACTACTCATGAATGAAATTTCTAGTTGTTCCATATCCTCAGCAATATTCAGTATTGTAGGTCTTTGTAATTTTAGTTAACCTAGTAGCTGTGGAGTGATATCTGTTCTTTTTTTTTTTTTTAAGATTTTTATTTATTTATTTTAGAGACAGAGAGGGCAGCGGGGAGAGGCAGAGGGAGAGGGAGAGTAGACTCTCTCCGAGCTGAGTGCATAGCCCAATGGGGCTCAATCCCACAACCCGGAGGTCAGGACCTGAGCTGAAACCAAGAGTCATCACCCAACCAACTGCACCACCCAGGCACCCTACGATATCTGTTTTAATTTACATTTCCTTAATGATGAATGATGTTCAGCATCTTTCATATGATGATTTGTCATTTATGTACTTTCTTCAGTGAAGAATCTGTTTAAACCTTTTGCCAATTTTTAAAATGGGTTATTATCTTGCTTTTGAGATCTAAGAGTTCTTTTATATGTTCTAGATAAACACCCCTTATAGAAATGTGCTTGCAAATATTTTCTCCTGGTCTGTGGCTTGCCTATTCATTTTCTTAATAAAGTCTTTTGAAGTGTACAAGTTTTGGGTGGTTATCCTATTGAAACAGCATGGATTCCTCCCCACCAAATTTGATTTAGGTGTTGAGACCACACCAGGAAGGTATGAAAGGATTATTACTCAATAATGAGACTTTCTGGGGAGAGCATGGCAGGCTCCTAAGCAGGAGAAAAAGTGGCTTGAGAGAGACAGGGAAAAGAGACTGGTGTTGTTTGTACTATGTTTGGGGAATGGAGCTGGAGTGAGGGTTCCTGTGCACGAGAGCCAGGGTTTGCATGTTTTGAACTTTCTTTTGGCTACAAAGGCGGGAGTTCCTGGGCTCCTACAGATAGGAGCCCAGGGACTCCTATAAGCTAGCCCAGATGTGGAGCAGAAGGGGAAGGTAGAATGGTGGGGTTTGAAAGCTGTCAGCTGTCAAAATCAAACATCAAAATGGAGTCAGACTTTTTCTTTTTGAGAGAGAGAGAGCATGCACACAAGCGGGTTGGGTTGGGGTGGCGGGCTTTGGGTGGAGGGAAAGGGCAGAGGGAGAGAGAGAATCTTAAGTAGGCTCCATGCCCAGCAGCATGGAGCTGAATGCAGGGCTTGATCTCACGACCTTGAGATCATGACCTGAGCTGAAATCAAGAGTCGGACGCTTCTTTGATTGAGCCACTCAGGCACCCTTTGACACTTTATTACAGTTTAATTTTTTATGAAGACCAATTTGGTGTAGTTTTTCTTCTGTGGCTCATTTATTTTTGTGTGTCCTATCTAAGAAACATTTTCCTAATTCAAATTGAATTTTTTTCCTATATTTTCTTTTAGAAGTTTTATCATTTTATTTTTTAAATTTTTTTTTAGATTTTATTTATTTATTTGAGAGAAAGAGACAGAGATAGTGAGAGAGAGCACAAGTGGGGAGGAGAGGGAGAAGCAGGCTCCCCACAGAGCAAGGAGCCTGATGCAGGACTCGATCCCAGGACCCCGGGATCATGACCTGAGCTGAAGGCAGACGCTTAACCGACTGAGCCACCCAGGAACCCAGAAGTTTTATCATTTTAGATATTACAGTTAAGTGATACATTTTGAGTTAATTTTTGTATATGGTGTGAGGTAGGTTCTAGAAATTTTTTCCCCCATATGATCAATTCTTCCAGGATATTTTTACTGAAAAAGACTATCCTTTATCCCACTGAATTGGCATGTTGGCACCTTTGTTGAAAATCAATTGGCTGTGGATATGAGGATCTATTTCTGCATTCTGGATTCTATTTCATTGATCTGTACGTCTGTATTCATTCCAATACCACACCATCTTTACTACTATAATTTTATAAGTCTTGAAATTGGGTAGCATAATTACTCCAAATTTGTTGTTCTTTTCAGAATAATTCAATTTCCTCGATCCTCATTTGCATTTCCATATAAAGTTTTAAAATCATTTTGCCAGTTTCTAGTAAAAAACCTGCAATTTGGTTGAAATTGCACTGAGTCAATAGGCCAATTTGGGGAGAATTAACATTTTATCAGTACTGCGTCTTCTGATAAGATAAACACAGTTTATCTCTCCATTTATTTAGGTCCAATTTAAGTTTCTCTCAGAAATGTTTTATAATCTTCAATATATAGATTTTACACACACTGTATTAATTTTTCCCTAACATTTTTATATTTTTGATGCTATTATAAATAGTATATATTTTAAATTTCAGTTTCCAATTGTGAACTTTTGTTTCTAGCCAAGATGGACAGGGACTGAATCTGTCCTCTCAACTGGAACAACTAAAAAGCTGAACAAAATATATAAAACAATGGTTCTTAAGCCACGGGACATCGGGCAGTGAAAGACAGTGATTTTTGACTGATGGAAAAAATAATAAATTTCTATTATTATCCCTGTGATTGCCTGGCTCATCACTTGGAGAGTATTTCCAGGTCACAGCAAAGGGGAGAGCAATTCATACAGAGCCCAGCAGTCTTCCTGAGTTGAGGAAGTAGAAGTGGGAGTTTAGGAGGCCAAGATGGCTAGAGTTTGTAGGTCAGTGTACTGGAGAGAACAGAACAGCACTGAGAGAGTATCCCAGAGGTCTGCAGAGAGCCCCTCTAAATCCACTATTGATCAGTGCATGCCGCAGAGGAAACTATCAGAGAGCAGGGAAAGAATCACTCAAAAAGTTTAGAGTCAACAATACCTAGAACTCACACAGTATCAAAAATAGTTTTTGTTCCTACCAGGCAGCATAGATAAACCTCATAAAATTGGGCGCCTGTGTGGCTCAGTCAGTTAAGCGACTGCCTTCGGCTCAGGTCATGATCCCAGGGTCCTGGGATCGAGCCCTGCATCGGGCTTCCTGCTCAGCAGGGAGTCTGCTTCTCCCTCTGCCCCTCACCCTGTTCTCATGCTCTCTCTCTCAAATAAATAAAATCTTAAAAAAGAAAAACGTCATAAAATTCATAAACCCTAGGCTAAATGCTATGCTCGGTCCTATCTAACAAAGTTTAACCACAAGACCCAAATGGATCAAAATGTTTCCAAGTAAGATAAGTGCATCCCAGAACTTAAGAATATTTGGGAATGCAAGAAAAAAAAAATCCAGCACTCAAGAAGGTAAAATTCACAATGTCTGGAATCCAATAAAAATTTACCAGACACACAAAGAAGTAGAAAAAAATGTGAAATTAGGAGAAAATTTATCCAATTGAAGCTGACCCAGAATTGACCCAGACATTAGAAATAGTGGATAAGGACATCAAAAGTTTCTGTAACTGTATTTCATATGTTCAAGAAACTAGAAGAATGATGAAAAATGTTAAGTAGTGATGTGAATAGTATAAAATAAGATACCTAAATTGAACTTCTAGTGATGAAAACAGTGCCTGGTAGAGAAATTTATTGGATGGAATTAATGGCAGATTGAACCCTGAAGAGGAAAAAAAAAATTAGTAAATTTGAAGCAATAGAAACTTGAAACTCAGAGGTTAAAAAGACTGAAAAAAAAACTCAAAAAAAGAAAACCCCAGAGCATCAGTGATCTGAGTCCCAATGTATGTTACAGATTTTTTGAAGGAGAGAAGGGGGATGTATAAAAGTGTTTTAAGAAATAATGATTGAACAAATTTTCAAATTTGATCAAAATTATAAACCTACAAATCCAAGAAGCTCCAAGCACCCCAAGCAACATGGATGAAACTTAAAATAATGCTGCATGAAAGAAGCCAAGCCAGAAAGATTAGTCTATGATTCCATATATATAAATCTAAAAAATACAGACTAATTTGTATTAACAGAACACAGATGCGGGTGGAGAAAAGGCATGGAAGGATGAGAGGGAGGGATTACAAAGGGACAAAGAAAATTTTTGAGAGTGATGGATACATTCATTTTCTTGATTGTGGTGATGGTTTCATGTATATACATACACACACATATGTATAGACATGCACTCGTATATGTAAAAACTTATCAAATTGTACACTTTATTTTTTCCAAACTGTACACTTTAAATACAGGTCGTACATTATATGTGAATTGTACCTCAACAAAGCTGTTTAAAAGTTCCAATAGTTATTTGCTAGTAATAGAAATACGTTTGATTTTTATGCAACTTTGCTAAACTCACTTGTTCTAGTAATGCTTGTTATTGCTATTGTTATTGTTCCTGTTGTGGTTAAAATCAACAGCATTAACAAAGGAGTTATTTAATGCATGTGCTAGAGCTTTGAAACTATGAATAAAACTGTATTTTATTAGCTATAATAGAGAAATCAAACTTTTAACTCTCTCAGGTGCCTAAGCAGAGGGAGTTTCTCTGTAGACGATTAAGGCCTGGATATGCTGAGATCCTAATGATCACATGAGAACAATAATGTACACAGGACTCTAAATACCCAAGGGCCAGGCCACCATCCTTCTCTAACAATTGCAGGAAATGGACTCAGATCCCTTTTCCTTAGAGCTCGTGTGCCAGCTCCCCTGGTGGGGAAGCCCCTGCATCCTGTCTGTTCAGTATTTGATGCTTGGTGATAACAGGCCTGTGCTCTTCAAGAGCTGGGAACTGCTCAGAACAGAAGTATTTATGGGTTCCCTGGAAATGCCTCCTGAACGCACCCTGGAGCCTGGCTGGAGAGCTTTCCCCTCGCAGGCATGCTAGCTGCTGCTTAGCTTTTGGGCTCTTGTCAACACCAGCAGAGGAGGGGAGAGACTTTCCTACAGAGCCCAGCTCACTTTCCTGGCTTGCTGTCCATAACCTTCTACAAAAGACCTTCTCCATCCACTGGCCCTGACACCACAGTTCTGCAGTTCTATGTAATAGGAGTTAGCGTTAGAATAACAAATCCTATTTATCTTTTATGAATAATTAATTATTCAATGTTGGTAAATATTATTAAGGGTTTTCCATGGGCTGCCAACAGCAGAGGATTATGCTAGAGAGCAAATTGGATGTGCTGAAATCCATACATTTATATTCCATTGTTTTCTTAGCATTATGAGCAAATATTATTTCATATGGACATCACATTTCTTTTTAGTCCTGTCAAACATTTGATGTGCATTTGAGCTTTTTCTTGCTCTGTGGATGGCAATGTGACAAGTTAGGCTTCCAGCTATTCCTCAGGGGCCTAAGCAAAATTCACATACCTTCAATTTCTTCTGCAGCTCTGATTTCCCCTCTTTTATGGAACTCATCTTTGCTCCAAATGTCTTCTTTAGCAACACAGAAACTTTAGCAATGGGTGAACTCATTTTCTCCAAGTTCAGAAATTATCCAGACTTCAAGGATTTTGGAATTTAAAGGGGATTCTTGGTTTCTGCGTCAGGTCACCCATAACACAGTGCAACTTCTGTTTTTAAGTGGGATAAAAACCCTTTTAAGAAGCTTATTGAAAGGGCTCAGATGATTTTGTGGACATCAAATAGTTTTTAAAGGACAATATTTTGATGGTTTAATTATAAGAAAATAGGAAACATGCAGATTAAATTGACCCTAAAACACACATGGTTTTAAAAATTAAGGTCAAAGAATTCTGGCAAAATACATTTTTTGAATCTAAAACACATGAACAAAAATCAAAAGGCCTGATGAATTCAGATTATAGCAGTTGGACTAATGTCATATGCTGTATAGAATCCGGAGGAGACCACAGGCCACTTCTCTGTGCTGCCTCTAACCTCCTTGTCGCTTGGGATTCAGTTTCATACCTCAGTTTTTGCCTCTGAAAATGGGTAAAGACACTAAATCTTTCCTCTTGTGTTTTTTTAAAGATTATAAAGAAGATTATGTGCTCTTTGAATTCCTCACACATAATAAAGTTTCCTTCCAAGTAGTTAAGTTTCTTACTTGAAGGAATTTGATGATTTTTACTGTTTGGCTTCTTAGTTGTCAAGGATGGCCACATTGAGTCATGTAACTAAGAAAATCCAGTGTTTATAGTCCCCTAAATACCTAAACAGGTATTTTAATCTTTTCTAGCTAAAGAAACTTTTCATCAAATATTCAGTGGATTAAAGAGCCCCTGCTCTGGGGGAGTAGAGCTAGTATCTTCTCATCTCCTAGTGATCCTTATTCTCTGGAGCAAAATTTGGGGATACCCAGCAGATAAAAAATTTGCTCATGGTGTCTTGTTTTAGTATGTTTGGTAACTTTTGTGTGTGTACTTGTCATTGTCTTTGAAAAATTACTGGTGGAAGTGTTTGAGGCTTATTACAAAGGCACATTCTCCAGAGAGGTTTTGCTTCTGCCTGGCACTTGTGGGCATTAGCAGTCCTCTACCACTTTAAATCAAATTCAGAGTTTGAGGTTCTCTGACATTTCCAGGGAATACAAATCCACACAAGGGCTGGCCTATGGCTGTGACATCTCAGAGATGGATTTCTCTCTCCTCCTCCCTCCCCCCACTTTTCTTCCCTTCTTCACAAATGGGTACAGTGGAGGCTAGTTCACTTCTTGTTGATATGTTCTTTGAGGGTGTAGTCCTTGGCCTCCATTTAATATGGGGAAGGATTTTTCTTAGGCTCCCCTCTTGCACTGACCCTGAGTCTTTTGTCTTGACTTTTGTCTACCTCTCAGTAAGACCAACAAAACTCAGCAAATGCCTTCTGGATAAAAGCATCTGTGATGCTCAGGTCTTTCTTCTGTATCTTCTTTCCCTTAGATTTTGGCCTGATATTTCCTTACAGCCTTGTCAGCCTATTGATACATTTATGAGACTTTTTATATTAATATTTTTGGTTGTTTTCTGTAGGAAATCTGGTCTGAAAAAAACCTATCCTACCATTTCTGGAAATAGAACTTTTCTAGATATAAAACTGAATTGAAAGTTTCTAGCATCTGATAGTTAACAATTCCTACCTCAAGACACTACATTAAGTCAGGGCTTCAAGGCTTAGAACAAGACCACTTTTGGTTTCTCCTATACTGATTGGCAATGTATGTTCTACCATTTAATGTGAATAATATCCTGTATCAGAGCTTTCTTGAGAATACTATTTATCTGAGCTATATACCAGGTAGTACATGTGGTGGTATTAAATGTGATTTATTTTTATACAGTTCTAAGGAATTTCGAATGTGGTCTATTTTAAAGGCTAAATTTAATTGGCCTGGCCTTTAGATTGAAGGGAAAAAGCAATATATGTTGAAAGTGAGTTATATGACATCATTATCTTATCCTCAGTAGAAAACTAACTCTTCATTGAAAAAAATAATATCAGCTTCCCCAATACAGAATTTCCCCACTTTGCCTGAGCTGGTGTTAAACTGGCTTCCATGCTCTACCTCTGTCATCAAAACAAAAATTCAGAGAAAGACAGATATGATATGATCTCATTTATATGTGGAATCTAAAAAAGCGAAACAAAAACTGGAATGAGCTAAGGATATAATGTACAACATGGTGACTATAGTTAACAATACTGTATTATACATTTTAAAGTTCTAAGAGAGTAGATCTTAAAGGTTCTCATCACAAGGAAAAAACTATGTGGTGATGAATATTAACTAGACTTTTTGTGGTGGTCATTTCACAATATACATATATCAAATTATGTTGTATACCTGAAACTAATACAATGTTACATGTCAATTATATCTCAATAAAAGAATCCAACAAAACAAAATCAGATAGTCCAGCCTGATGTCAAGTGATGTGCATTCAAGCTCAAAGCCAACCGCTTCAACCTCCAGAGTCAAAGAGTGCTCTGAGCACTGAAAGGAGGAAGCAGAATGCAGGTGTTCACGTGGGACCTCTGTGGAAGCAAGGACCATGTATTTGTGGAATAATGACTACTGCCCTCAAAGAAAGGAAAATTCGGGTAGGAAAAAGAATGCTGGGGCACCTGGGTGGCTCAGTCGTTGAGCTGCCTTCGACTCAGGTTATGATCCTAGCGTCCTGGGATCAAGCCCCGCATCGGGCTCCCTGCTCCGCAGGAAGCCTGCTTCTCCCTCTCCCACTCCCCCTGCTTGTATTCCCTCTCTCACTGTGCCTCTTTCTGTCAAATAAATAAATAAATAAAATCTTAAAAAAAAAAAAGAATGCTCTTCTGCATGATGATTCTTCATTTGACAATGGGCTTCTCTGTGGGCTCATCCCTGACTATGCCTAGGTTTCACAGAGAAGCCACAGGGCCTGGCATGCCAATAAATGCATTGTCGTAGGTGCTCAGTGGAATTTGAGGAATGAAGGAATGAGTAAATGAACAAATGAACAAAATTTCCTATCTTTCCAGGTTGGCAATGTTCCTTCTGCTCTTCGGAGAGCATTTGTCACCCTATTGCTTTGTGAAGTGCTCTGTACTTACAGGAAATAAATCTTGCTTTCTTTACGATTCATGCCCATATGGCAGTATTTTTTCCAAGTGTGGCCCATGGGCCATCTTCACCTGGATTACCTGGGGTATCGGTCAAAACTGCAGATTCCTGGGGCCCACTACACAACTACCAAATCAGAATTTCTGAGGACAGGCTCGGGAATAGACCCCTTTAACACAACCCCAGGTGATTCTCTTGTGCAAAAAAGTATTATGTGAACTTTATCATCACATCAGTAAACATTTATTAAGCAACCACTATGTTCATTGCATATTTTAGCCTCTATTAAAATGATCTGTAAGAAGTCTATAATCTATTTTAATCTACTTTATCAGGTTGTTTGATGCTTTCCAACATTGAATGCATCTATCTCTTTGCCTTATCGTCACAATTGTCTTTATTTTAAAAAATCCATGCACATATTATGCCATGATGAAGTTTCTATAGGATGAGAAAAACAGGTAAAGATATTTTCCTATAGACTCTAGACAGTTAAAGTCTGAACTCTGATAGTACCATTGAGGATGGACAGTGCAGGATTTGAAAAGTTAGAGAGGAAGGGAGTTGTTCTTTTCAGTTTTCTATAGTTTGGAAATTCCTCCGAATAGTAATTCATTTAAGCAAGTTTGTCTTATCTTTGTCCAATATGCCTTCATATAATAAATGGAATTTCCTAAGCAGCATTCCTTTCATGAATCGACACGGGACGAGTCCAAAGTATTTGGCTTGACTAATTCTCTGTTAAGGAAAATCCCATGGCTGTAAAATGAACTGGTATTTTTGTTTTGAAAGATAAAAAGAATTTCTCGAAATAGGTACATGTTCCTAAAAAGTAAGCTTACATAAATATTGCTCTTTTTGCCAGGCTCAGGAGATTTCTATGCACGATAAAAAGAATCAGGTGACACACTGAAGGAAGGGATTTGAATAGTTAACTGCTGTGTGTGAGCAGAAAGCCTCTCCCATTTCGACATAACATCCCATGTAAAAGAAATGTGGATTAAAAAGATAATGACTTAGTGTAGGACATCCTTTGTTGCAGACAATAGGTAGGCAATTGATCAGTTTTTTTAATAAAATGAGGCAAGTCTCAGCTGAATTTCAAACCTCATGTTAAAAGCAATAAAAATACAAAGCAGTACTCATATGCAGACCCTGGCAAAGAACTACATTGCGGCGGATTTACTACTTCCTTCGTATGGGCCTTAGATTGGAAATCAGCTGAACTTGTAGGTTTGGAGTCCTCATTCGTCATGTATGGTGCTGGCCTGCCAAAGTGGACTGTGTTACCGCACAAACATGAGGTCTCCAGGAAAACAGGGTTCCGACCCGGGCACACCCACGCTGAGCTAGGGAAATGCTCTAAGTGTGCCTTGTAAAGGAAATGAAGCTGATTAAAAGAGAGGCTTCCAGGAGCCTCGTGAAGAAGAGGATATAAAGGTGAAGCATTCTGGATCATCTCAGGCCCTTTTACCCTTAGATGAGAAACTGTAGCTTCCCGGGTGGCGGGTACTCTAAAGAAGAGTTCATGACACTTCTAGAGATAAAAGCCAATTTTACTAGACAGAGTTGAAAGGATTAAAATAAAACATCCTTCAGCTTATGAAGGTGCACTGGTGGACCATTGCCTGGTGTCACTCAGAATCTTGCACCCAGCTCTGAAGAATATGTTCATTTGTCTGAAAAGAAAAAGAAAAAAAGATTTTTAAAAAGATTTGGTGATCATTTAATAATTGTTCATTGCTGTAATTACAAAGACTTTTATTGAGCTTCAACTCTTCCCTCTCCAAAGGCAAATAGAGGGTAGGTTTATAATCATTTAAAACGAAATCTCCAGAGTAATTTATGCATACTGCACATTTTAAATAATGAAAAGGAAAATCCAAGGCATTTCCTGCTGCAAGTTTCAATTGTGTGAAGGCCAAAGCAACTGGGAGTTGTGTATTACTGGGATGAGCATAGCTTGTGTACTCAAATCACCCAGGAGTCCATAGAAGATGGGTTCCGTTGATTAGGACTATTCTCTCACCTGAAAGCCTCTGGTGGTTGGAAAATTTAAACAAAAAAGTCCATTCACCAGCTGGATTCAGCTACCAATTCATCTGCAAAACACACAATCTAGTTCACATGTAAAAAGGGCAAAAGGAGAGTCCTCGATGGGGTGAAACAAATCTCACCATAGTTTCAAAAAGGCCAAGTAGATCTTGTCTTTTTCTCCTGGCCTGTCTTATGTAAAGATGCTGCTCCTGGTTTATGTCTTTGGTATTCTCTTTCATCTAGCAGAATTTGTGCTGTGTCTTAAGAGCTCTTCCGAACCATAAGTAGCATATTAATTAATTATTGGGTTAGTGAAACAAATTGCACATCAGTGTGTTTTATAATTATTCTCCAATTAGATTTGGTTTATTGAGTTAGAGGAGGAGGAGAATGGGATTTCTGGTTAGACTAGAGGGAACAGCATGCAGGGTTATGTTCTGAATTGGGAAACATTTTGAGCTTTCTTATTAAATAAAATCAAGCAGTATGTATATGCATAGCAGCTGGAAGAGGATCGAGGGAGAGTAATTCCAAGAATCAAATGCCATGTTCCTTCTTTGCAAGATTTCTCCAACTTTTGGAAAGTCTGAAGCTCAAGTACAAGGGCCAAATACTGTCTGGATAAGATATGCTTAAAGAGGAAAGAAAAGGAGTTGACATGTTATTGGCATGGGGTCAATAATGCAAGGGGTCAGGAATTTAGACTATTTCAGATGGCATAATAATTTGGGGCCTGGGATATAAAGGAGGGGAAACAACATCATGTCCAAGCTGTAATGTGCCACAGAGATAACCATTGAAGAAAAAACATCCCTTAATCTTTTGGAGGTATCCCACTTTTGTGGATTTCTGGTATATGTTTAGTATGTGTACTCCTGAAATCTCTAGTTACTCATTTTGAGCCCTTTTCAATTATAAGCTTTTCTTCCTTACACCAGGGATCCTTCCTCAAACAGAGTCTTCTACAATCCCTATATAATGCCTTATCTAGGGCACTTGTCAATGCCTTATACACTCTGGCCACTGATTCCTTTAAAATATCACCCTCCCTGTGTCTCCAGGAGCCTCTTCTCAGCCACTGGGGTCTGCTTTTGAAAACTCCTAATGCTTCCCTGAGCATTTGCTCAGGGCATAGCCCACTCACTGCTTGATCCTCTGTCTCCTCTCCACTTATCCAGATTCTACTAAGCCTTCAAGGACCAGACAAATGCTACTTCTCTCAGGAAGCCACCCCTGCCTTCTCGACCCCCACAGAGTCCATGGTACTTCTTTCCGAACCATTAGCTTGGCAACTTACTGACTGCCATTATATCTATCATTGTCTTATATTGTTATTAACATTTCAAGGTTCTCTGCCTTGTCTGTCTTACTTGACCTTTAGTCCCTTGAGTGGAGGGATTGGTTCCTCCAGGACAGTTCCCACTATACAGTTTGAGCTCAATAAATGTACAATGATAAATTTGTACACAACATTGACAAAGTTCTAAGAAATATTTATTTCACTCCTGTCTAATAATATTAGATGTATTAAATTTAAATTTTCAGATGCTTAACTAAAAAATTAATAAATTATTAGTATTTTAAATGAATTTAATTTCTATTAAGGAGGATTCCAGACATGTGGAATATTTTATCTCTTGGCACAATACTTGTATTTTCTCATAAAATGAAATAGAATATTACCTTAAATAAATTACATACTTCATCACATTCATATATCTATTCTTTCCCCATTACCTTTTACCTTCAGAGAGCAGCTGATAAACTTGCTATGTGACGTAAGTAAGAAAGGAAGGGGGCAACAAGGATATCCCATTGGTTTTCTGGGGCCATCCCCACAAAAAGGTCCCAGGTTTGACCTCTTTTCTTCAATCGACACTTACCCATTTTTTCTGCTCTCCTTTTACAGGTGAGGGCTAGGCAAGGGTACAGTGTGATATTTCATTAAGTCACTGAGCCATTGGAATAGGCTGAGCACCTCTGGAGGGAACTAAGTGGTTAATTGTATTTCATGGACCCAGCCAAACTAAAATGCAGCTCGTTCACCAAACCATCCTTTTCCCCCCTTTTCTCTGGATCAATCCCAACTCTAATTAAAATGTAATATTCTCCTTATGTGATTCCTTGGAAAAGTTTGTGGAATGACCACATAATACAGAGCAGGTTTTCCAGATGTTCCCTGTCTTGGCTGGTATTCACACAGCATCTCCACCCCCAAATTTTTCTTTTCTATACTTACCATATGACCTCCTCTCCCCTCCCACTTCTCCTCTGCTGTCCCTGATATACTGTGCATAACTTCCTGAGTCTTATTGTTGTGCCTTCAGTGTATAAGAACCATTACTGAAGTGCAGTGGGCCAAGAAAAAAGTAATACTTGCCTCCACAGAGCACTTTAATGCTATTTACAATGGAAAAAACAACTTTGAACTGCTTCCAAAATAACAGGCATTAAAATCACTTCTGTTTGCAGTTGAGATGGATTTTGCAGTAACCTATCCAAACCCGCTTCCTCTGAATGTTTTTCAGTCCATAGAGTGGCTTTCTCAATGAGAATTTAAAATGGTACCCACATAAACACTTGACATATGCCTCAAAAGCTTATTTTCCAACATTCACTCAAACAGTTGCTTGTGAAATCAGGGTCTGCAGTCACACGATATCAGTGAAGATTGTACAAGTACGGTGGTATTAGGAAACATGGTTCCAAGTTGTGACTTAATAAAATGGGCCACTATGACAGAGCCATAAGGTTTAGCCCACTTTTGATAATGTAATCAGTTAGCACAGTTCCAAAAGTTCAATTTCCCACACTTCTCCCCACACATATTTTCCATAAACCTTATATCCTCTCAGTCTTCTGATCTGTGTTCAATAAATGTTACGAGGATGTCTCAGTGAGAGGTTGCAAAATGGCATCCTGTAAGCAAAATCTATGATTTTTTTAAAAATCTGCATCGTTCTTTCAAAATTCATGAATTAGTACTTAATGTCTTAAAGTTGCAAGGTTTCCCTCACAAATTTGGATTCCTGATTTCTCTTCAAAGATTATTTTGATGTAGCATCGTTCTGGTGGCACTGAGTCCAGCGGCTGCCTTGTCACATCGGACAGGAGCTGTCTGCTCACTGGGCCTTCTGAGTCCAGGCATTCTTTCCCATCACCTACCTTGTGTTTGACTTGAGCACTTTGAATCATAACTTTTTCAGTTCAAGAGTTTTATAGGTAGAAATTCAGCCAAGCAAGACATGTTTTAAGCCATATGTTGTTGATTTAAAAAAAAAATCTAAATTCTTCCTCTGGAGTATTAGTTCTCATTTGTCTATATTCTTGACCCTGGTTTCTCAAGTAAACTGTGTCCATCATACAGCATTACCTCATAGTCAAGAGCAGGGGTTTGGGAATCATGTAGCCTTGACTAGCTTCTAGCTGTGGTGTGTTTGGGAAATTGCTTAAACTCTCTGTGACTTAATTTTCTTAACTCTAGAATGGGAATACTTCCTAACCCAGTGATTCTCAACTGTAGTGTGTGTGTGTGTGTCAGAATCACCCAGAAGGCTTGTTAAAACATGGATGGCTAGTCCTAACCCTGGAGTTTCTGATCTAATCGGTCTGAGGTGAGGCCTGTGAATTTACATTTCTAACAAGTTCCTGAGTAATGCTGCTGGTCTTGGAACCAAACTTTGAGAACAACTGCCTATTCCATTGGGTGAACAAGTGTGATAATTGTGTAAAACATATAGTACAGTGAAAATGAGCTAGCCATTTGACTGAAATAAGAAGTTATACTTAATTTGTTAGAGGTCCATAGTCATTTATTTTTTAAAGATTTTATTTATTTGACAGAGAGAGATATAGCGAGAGAGGGAACACAAGAAGGGGGAGTGGGAGAGGGAGAAGCAGGCTCCCCGCTGAGCAGGGAGCCCGATGTGGGGCTCAATCCCAGGACCCCGGACCATGACCTGAGCAGATGCTTAATGACTGAGCCACCCAGGTGCCCCTAGAGCTCCATAGTTTAATTCTTTGTAAAACCCAATGAAGTATTGCATTTTAATAAATACCATCAATTAATGGGGATTCCAGATATAATTAAACTATTTCATTTCTGAAACCTATATATTTTCATATTGCAGAAGAGAAAATCTACACCTTAACCTTATTTTGGTCTTGTTCTTTTACCACTGTAAGGGAAGAATTAGTAGATTTGCCTAAGGCATTGGAAGGAAAGGGAGCAAGAAAGGAATCATCTTAGATTGCCATAAATAAATCACCTTCTGTTCTTGAATTATCTTCTCTGTGCTCTTCCATACTCTCCTGTAATCTAGACCCAGCAATGGAACACAAAGCTATCCATGGTCCTGCATGGAAAACAAAGCCATCTATGGTCCACTGGCAGTTTGCTTCCTCCCCTTTCCCTGCATTGCCTCAGGGCTGAGCAATGAGAAACAGGGTGACCTCACATCAGACTCAAAAAGTGTAGGAGTTCCATGCAGATCTAAAATCAATGGACAAATAATTTCCTCCCTCCCTCCCTCTTCCCCTTCTCTCTTTCTCTGTCTCTTTCTATCCTTCCCTCCTTCCCTCTCTCACCTTCTTTTTTTTTTCAGAGAGAGCGAACATGTGCAAATGGGGGGGAGCACAGAGGGAGAGAGAGAATCTTTTTTTTTTTTAAGATCTTATTTATTTATTTGAGAGAGAGAGAGCAGAGGGAGGAGCAGAGGGAGAGGGAGAGAAGAAGGGGCAGGATCTCACCACCTGGAGATCACCACCTGAGCTGAAATCAAGAGTCAGATGCTTAACCGACTGAGACACCCAGGAGCCCCTTTCCCCTTCTTTTCTAATTTGGACATTAAATATTATAGGAATATAGCATGTGTTTTGCAGTATGGGCAATTAACTGACACCCATTAAAAAGAGACTCTAGAACTCAATCCAGCTTGCCTGACTAAAAAAAAAAAAGTTCTAGCATGGTGTTCAGACATATTGCACTAAAAAAAAAAAAATAGCCTTGGTGAATAGAAGCTATATAAATAATACCCGGAGTGTAATGCATTATACCTAATTAAAAATTTAAGGACTCCTAATTTTTGAAAAGTTTGACCAATACATTATACTCCATTTCCTCCTGTGGTAGACTGTGTGGGATTTCAATGCCCCTCAATTTGAGAGAAATAGGAATGAGTGTGAAGTGCAGGGGTTTGAGGAGGTGTAGGGAAAATTTCCTCTAGGATTAGGCTTATTGTAAAGTGAACTTTGTTATCAAGGAAGTCTGTGGGATCCTCTTTTCTGAAGTTTTTAGTGAATGTGTTAAGTGCGGGTCTACCTAGAGGGGACAGACTGGACTGAATGATCTCTGGAAGTTCCTTTCAAGACTATGATTTTGTGAATATTTTTGTTATATCAAACCGCTCATTGCTTCCTGGCATTCCAGATGCTTATAAAGCACTGCATGTTCTCTCCACTGCAAAACTCACCACCATGCAGTCTTTTATGGACAGTTCTAATAAAACACCCACTCCGCAGACGCAGAGACCAGTAGGGTCAGAAATAGTTGTGACTTAGAGCAACCTTTGAAGTACAGGCTTTCGAGTGGCATTTAAATTTAATACTGCATCATAATTCAGAATGCTAAATCAGTATGTAAAAAGGGATCAATACCCAGTAAAACTACAAGAAAGGCTGGCATGGACCACACAACTCCCTTTTCCATCTAAACCCTCCCAGCTGTCTCCAGATCTTCTTGACACGGCGTCATTTGACATTACTTAGGCTATAAAACCTGACACATTCATTATGGGCAACAGTAAGACTGAGCAGTTACTGTGGCATAAAACGGGGGGGAAAAAGTTACCAGACCATCAAATATGGACATCGTTTTCTAGCCAAATGCTTTATTAATGATAAGTCAGCAGTCCCAAATTAACACAGATGTGATAAAATATCGACTCTGTTGATAAGTTTTCATTACGAACTATTCCTTCAGGCTCAAAATGAAAAGACTCAAATACTCCAGAAACCACTTCCAAATTCTGAATAATGTTTCGTTTGTGATACATAAATAGAAGGCGTTTTAGGAACATCTCAATAAATTTCATGTGGAGAATTTTCTTAAGTAGACCCAGTTGGGTTGGAAGACTCATAAAAATAGATTGATTTCTCCTGGTGCCATTTACAGATAAGCCAGAAGAAAAAGCCACAAGAAGCCCTTTGCTGCTGACATTTTGCAGATCTTACATCCTATAGCTTATTTGACATCATCAGATGATGCAGTTTTAGGAAAGTATAGAAGAACGGCGAGGAAATGCCACTGGAGAAATAAGGGCGTATTTGTATCAAAAAAATTGGAAGGAAGAGAAAGAATTCTTGTTTTCATTGCACCATTCACCACCCCCCCTTTCTTCCTGCTTAGAAGCCAAGCCAGTGAACAGCTCTTTACAAGACATGGAAGCTTAAAATTATATTGCTTTCAAGTAGGAGGGCTTCAGAATTCTGGCCTAACAGCCAACCAGGATCTTTTTCAACTTCGGAACAAGCAGTTTGGCAGATCTCTTGAGTTCCAAACTAACCGACCAGAGGAGTTCTCTCCTCTGTGGTTCAGGCCTCTCCAAAGAAAGAAATGCTGCAATCCAGTAGAGTTGATGCCGGGAGTGGAGAAACACACCCAAACCTCTATTATAAGCTGGTTCCAGGAGACTTTTCCTGTATCCTGTAATGATATTTCAAGGTATGTGGTTTTTTTTTTTTAAAGATTTTATTTATTTATTTGAGAGAGAGAGAGAATGAAAGAGAGCATGAGAGGGAGGAGGGTCAGAGGGAGAAGCAGGCTCCCTCCCGAGCAGGGAGCCTGATGCGGGACTCGATCCTGGGACTCCAGGATCATGACCTGAGCCGAAGGCAGGCAGTCGCTTAACCAACTGAGCCACCCAGGCGCCTTCAAGGTATGTGTTTTGACTTGTTGGTGGATTCAAATGTATGTTATGAGTCACAGAAAAACAGGATTTTATTGTTCTTGGAATTGGTTTGACACGTCTCCCCACCATTTTCCCCCTTCATTCAGAGACCTACCCAGGCCCTCTCTGCCTCCCACAGCAATACTACCTCAAAGCTCCATTCCCTCCGGGCCCGCGTGCCTGAGTCCTGAGCACACTCCCACCGCACCCCATAGTCAGGGTTTGTGGATCACCTTCCAGATGTGGTTCCAGCCCTTTCTGATGAAGCGGTAGCAGCCTTGCGAGCGTTTTACCAGATAAAAGGAAAAACGAACTGGACTTCACAACCGACCAGACACAAGCATGAACAGACCCCTTCTCAGGCCAAATCAACCTTTCTATTCCCGTCCTGACAACTATAAATTCAGAAGTCACCACCACATAAAGTGCCTCATGCACAAATACTTGAACTCTGACTTCCTTTCAACAGCCTTAAAGGTGCCGCTCACCATATCATTTTCATGTGCCCTGGTGTTATAATGTCATAAATGACAATCTCAACTACAGTTGTAGCCCCAGTTGCCAAGCCCAACTGCACAACACCTTTGTCATATACCCTGTGGCCCTGACGGGGCACACACAGGGGACCTCCCCTCAAAGCCTTCTGCTCTCCCAAGCCTTTCCTTCGCTATTCAAATGAGGAGGCCTGCAAGCCACTGCTGCAAAGTATAGACATAAGTAACCATCTCTTCTGTTCAGTGGTAACTTATGTTCCCTAGGAGGAGGAAAACAGAGGAAAAGGAAAAGCAACAAGGCCTAGAGACCCACGTTTCATTTGGAACACTAGGGGATCTTGGTGGAGATCATTAAAGTACGGTTTGAAATGGTTTCCTTTTCTCATCGAGTCACTAGCCCTATAATTGATGTCATAAAAAATATCTGTGTTCAGTTGCAGTGGGTTTCTTGGGTCCCTTCAAGTTATCAATTATTTACATCCCAGTGAAATGAAAGGGAGCTGTAAAGCAAGGTCCTGAAATGCCACCAAGGAGTCTGAGGGTGGCGTCATTAATCTTGTGCATTGCACCCACGAAGAGGGTGTTAGGACTCTGTTTTGGAAAGTTCATTTCCCCCTCCCTGTCATACAGTATCTGTGTGGGTTTTCTTGCTTCTCCTCATAAATAGTCTCATTGGGCTTTTTGTTTGTTCATATCCTCCACAATTTATACTCTTAAGGATGAGAGGAAAACCACCAGTTCCTTGAGCTAACATAGGCCGTTTTCCTCTGGATCTCCGGGGCTTGAACCATTTCCTCCCTTATCCCTGCAGCATCCAGGGAGTTTTACTTACCTAAGTTCACATAGTCCACATTTGATAGAAAATTATGTTTGCAAATGGCAAGATTTCGGTGGTATTAGGAATCTTTTCCTTCTGTTGTTTTGTGTGTGTGTGTGTGTGTTTCTGAGGATTTTATTTATTTTTTTTGCTTTTTTTTATTATTATGTTATGTCAACCACCATACATTACATCATTCGTTTTTGATGTAGTGTTCCATGATTCATTGTTTGCGTATAACACCCAGTGCTCCATGCAGAACGTGCCCTCTTTAATACCCATCACCAGGCTAACCCATCCTCCTTTTCCTGCTTTAACTTCCCCTCCCCACACTTTCTTCCCCAGGACCAGGTTTCATCCTATTACTTGTCTTTGGGCAAAGCAACAGAGAACATTTGGTGATAAGTCTGGAGGTCTAAACTTGGCTGTCATTGCCTTTAGTGATATATAAATGTGCCCTGGCCAACACACAACCTTCCCATATTCCAATAAAGGACTTCACGGGGATTGCAGGTACAATCTGATACTGCAGCTTTTGCTATCTCCTTATGTTCAGGCTTCTTTGGGATAGTCCTTTTATAGACCCCACTGTAACAACTTGAGACAGTTGATGGAATCAGAGTTACTTCTAAACTCTAGAGTGCAATAGGCTTTAGTTTTCCATCACTCAAAGTGCAGATTTGAATCTACACAAATCTGTTCCTAATCAGCCCATTTCTCTGATCTACAGAGCATAAATTAGATTGTTATAAATGAGGTGGCAGGAAAGTGCCTGAACGCTTTTGAGAGTGGCAGCACAGCCCTTTCTAGGAGTGGGGAGGGTATATATCTTATTACTCTCCATCTAGTCAAAAGGGAAGTTTTGAGGAATTAGGGGACATGCTGGTTAGACAGAGTGCAGCCACAGTTCTTTCTTAATGCTGTAGTTGTATGTGCTATATTTACCATTCCCTAGATACTTAAACATCTAAAATGGCATAGGAGTGTAAGAAAATTCTGCCAACCTCCGGATCCTGAAAACCTCAGCATCTTGATTAACTTTGGAGACTTGCAGTCCTATTTGCCAATAAGCATTATGCCATCCCAAGTTTCACAACACACTGTAGCAACATAGATAACTAATGTTCCTCTTTCCTTAATTTCTTGACAAGAAAAGACTCTTTCAAATATAAGGGAATCTGGTCACTTAATGCAGCTACAAGGAAGGAGAGGGGGACATTTCTGCAAGTGATGAAATGCAGCTCACACAGTTGGGTGCCTGGGATGAGGGACCCAGCAGTTACATGGCTTCCACTTAATGGTCCAGTTTCCTGTGGGATGGAGGAACATCACAGGGCTGAGAGCTCTGTGCTTCCCATTCGGAGGAAATCAGAAAAAGAGGGAGTAGGGGAAGAAACAGGTGGGTAGGAGTAGAGGAAAGAAGTTCTCTCTAGCTTTCTCTTGATCCCAACCAGGGGCCAATACTTGACAGTCCTTTTAATGGAATGTGGTTCTGTCAGGGCAAAGCAAGTATAACTTAAAGAAGCCTCCACACATGATTTCAAAGCTGAAAAGGAGTAGGGGTTTGCTGATGTGGATAAGCCACTCAAAATGTTCTGAAATGTGAAAAGAGAGGGGCAAGAATTTGTAAGGAGGAGAATGGTGCAGATACATCCGAGTTAACCTGATTTCTTCTTAGCTCTACAGGATCTATGTTTTCTATTATAGGTCATGATGAATACTTTCATTTGTGTCGAGCTTAATGTTTTCCAAAACGTGTTCACACACACATTGTGTCTGTTGTTCTTCAGGTAGATGGCCTGGTGGGTGTCCTGCTTCCCCATTTAAGGCTCAGAGGGGTAAAGGAGTTGCTTGATGTCACGCAGTCCCCACTCAGAAAGAGATCCCTTGGTTTGTACTTACGTCTGCTCGAGCAGAGACTCAGTCTTCATAGACTCCTCCGTCCTTCCCTCACTCAGCAGGGCTCAGTGCTGGTCCCCGTTCTCTGTGGCAGCTTGGTAAACACAGATTGATGAATTAATTGGCAACAGTGATAATGACTGCTCTCAAGTAGCTACAGCAAAACTTGTTGTTCCCCTCAGGGGTCTGCCCAGCCCTGATGTACCTAAGGTTGGCATTAGAAAAATCATGAACAATATCAGTGGATATTAGCGACTGAAGAAGCAGGCTCCCATTTAGCTCTAGACGCCACACTGAGATTCACACAATTAGAAGTTTATAGTCAACTGTGGGATGATACAGTCCATTAATCTTTCTAACAGTTACACGGTTCCATTTGGACCAGGCTCAGCTCTTATAAAATGCAGACTCATTACACTGACTCAGATGGGAGCCGGGGGAACATATTCAAGGGCAGTGCCACCTTTTGCAAGCATATTTGAAGAACTATTTTGGTACCTTAAACATGAAATGGAAGTTAGGCAAGTTCAACAGAAAATCAGTCCTTGTCCTTTCCTGGCCTGCTCTCTGCTTTCCCGACCTGCTTGCTTTGTCCACTCAGGCTGAGGATTCAAATACAAAGAGAAGGAGAAGATCTATATTCATCTGCTTGGAGAACATGGCCAAGAGATTTCACTAAAAGGGGTTTGAGACAGGAATTATCCTGTTTGGGATGCAGTGGAATAGGCAGCCAGTGTAAATGTAGTTACTCTGAGGATGAATTGGGTAATCTGACCTCCCAAATTCTCTTTGGGGTTTGAAATATCCAGATGGACTGTATTAAAGAAATGAACATACAGTATTTGAATCTCCAGACTTAGAATAATGGGGAGAAACCTATTGCATCTACATCCTTTCTAATACAAAGAAGTGCCTCTTGGTATTAAAACAGTTGTGAATATACTTTCATTCCTCATCCCCAATTTTTTTCAACTGAGAAACTGTCTGAGAAAGGTAAAATAACTCACCCAGCATCACCCAGCTGTGAGGTGACCATGAGCATATGTAAATAGAAGCCAGGCTTATTCTCACTAAAATCCATACTCTGAAAGCTACCTTGAATCTGCTAGGTGTCATGCTGTAAGCTATTATTAGTCATTTCAACCTCAGGGGGATTCAGGGGGAAATTCAGGCTGGGGAAAGGGTGAAGGAGACAAAACGGAGAAGTTGGGAGGTGGAAATGACTTACCACCTCTGTCGCCATCAGCTGGACTGGTTGTGCTCTCAGGGATGAGGGGTGGCGTGAGTCTGTGATGCTTAGGGATGAGAAGGAGGACTTATTTGAGGAGGTCAGTTAGCAAGTGAGCACCCTAATAATAATGAAGAATGCATGCAAGGCTGGAAAACATACAGGATCCAGAAGAGAAGGTAGACATGCTGTAGGACTGGCCAGTCCCAGGCATTATTACTACCCTGCAGTGGTTTTCAACTCATGGAGCTCAGATGAACGTGCTACTGGTCTTTCTACTTAAAACCACTCGCAGGATCTTTTATATTTTCTTCTTGTGTTTTCATAAACTATAACCACTATAATCAATATTTCCTATTCAACATATTCTGATCATTGAGCACTGAGCCTAGTTTGAGAAGATGATTCCTGGAATCCCTAACAGTGATGAAGTTAGTTCTTGATCGTCTGCGCACAGATTGTCCTAGGCCAGTTTTTACTGCCAGGCTGGCTTCTCTCCGCCACATAGACCCTTCTGAGCTGGCTCCTATTACACTCTGTCACTGGGTGCTCAGGGAGGGCACATTAATTTTAATATTGGCTTTAGTCAAACCTCATTAGGAAGGTCAATATATTGCCCAAACCCCCTTAAATAATATGTTTAAAACACTAAATAAATAACACTGAGATTTTTCATAGTTTTGGATGATCAAGGCAGCTTTTTTCTTTCTTCCAGTATTGCAGCTAATTTAAGACTGCAAGGGAGAAGTTTTAAACACATTACTTTTGGCTTAAGCCCAACAATGTTGCAAAGTGATATTTAGGGCTCGTGAATCAAGACACAAACATGTATGGCCAGGTGTGGTTTGACATAAAAATTTCTGCAAGACAATTGGTCTCTCTGTATGATAAATGGTCGAACATCTCATTCATTTCTAATGTCTATGCTTTAAACAGTAAGGTAAATATAGAGAAGGCTTCCTTTTCTTTGCTTGGCATTTATCTTCTCAAGTGTGGAGGTCTGTCTGATTAATGTCTAGTCATTCAAGGAAAAAGATGTCATCTCTAAGTTGCATGAAATGTGGAATGATTAGGTCATGCTTCTGGGGGAGTTTTTACATTCAGTTACTTAAACTTTTTTTTTTAACTTTTTTTTTTTTTAATTTGTCTTCCAAGGAGACCCTTCTATTTCTGTGTAACTTAATAGACGAGGCTGTTTCCTGATGAGGGATCTTCTTTAGCAGGAGTCTCCATCTGCTGGCAGTGACGGCTCTGAATTCTAGCAGTGCTCAAGTACTTATGGGTAAGGGTCTCATCCAGTGGTCACCCATATACCAACTTAGCATTCATTCATACTTTCATTATGAAATTATAAAGAGAAATGTTCTAATTCAGAAATTAGAATCAGAATTGTTGACCATTTATAACACCAAGGCTATTGCCTTTTTTTTTTTTTAAGATTTATTTATTTATTTTAGAAAGAGAGAGAGCAAGCTTGGGGGAGGAGCAGAAGGAGAGGGAGAGAGAAACCCTGAGCAGACTCCACGCTGAGCATGGAGCCCGATGCAATGCAGGGCTCGATCTCATCACCCTGAGATCATGACCTGAGCCGAAACCCAAGAGTCGGACGCTTAACCGACTGTGCCACCCAGGCACCCGATGGCTGCTGCTTTTTATTATATTATTATCTAGCCTGGGTTTTGATTTTGTTGTGTGTGTGTGTGTGTTGCATTTTCTCCTAGTGGACTACCATAGTTCAAACATCATATAAATAACCCACTTCCATTTGCTAGTTTCCACAATTCTTTAAAATCAAGATACCAGATAAAATAACGTTTTGATGGCTAGAGTCTATTATCAGCATATGACACAAGCCTGGTCTTTGAAAAGGCATAAATCAGATAACACAGTTCCAGTGATGCTGCGCTCTTTTGATTTTTTAAAGCCTTCTGTCAAGGCTGCCTTTACCGGCATCTTTTGATAGTAAGAGAATTAGATCACTGGCGTCATCACAAGATGCATCTGGCAGCAGCTTTTCTTCATCATTATCGTTACCAGGGGGTTGTGGTGTTGGGTTTCCTTCAGTTCCAATTGTTTTATGTCTGTATGTTTCTGGGTTCTCACAGCCTCTGTGTGTGTGTGCACATGTGAGCATGCGTGTGTGGTGTTGGTGGGGGTGTAAGGAGACAGAGAGACTGGAAGAGAACTGAAAGAAGTTGTGCTGAGGACTCCTTCCTACCCTAGCCACATCCCCATTCTTTATCCAGCAAGTAGACCACAGGCCAAGTCACCCACTCCTGGCCTTATAATTCTTAGCAGAGGGACACTGTGGCTTCCTTTGGAGATATTCTTGGTTTTTCTATCCCTTCTCTGTCCACCTACTTACCCTCTTTAAGAATCAGAAGCTCTGGGATGTGTGGTATCAAGGATATCTCACACAGAGAGATATCTTATTTCTCTGCCTGTCTTTTGAACAGCACATTCTAGACTTAGTGGCACAGGAGGAAACACTTTCTCTTTGTTTCTGATTAAGCTGTCACTCACTCTTCATAACAGCAAAGGTTCTGCTTTTGTTCAGCCAATACAAGCAGCAGATAATTTCTCATATAAAAATCCTTGAAGAGAATCTGAAATTTAAGCTTCAACCTTCCATTTAGTTATAGACTGGGACGACTCATTCATTTCTGGACCTCGTTAATTAATTAAGAAATTAAAATATTTGTTCGATGCTCGCTATCTGCTAGATACTTGGGATGTAATGATGAGCCTAAAAAGACATGGCTCCTGCCCACACAGAGGTGACAATCTAGTGTTAACTTTCTACGTTTAAATGGAAATCAGCTTAAGCAGGAAAATGATTTGCCCAAGAACATTGGGTAATCAATAGAAAGATGGAAACTGGGCTCAGGAAGGGACTGTGGCAGGGGTCTAGGCAGTAGGGTGCAGACAGTAGGAACCATTTGGTGGTGTAAGCTAGTACTCTTTCTGAAGTGAGTATATGGGCACCAACCATTTTCCTCATCCTAGCATCACTCCCCTCAAGATGCAGAGTCCTGGAAGTGAAAGTCTTTATGGCTTATCTGGGTCACTTGTCACCTTGGCCAGAAGGTTGCTTGACCCCTTGCTTGAGTAATGGTTCCATCAGAATGTGCACAATGCTGAAGGCAGAGTATGTAATTTCCCTTAAGAAAAGCAAGGGACTGCCATCAAAAGAAAGGGGAAGGGATGATATACATTGCCAAAAAGAGCTCTTTACCATCCCCTTCTGTGTTTGGGCCCAGATTGCACAGAACCAGTTGATGATTTTCTCACATAGGCAGCACATAAATGGCAAAGAGGAGGCTAGGAGGAAATAGAATCTTGCAGCAAAGTAAAAGCACAGATCCTCTTGATCCTTGGTGACCCGTTAACGTGACATGTCACACTCATTCCATTGGGTGTTCACCTACTTCATAAGTTTAGGTTTGATCCCTGTATAGAAAACATTGTTTCAATTTCTAAAGATGTGCCCACTGCATTTGCTGGACCTAAAATTCATAGCTGTAGCAATACAACAGAGTGAGTGCAGATGCATGAGAATTGGGTGCTGCCACATAATAGGTGGGTAGCTTGGGAACATTCACTTAACTTTTCTGAGACTCAGTTTTCTCCTTTGCAAAATTAGCATAATAATGTTTATTTTGGAATTATTGTGGAGATTAGAGGATTAAAATTAAGGATATAAATGAAGAAGTCTTTCACATGTAGTAGATGTTCAGTGAATTGCAGATATTATTGGTGTATTGTTATAGAAACCTTCTCCCTACTCTTCTTTCAGCCTCTATCAATTCTAATGCTTTTAAACCCTTGTCAACTCCTGAACTTCTTCCATTCAGGCAAAAGCAACCTAAACAGTGAAATAAATTATCATCTCAGTAATAACTTGGAATGAATAAAAGAAGGTGGGAGTGGGATAATTGCAAAGTTAATAAATTTAGCAGTTGATTGATGTCATCAAGTCCCCAGGCTCTATCTTTCATTCTGCCATTCTGTATGACTTTGTTTCTTCATAGTTACAACATGGCTGCTCCAGCTCCAGCTATCACATCCTCACACACAGTGGCCAATAGCAAAATTAGAAGTTTCTTTTTGTCAAGAAGTGAAGTTTTTCCAGAACCACCACCCTTGCACCCCCACTCCTCAAATGAAGAGTTTCCTTCAGGTCCTATTCACTGGGAGTGAGTATATTCCTATACGTGCCTTAATTACTAGAGAGATTGGGAAAGTGATCAGCATTTCCAAGCTCTGCCTGAAAGAAGAAGGGAAACACTGCTAGTTAGGAAACCAATAGTACCTTCCATAGTGGCCACACCACCTGTATCAATAAGGACTTTGTGTTGTAAGTTACCAAAAGCCACATTCAAACTAGCTTTAACAAGAATGAGGTTTGTTGGCACAAAACTAAAAAATCTAAAGCCATCTGGCTTCAGGAGAAGCTAAATTTAGGGGCTTAGCAATGCCACCACAGATTCAATTTCTCACCAGCTTTCCATTCTCAATTCCATGGTGAATCTTTCTCCTCGGGCCCTATCTGGCAGTGTTTCCACAGCTCTGAGATCTCCCTTTATGACCACAAAGTTACATGGCTGTCCAAGATCTTACATCTTCACTCTCTTCTAGGAAAAGAAGGAGTATCTCTTGTGATACCACCTGCTTCCAGATGGTCTGTCTCTTTCTCTTTAACCTTAAAAGGATCATGTGCCTAGACTTGTACCAGTCTGTGTACAAGAAATTTTGACACAAGACAACTGATGTCTACCTCTGAAATTGGGGATAGACAAACCACATGCTGAAGAATGGAGGCACTCCCTCACCTTAGGACACCATTTGGTGAGAGATGGGGGATAATGGCTGTGCTCAGAAGGCAGCAAATAAATGTCTATTGCTACTCCTGTAGCAGTCTCTGAACTTAGAGGACTTAGTAATGAAAGTTAGTCAATGTACTTCTTTGTACTCTCTGTTATAGTCCATTTAGTTCAAGTCAACTACATGTATCTGTGCCAATTTATGCCATGCTATGTGCATAGTGCTGGGCTGCAAAGAAAGCCAAATCCCTGTCCTTAAAGCTCGGGGTGATATTGTCTCATATTATTAAATGGTCTCTGGGTGTATTTATCTTTCCATACATTATCCCCTTAACTATTCTGTAAGCATCATGATGGCAAGAGCCTTGTCTGAGTCAGGAGGTATTTGCCCAAACCCTTTCCTCTCCTCCTACAGCACCCAAACCACACACACATGGGTCATTCTGAAGATTTGCAGTCTGTTTGATTGGTGGCCAACATTCACATATATTGAGTGACCCCCAATGCATAACCCTGCCTGTCCTCCTTCTCTCTTTTAGCTTCTTTTTTGAAGTTGATTTCTGTATTATGATAGAGATTACTAGTGTTTACCAACCTCATTTCTCTTTCTTTCTTGAGCACACTGCTGAACTATTCTTCCTGTCCCCTCTGGTATCTAAGTCCGACCACGAGACAGTTCTGGCCAAAGAAATGTGCGTAGAAACTACTTTGGCTACCATCAAGACTGGCCATAAAACCTTCTGTGTAATCTTTCAAGCTCTCCCGCTTGCTGTCCTTAGGGCTGAGAATGGGATACCTTGAGCTCCTAGGAGATGGAGGATCCTCATAATAGAAGGGGCCCAGACTCTTGACTTACTGCGTGGAAGAGGTCCTCCCAGGAGAGCTCTCCCACCGGGGACATTCACACTGAGTAAGCAAATGCTTGAGGTTTAGGGTATGTTGTTACAGCTCCTAGCATCACACACGGACTTTTTTTTTTTTTTAGGAGAGCAAGTCTTGTTCTGATAGCTTTCAGAAACATCTTTTGATTTACAAGAAACTCTAGAAAGTTGCTATCTTTGAAAAGAGAATACCTTTGAGCAAAACACTGATAACATCTTCAGATATAATATCCAACATTCGGCAGGATGGTCAGTTTTCAAGAAAAAATATCTTTTCAGTAATAATCAGGACATTTGCATTATCCCCAAATTTGAGAAGAAATTATTATAAATGGTTTGGTCTGTACATTAGTGAAATCCCTTAATCCCATTGTGTACTCGTCATCTAGCTGCTCATTTGCAGGTATTCAACATTTTCAATAAGAGTATTCCCTTACCTGCTTTTAAATCATTACTGTTTTTATAATGGCTTCATTATTTCTTAATTGTCTTAATTTTCTTTCTTACCTATTCTTGTTAGAAGCCGATTAAAATATTAATAATTTTAGCATCCCAGGCACTCTGGAAATAAAATTAATTTCAGGTTTACACTCATTTGTCAGTGAAAGCCAGAAGAGGAAGGCCGGATGGACAATTCTAGATTAACCTCAACTGAATTTGATTAGGCCTTTATGCCACATCCACATGGCGCTTAGAGTTTGGTAATGTTAGAGCCAGGAGGGATCTTAGTGATCATTCAGTCTTCACCCTTCAGTTACGATGAGACAGCAAAGATCCACAGAGGGCTGCACAGTTGGGTAGTGATGAACAGAGGATTAATCCAGGTCTAACAGTTTCCATTAAATGAGCTGTGTGGAATTAAGCCCCAGTATGTGAGTGAGCTGTCACTCCCTCTGTCATCTGTCTCTCTGGTTTCCTCCTTTGTTCCCAACCTACAGTGCATAAACTAAAGGCACTAATAAAAACCACAGACTTATTGGTAAGTTGATGTCTCTTGATGCTTCAGCCCAAACAGGGAGTCCAAATAAAGCTTTTGGTAATATATTTGTGGAAGTTTCTTTAATCACCACTGCTACATTCTCTGTTCCTCAGTTCACTGTCTCTGGCAAAACAAGACAGAAAGGAATCTTCTGTTTCCTGCAATTATTAAAGTATCACCCTGTTCTATGAGGCAGCCATCTTCTAATCGATTAGGAAAGTCACCACCATCCAGGATACTTTTTCAGGCAGATGAACAGTTTTTTTCCTCATCTCAGGAATACTGAACTCTTGTCTCAGATGCTCCTCTCACTAGCTTTGGACTTTGAACTAAACTCATCACCTTTCTGTCCGTTATTTTCTCGTTGGTAAAATTAGGGGTTAGTTCAGAATGCTGTTACCACTTCTGGTTGGGATTAATTAACCAATGAACTCAGCAGTATTGGACAGTCTCTGTGGAAGGCCCTAGGAATTAAAAATAAGAAGAAGAAAAAGAAATATCTCCTGCCCTTGAGAAGCTCCCAATCTGACTTGAAGTCCATGCTTTTTCTGGATGGGGTAAAGAAAATGGATGTGTAACAGATTCTCACAATCACACTGGGAGATGTGGAATGCAGGGATATCTGAATCTGTCTGAATTTTTAAGTCTCCATTGGCATGTCTTTTTTTTTTTAATCGTTATCCTATATCATGTTCTTGAGACTTGAATTACCTCTCACCTGTATTAAAAATCTTTTTTAAATTTCTTCTGTTCCTGTCCTGCTTCCCAATTTTTTCCCCTGTAGATTGTCAACATTTAGGAATTAGGTTTTAGATTCTCTACACAGGTCCCCTTCGACGCATTTATCCTGGCCTCCAGTTTTTCCTACACAGACCTTTATTCTTTTGCATACACATGTATGAATTTACTACACTAAAATTCTGCTCATATTTTTATTTTACAAAGCAATCCTTTCTTAATATGTTGTTACAAAACTGCATCCAATTGATCAAAGGAAAGTAGTTCTTTCTCTCTGCCTCTATTCCACCTTAATATTCTGGATACTTGTTGATCTTATCAGACAAAGGTCAGAAGGAGCTTGAGGGAATGATGGAGGCAACTCAGGAAAGCCTGCCTATCAAAAGCTTCCTGGAAGTCTGTGCTTGGTCTAGTGATGTGGAACCTCTCCAATCCTTTGTGTTCTCTCATTGCGGACTGCTCTGATGCTCTGCAAATCCAAAACATGTCTACCAGCTGGTCTCCATTTCTGTCTTCTCTTTTCTTCATTTGCTGTTGGCAGTGGACAAATCAGATATTACCTGTGTCGATTTGGACTTTAGTTTCTTAATTGTGTCAAATCATCTTAGCCTGGAGATGGTTTCCCCCCAGTATGACCACTGTAATCTTTCATGGTACCCTTCTACCTCTGGCTGACTCTGTATTTGGCACACGGATTCGACAAATGAAGGGTCTTGGTTCATTTGGGGCACAGATAGAGTTCTTTTATGTCATCTACCAGAATGAAAGACTCAGACTTCATATTCGCTGGCCCACTACGGTTCATGTTCATTATTTTGGAGTGTATTACTCAGGACTTTCTTGGTTATAAGGGGCCAAAATCCCACCCCTAAGGTGACTTATATTAAAACAAAAAGAATGTAATAGATCATATAATAATTTAAAAATCTAGGCCCATTTATGCATGGCTCGATGCTGGAGTTCAAATTTATTTGGACTCAGTCTCACTCTTACTTATTCTCCCATTTGTTGGCTTTACTCTTGGATGAATCCTCTTCATCTGATGGCCCCCAGCAACTTCAAACTTATATCCTCTTGGGTTCATGTTCAGCTCAGCAAAGAACCTGGTTCTGACTGGTCAAACTGGAGTCATGTGCTTATCCTTGAGAAAATAATTATGGCCAGGGGGAGGGAATATGCTGATGGCAAAAATTTGGATTACACGTCTACCTCAGGAGAGGCAATGTACCCAATCTCATCATGCCCTGAGATTGGGGGGTGGGGGGTGGTTTCCTCACAGGAAGTTAAAGATATGGTTCCCAGGAAAAAGAAAAGGGAATTCTGGGCAGACCAGAAGGTCCACTGCATAAGGACATTGTCTGACAACCTGTGTGCTTGATTCATGTTTTTTCCTTGTTAAGATTATAGTTTGGGGTCATTGTCTCATAAATTTTCTTCTGGTTTTCCAGGTGTGTCATTACTTCTGGTTCTAACTCTAAGGTTTGATGCAATGAAGCATTCTCATTTTTTTAGTACTTCTGCTTATACTTTCAAAAATCAGAGATGCTTCATGTTGTTTCCATTCTGTGAATCAGCAGAAGAAAACCACCATTGTTCAAGATTTGAACTGTTTCTCCAATCTAGCATGCACAGGGCAATGTCTTCAGAGTGTTTACTGGTTATTAACACAATATTACATTGTATGTGAGGCAAGGAACATGTTTTGTACTTCAGTTTTTTTAATCCTTTTATTATTGTTTTATTTTTTAAATTTTATTTTATTTTGTTATGTTAATCACCATACATTACATCATTAGTTTTGATGTAGTGTTCCATGATTCATTGTTTGCGTATAACACCCAGTGCTCCACTCAGTACGTGCCCTCTTTAATACCCATCACCAGGCTAACCCATCCCTCCAACCCCCGCCCCTCTAGAACCCTCAGTTTGTTTCTCAGAGTCCATAGTCTCTCATGGTCCGTCTCCCCCGCCTTCATTTTTCCTTTCCTACTATCTTCTCTCTCTCTCTCTCTTTTTTTAACATATAATGTATTATTTGTTTCAGAGGTACAGGTCTATACTTCAGTTTTATAAACTGTTTCTAATTTACCAACTAATTTATCTGTGTTCATCAAGAGACTTTTAACATTTAAGCCCTGGGAAAAAGCAGCATGCCATATCATAAAACTAGCAAGTTTGATAAAACATGAAAAGGAAAACATTCATTCCCCCTTGCAATTGTCTAAAAGGTCTACAGATGCTCATGAGCTATTGCCATCTCTATTTGTTTATTTGCTTGATTTATAAGATGGGCTCAATGCATAAAAACATCATAGCATACATACAATAAAATATATGCCTGTGTTAATCTGTTGGTTCACAAATCATGTTTCTTACTGTACTTCAAAATTCCCTCAGCACATCTCTGCCACTCAATGTACATTTATTAATAGAGACTCTTTTTTTGTGATTTCACATAAATACCAAACAAAAAGAGTAGTGAGGGGTGGAGGAACACCTATAGAAATATCTCTAGCATTTTGTGTCATTCTGGTTCCTTCTTTTTTTTTAAAGATTTTATTTATTTATTCATGAGAGACAGAGACAGAGAGAGAGAGAGAGAGAGGCAGAGGGAGAAGCAGGCTCCCAAGGAGCAGGGAGCCTGATGTGGGACTCGATCCCAGGACCCTGGGATCATGACCTGAGCTGAAGGCAGACACTTAACCATCTGAGCCACCCAGGCACCCAATTCTGGTTCCTTCTTAATAAGCCAAATGGAAGTGAGTAGGTTCATCATTCCTTTCCCCTTAAGAGACATGATGTGATGTGTTCGTAAGACCGTCTAATTTGGTAGGATTCTAGGTATGGTTTCTAATTGTTATTCACTGATCTTATTATTTGTCTAATAAAGGATTAAGTTTCTAGTTCCAGAGGTGGAATGTGAAACAGGTTTTTCTCCCTCTTAATAAGTGGGCCTTTACCCAGAGTCACAGACTCACAGACATAAGGCACAAGTATGTTTTAATGCCACCTGCTTCCCTCCCATGACCCATTGGAGAATGGAGAATGTCTATTCAAAGAGAAATGTGAAGGGTTTCTCACCATCCAGGCAGGTCAGTGTGCATCCTGATGAGTTACTCCAACTACTTGGATGTCCTCAAGGAAACCGGACCTTTCCTTTGCAGTCAAGGATGGGTCTCAGGAGGTGCAACCATAGCAACAGGGGCGTTGCCTATCCTGTTGCCTCATGCTGTCCCAGAGTCAGCCACCAGTTCCTCTTTTTGGGGGCTAGCTGAGTGGAGCTCCGACTTACACATTTACCAGTCTTTCAAGGGTTAGATGGCCTAGGAACAAAAAGCTATCAAACCCTCTTAAAAAACAGTTAAATCCTGATCACATTCATACATTTCCAACATGAGATGGTACATTGCCTTATTAAAATTAGGTTATGTCAGCCAGTTTTATATTTAAGGCCCATGGGATTTGACTAGTTTAGAAGACAATCTCATAACTAAAAGAAAAGTCTCTTTATAAATGGCCTTTGCTTGGCAGTTCAGGTCCCATAAAGGGGATTGTTCTTACCAAGAAAGTCTCTTAGACTGAAAGAAAGGGATCCCTGTTACAAATGTTGGCCTCAACCCCGAGTCTTTGATTTTATTTCCTCAGCTAACACATGGATATGGCAATACTTATGACCAAATGTATTTAACCTTACATGAATGCTCTGCTGACCAATTGAACAACTCCCTAGGTCCCCTAGAATTCTTTGGCACATCTCTAAAAAGCACCCAGAAATGAAACAATATATAAATTGTATATGAATTGTATATATCCTCTGACCAGATATAAATTGTATATATCCTCTCTTTGATTACATGGACAAGTGTAAAAGACTCAGAAATACAGGAGTATGGACAAAAACAGCGTCTACTAATCTTTGGGGGATGTTTCTAGGCAACAAGCATTGCATGATATAGAGATCATTAAATCTGTTCTATTTTTATGCCTGGTGTTCCCAAGGGGTTCAGAGATCTCAAAACATTCCGAACATTTTACTGAGTCTTCCTTTAGCCTTATTAATAGGAACTAAGGACATTTTAGATGCAGGGACATTGCTGGTTCAACTTCACTGAAGGATGGAAATCTTACACATTGGAGGCTTAACTAATAAATTAACATCATGATACAAATGCTATTATCCTTTGTCTCTCACATTCCTGGAATCTCCAAATGGGTGTGTGTGTGTGTATGTGTTTTAATTTCAGTTTAGCATTAGAATTCTCTTAGCCTATCATTATGAACTATGAACATCCCTTCCATGTGGATATTATTTCCAGCCAAGTAGCCCAGGTTGTCACAACTACACATGGGCCAGAGGATTCCCCCCAAGTGGCCCCTGCATCCCTTCATTTCAGTGGCTGAAATTTATGAGTTCTGGCTTTAGAATTATGAGAATTCCCATCACAGGGTCCAGATCTCTTTTGGCTGAAATTTTGATTTCACATGATTTCTGGTGGAATGCAGGCATATGTCAGTCTTATTCATTACAGGAGGTCTGATGAGTCCAGAAATTCTTTGTATTTCATGGTTTTGGACTCTGATTTACTGCTTCCAGTGGACCAGGTGTCCAGTGCCTGCAATAAGTAGATGCACATTCTCCTGTTTCTCTGGAATACAGTCTATTGCAATTCTCTGGATGTTTTAAATAAGAGATTAGCTGTCCCCAGCCAGGGAGAATTTAGGCTGTGGATCAGGATGACCTCTTGAGATCCTTTCCAACTCTGTTTCTCCATGATTCTGATTTCCTCTCTGGAAAGCAGATATTAACATTTTACCAGGTTCCGCGCTTCTTCACTTTTTCAGCTTTTGTATTTCAAGTGTCTATCGATCGTGCAGTTGCATGCTATTTCTTTGTTCTTTACATCTTTATTGATGCAAAACAGTGCCAGAAACTGCTTTTTAACAGTTATTCAATCCCTGATGCCCTTCATGTATCAGATTTGGGATTTCATTTCTTAGAACTACTGGGCTGGCTACACAATTAATTGCTTCTTATTAATAAGCCATTAGACTCACTTGACCAACCATCAACAGCTGAAGAAAAGCACGCCTCCTCCCCCCCCGTGCCCATATCTCACTCTCTTTTGATGTTGAAGCTGTTCTCCTGTGTAATGGGAGACTTGCTGGAGTGTCTGGAGGTCTCTGGCTCATTTAAGTGACAGGAAATGTAATCTTCTGATAATAAACAGGTTTCTGTGGCCATCACTGTGACCTTTATCACTTCACCCTTCAGAGAGATCCCAGAAGGCCATTGACACTTAACTCTGGGTAATCACACGGCTATTAAGAAAAGGGGTTGTGTGTTTGTATTGTGTGTGTGTGTGTGTGTGTGTGTAAATATCCAGCCACTGGCACTAGCAATCTATGTTCAGGAGGAAGCATAGCATATGGGGGAGCAGGGCCAGCCCTGGGGACAGACAGATGTCATTTGAAATCTAGCTCCACCACTGATTCGGTTTATAAGACCTTGGACAATTTACTTCTCCTCTGTAAGCCTCAGTTTCTCCTTCTGAAAAATGGGATCATAATATATCAACTCAGCTTGATTGTTCTGAGAATTAAAAGAGGTGCCTGCACATAGAATATATTCCATAAGAATTAGCTATAATTGCTCCCTCTAGTCTTCAGTCCATTGACTTATGGTCAATGAGAGAACGGCATGGTGTAATGGGCAACGAATGGGCTTTGGAGTCACACAGACCTGATATGATCCCCAGCTGTGCCATTTACTCTGTGGTTTTTATTTTCTCTTCTCACAGGGCTGATGTGAGGAATAAAATGAGGTAATGAGTTGTGCCTGGCATGCAGCAGACTCTCAGAAAAACATGGGTTTCCTGACTGGAGACCATCAGGGCTCTTCAGACCTCCCTCTTACAAGAACATAGAGCTAAGTTCAGCTCCAGGCTGATTCACAGCCCCTGACTGTGACTGCAGGCCCCATATGTGCTCTATGAAGATGGACATCTTGCCCAGGCTGTGGTCTCTGCATTTGTTCTGTGTTAATCATCTTCATACGGTCAGGAATATAGTTCTCTTGTCCCCTCCCCCTGTAGGTCCACAATGTTTTATCCAGATCTTTGGGGCCAGATGTGTTTCAGAATTCAAAATTTTCCATATTTCAGGAAGATAACTCTGTGTCATCTGTATTACAGTGTCTAATATCCCAGTAGGGTCTGGGCAGCACTCTGTAAATAAACATTAATATTTCTGCAATAAAGTGTATGACTGTTCACCTTGAATTGAGATAATTGTGAAAAATTTTACATCTTTCCAGATCAGGTTTTGTAGGCAAATGTGTTCAGGTCACGTTAGAACTGACTGCCAATAAGTTAGGGGAAAACGTTCAATTTTCAGAGCTTTTTCAATTTGGGGATTTCTGACCAGGGGTTGCAGACCTATATAAACCCTGGAGGTAGAATTGACTCCTAAGTCTCTTTTTGTTTCTGTCCCTCTAATATCTAAGCCATTTTCAAGTATTCTACTCTCCTTGTCTATAAATATCCTTCTTAATCTGTGCCAAACTACGGAATTCTCACTTTAAAACCATTTCTTGAGAACACTCTTCTTGGTAGATACATTCCATTCACTCAGTTAACTGTCCCTGTCTTTTACTGCTCCTTTTCCCCCCAAGTCTGAGATTTATCTGTATGAGGAATAGATTTGTATTACTGGCCTTCGGTGAAAGAACGCTTCCTTGATTTGTCCTTAATGTGTACATTTGCTTTTCCCTCTCCTTCTTTATCGAATAGCCCACAGAGTAGGGATCCTGTCATCTGATTCCTTATTCACTTGCTGCCCACAACAGGAGATTTCAGCAGGTCATTTGGATGATGATAAGAGCAGAATAAAGAGGGCCAGACATCAACCCCAAATGGAAGCTTTAGTCACTTCCATGACCATAGGCTGCACTCCCAACCTGTGTTCAACCTATTGAAAGAGAGTGAACAGATCAGTCTGCACATCTGTCTTTGTTGCCATAAAAACCATTGAAACTTGTTCCTTCACAGGGGAAGATCATCTTAAAAAACAATGAGAAACCTATATTTTTCAATAGTGCCCTGAGTAGAGTTAACTCAATGGTGACAGTGATCTTTATATGTAGAAGACTGTACTGAGAGGAGCTTCTGACCACTGCTAATGAGTAATGGTGACTAGGGAGGAGGAGTTGGCAAGGGAAATGAGGCATTGCCTATACTTGCTGGCTCCATTTCGCACATGCTGGTCGCTGTCCAACTTGGTTTAATTTGGCTTCCCTCATCATTGGAAACAATTCTCCACAGAGTTACCAGTGGCTTCCATGTGGCTAGATTCAAGGGATATGTCTTAGTCTTCACTGAACTTAAACTCTTAGAAGCACTTTATGCCATCACCAGTCCCTCCCACTTGAAATACTCTCCTCCTGTGGCTTTCATAACAACATACTCTCCTAGTTTTCTCTTCTACCTTTTACCTTTTCTATTTAGTCTCCTTTGCAGGCTCATCTTTCACTACCTAATCAGGAAATACTGGTGTTCACAAATTTATATTTCCAGTCCAGATCCCTCATTTCACCTCCGGGCTTGTGTATCCAACTGCCTCTTTCAGATCTCTTCATGGGTGTCAGCATATCCAAAGTGGAGCTCATGACCTCCCCTCCCAAACCTGGTCTCCTCTCTCTGTGTCTGGAAACAGCATCGTTATTTGCTCTCTTTTGCAAATAGGGCACCTAGGCATTGTCTTGGTCTCCTAGAATATCTCCCCCAGTCCCCATATTCATTGACCACCAACACCTGCTGGGTTTACCTCTTGTGTAACTCTCCTGCCCACCACATTTTTTCATCTCCACCACCACAATGCTAGTCCCAGCTTCCATCGTCTCTCATTAAGAATTGCAGTCCCACTGCTATGGAGGGAGGAAAGAATGGAAGTTAGAAAGAAACCAACAGTCTGTTGTGATAGCTGTAGGTCCATACCTGTTAGGATAAGTATAATAGTCAATATGTTTCTCAAATTTGCATCTTACTGTTTAATATTGGACTATTTGGAAGAGCAAGGAAGGGTAATACATCCTCAAGGCTTTTGGCAAAAGGCTTCCTAGTCCTATGTCTAACAGACCATAGTGGTGGTGGCACCAAGTCTATGGTGGGGGAAACAAGTGAGATCTAATCCCCTCCAGAAGCCCCTTATGCCCAGGGATCCAGGGAAAACTGCTACCTCCCGCAGGTGTCTTGAGCCATGTATTGACTCAGCCTAAAGGATTCCTTCAGTTGGTCTGTGACCTGTGACCCTGGCCTTCAGTGTGCAGGTGAGGTTTGGAGAAGTTCATGAGCTGTCCTTTCCTGACGTTCCCCTGATAGCTGCCCAGCAGTGGATACTGCCCCTCGAAGTAGATTTGCAACAGGAACCTAATCCAAACCTGCAGTACCCTACATCCAAGAAGTCTGACTTCTTGGTTTCATCATTTATCCTCATCACCTACTGAATTTGGTATGTATGATACACTCAAAGTCTCACCTCAGAGAATAGTCTCATGGTCAATCTCAAGATCACCCTCATAGAAGCAAGCACAACAGCAGTTTCAAACCGTGGCTCTCACTTCCCAATTCTGCTCCTCTGCTAACTATTCCCATTTTGTAAATGCCACATATGGGCACTAGTTATTCACACTGAAAACCAGAGTCATCCATAATCCTGTCTTCTCTCTAACCACCTCCCTCCACCTTCGTTAAATCACTGAGTCCTTTTGTTTCCACCTACACAGGATTCCTGGACTCTTTTTTACTTCTTCCTACTTTCACAGGCACCGCCCTAGTTGAAGCTGCTGTCTTCCAGTCCCATCTCCTAGCTAGTCCTTTGCATCAACTCTCACCCTCCCCCTGCCATTTATTCTCTGTACAGAAGCTCCAGTGATATTTTACAAACATGAATTATATTGTGTCCTTCTTTCTTTGCTCACCATGCTATAATTCCACTCACTTCTTTCAGTTATTTAAAAATCAACATCCTCTTTCCTGCCTCAGGGTCTTTGCATATATTACTGTTTCCTCTGTCCAGAATCTTCTACCCTTATCATCATCTGCCTAACTTTTTGCTCATTTCTAAGACTTAGATTAAATGTCATTTCCTCGGCTTCCCAAGCTAAATTGAATTCCTCTCAGTCTTTTACCTTTTAACTTTTATATTTCACTGTTATAACTGATAGCTATACTCTTATTTTTATGATTAATTGCTTAATGTCTGTCACCCCAATGAGACCATAAGCTTCAAGAGGGCAAGGACCATATCTGAGCTGAGCACCACTGTAGACCAGCAAGCAGTAATATCTTTGACACAGAAGAGGAGCCCATATTAGTCAGCTCAAGCTCCCGTAATAAATTACCATAGACTGAGAGGCTCACACAACAGAAATTTCTCTTTCACAGATCTCAAGGCTGGAAGTCCCAGATTAAGTCTGCCAGCTGATGAAACTTCTTCTTAGCCTGCAAAAGCCACCTTCTTGCTGTGTCCTCACATGGCCTTTCCTCAACACAGGTTCATGGAGAGTGAGAGACAGAGGTATCTCTTACAAGGCCACCAATATTATCATATTAGGATCCTCTCCTGACCTCATTTAACTTTAATTACCTCCTAAATACCCTATCTTCAGATACAGTCACAAGGTCTTTAATGTATGAATTTTGAGGGGATACTATCCAGTCCATAGCAGAACACAAAAATGTTTGTTGAAAATATGAATATAAAATATAGTCATTAGTGAAAACTTCTGATAAATTGACAATTGGTTGCTTATTGTAGTTAGGTTTTATGAATGTGAAAGAATCTATTTTTTAGAACTTTGCATTCAAATGCAATCATCTTAATAAACATTTTATGTTACTTCTTTTTCCCCCCCCCCCTTTACTTTGGTAGTTTCCCATAATGCGGAATTGGTATCTAGATATGTATGTGGCAAAGTGAAAGAGAAAACATTTTCCAAAAATTGATCAGATTTGAGGGGGAGGATTTTGAAAGTTAGATTTCTTTGGTCACTTGAATTGAAGGCAGTTTAATTCTAAAGTCCCCTTAATTCTGTTGCATAATTGGCTTCCTAGACAAATCATGAAATAACCCTGGCTCATTAAAAGTACAATAGGAATGAGAAATCTGTTGGATGATTCCACTGTTCATGCTTAGTGTCTATCCTAAAAGCAATACCATGAGAACCTCCACAAAACATTTTGTGCTCTGATATTTGTTTTTATTTTACAGAGCTAATGCTTCCTCTGGGTTTATTTCCTGGGATGGCTTCTTCTCTCTTCTTCTTCTTCTTCTTCTTTTTTTTTTTTGAAGGGGGAGGGGGTTATCTACTAATAGTGGCTTCATTCCAACTAAGGAAACTGGCCTTCCCACATCCATTAATGACAAATTGCAATACTGTTGCTGGACTAGAAACTATCCATTAGAAGCGATGTAGCTCCCAGGGTTATTAGGGAGCACATATGTTTTCTTTGTTTCTCCCTCCACCCCCCAAGTCAGTGCCCACAAGGAGCTTCAGCTATTACACAACTGGTTTAAACTTATTTTGGCAAAAGCGTAGTGTATATGTGTGGTGTGGTGGAGGGTAGGCATTTTAAAATCCCTTGGAAAAGATGTATTTTCATACAAAGTACTGTTAGTTACAGTTTCTGGAAACCACTTTCATGTAGATCACAATGGGAGGTTGATATATAGTCTCATAGAGCTAGTGGACTCTGATCAGGCATTATGTAGAAATGAGAACGTCAGTGGGTCCAGAGAGATGTCACAAGGGCTTACCTGAGGTAGTGTTTAAGGCTGTCAGCCATGAGAGGCATGACTGTCAAGGGCCAGTACCTCCCACTCCAGCATGTCTTTCATCTTTTGTTGTAGCGTTTTGTCAGAACAGGGCTCGTGAAGAAATCCGTCTGGGCAAATGTTCTGTGGGTCTCTGGTTAGCATCTTGACTTTGGGAAAGACATTTCACAAATCATAAGATGGCAAAAGGTGGTCCAAAGAGGAGAAACTGAGTGATGAGGATCAGAACTCCAGCTCTGGTCCTGATTTTGTGACTGCTTCGATGAGTGACCATGGAGGCAGACTACCACTTACAGGCTCTGTGACCACGGGCGAGCTATTTGACCTCTCTCTGGCTCAGTTTCTTCATCTATCATGGGAATAATAATAGTACTTGCTTCATGAGGTTGTTTGATGATTAAATGAGTTCATACCTAGAAAGCACTGAGAATGATACCTAGCATACAGTTATCATTCAATGTTAGCTGCTTATTTTCCTCTTTTTTCATTTATTAAATGATTATCTCATTAACTTGCCTTCAGTGAATGTGGTTAATAAACCATTAATACTGCCCTGAGAAATGTCTAAAGCAGAGGACAGAAATGATCGCTTCATGCATTAGCTTCTAACATAAATGAGTAAGGAAATATTTTCAAGTATGAAAAGTTGGGGGCTATCTGGTCAACTTTTCCCTCCATTTAAAAAAAATTCTCCTCTGGATGCTCATTAGGGATTTCAACCCTTAATTTGGGCTCTATCCTCCACCTTCAGTTCCATCCCAAATCCTTGGCTTTCTTAAACTTCTTTCCCCCTCAGGAAAGTGAAAGAATAACAGCTCCAGCTAGAGACGCTTGCTTGAAATAGCAATTGGTGAACAGCAGCTTCCTTTGCGGGTTTCTGCCAATGAGCCCAGCGGGCCCACAGGTCCTGGGTATGCCACTGGGTCCCCAGGAACAGGCCCCTGACCTTGAGGCTTGGCAGCAGGCCCAGGCTTTTCGGAAGAAAAGGATGACCCCCCTCCAGAGACCAGACAGGCACCACCCATCTTGCTATCGCTGGAGTCCTGTGCCAAGTACAACACCAGGAAAATCTCTTTTTCATTGTTTGATTTTCCATGGGCTTTGAAAAAGTTCCCATTTCTTATAGCCAAGTCCAGAATTAAATTATACTTCACTGATAACTGATGGGAAAAAAATCCCATTCAACTTCCTGAGACTCTTCCAACAGGCTTTGTTTGTGGCCTCACGGATGGTGTTTTTGACGTGTTTCAATAGCTCCTTCCTCAAATCCCTTCACGCACGCTGAGCTTCACTCTGCTTTCTGATATAAATTATTCATCTAATTTCTTGAGCACCAGGCAGACATGGCTGAGGACTGCTTCCCTCTCTGAACATGAAATAATTGATGTTTTTCTGCTTTCCTGCCATGTGGCTAGGGAATTATTAAAATGGGCTTGTGTTTAATAGTTTTTGTTGGGTATTATTGCTCCATAGTTAAGCCCCACACTTCCCACCTCCTAAAGTGATGGGATGGTCCGTGAGCACAGAAATTCTCCAAGAACTCTATCTTCATACTTCTCCATTTCCTTTCCACGTCATCCCTCTTAACACAGAGAGGCAAAATGGCAATAATATGAGAATTTTATGTTAAAAAAAAACCCTCACAATCCAAAAAAATCCCCTAAGAGATTGCTTTCAATGTCCCCTCCCCCTCCTTACAGCCCACGCCACCACCAACAGTGACACCTAGTGGTCAAATATAAGTTAGTCCCTTCATTCCGAGTTGAGCAGCTTTTTACCGAAAATAGAATTTCCTTTGGAAGCAAATGGACGGAGTTTTAGGTCTTTCTGTGAATTCACAGATAGATTTCTTATAATGCATAATATATTATTTGGCGATGGGAAAGTGCATAATTTTTCTTAAGAACATATTGGACCTTTTTATCTGTTTTCTTTATAAAGTTTCTTTAGACTTGTGCTTGCGTGTCCCTCCCCCCCTTAGGTAATGACCATTTGATTTTATTGTAGCTTTAATATTGGCAGCTGCTCAGCAACATTTTGAATTTCAACACCTATGCTGTATACCTAAGGATAAAATATTTTTAAGTGAGTGATATTACAAATCAGCTATTTGCACAAATCTGTCTCAAACTCGTGGAACCACATGTATTGGCAGAAATGGTTCCCATTTAAACAATAGTAATCCCCAGGAAGAGATGAGAGTTTTTCTCTTAAGTTTTTTTCAATAAATGAGGAAACATAAGAACATCTATATTTTTACTGAAATCTTTTAGAGGTTATAAAAATATGGGAAAACCATGAATCCTTTCTTACAGCCTTTTTATTTTTAAATAATTTTAAATAATTTCTAATTACTTTAAAATAATTTATTTTATTTTATAGTAATAGATGCACAGGCAGTTGCAAAAACTAGTACAGAGAGGTCCTCTTTACCTTTACCCAGTTTCCCCATGGTAACATCTTACATAGCTATGGTATGGTGTCAAAACCAGGAAAATGACATTGGTACGATCCGTGTAATTTATTCAGATTTCATCTGTTTTACTGGCACTCAGTTGTGTGTGTGTGTAATCCTATGCAACTTTATCACAGGTATAGATGCATGAAACACCACGCAAACAGGATACAGAACTGCTCTCTCACCACAAAGATATCTCATGCTACACCTTCATCATATTAAAATAAATGATTGAGCCCAGACCCCTTGTCAGTGGCATGTGTATATCATCATTATCATCATCACACGCATTTATTAAACTGTATGTCCTCTGTTGTGTTAATTGCTTTATGTGAATTATGTCATTTAGTTTTTGCAATAATCTTATAAGGTAAAGATTATTTACCTTTTTCTTTTTTTTTTCTGCAACTGCATTCATTTAAAAGAACGGCAAGGATAGAATTAAATAAAGAAAAATGACAGTTCATCTGATGGCTTGTCCCCTAACACACCAGATAAGGTTTGCTCCAAGCTCAGTTTTAAGTTTGATACAGATTCAGTTCAATAAATATGGGCGCTGAGCTAGGTGATGAAGGGATTACGGGTGTTGACAAAGTACATTGCTCAAGGTGAGTCCTCAGTTCCCTCTGTTTGTCTTCTGAGATCCCCCTATTACCAAGGCCAGCCTCAACTCTCAACAACCCCAAGGACAAGGCTGGTTTCTCCTAAACGGCTTGGCACAGAGTCACTCCTGACAGGAATGGCAGGAAAACTGGGTTCAGTCTTCTCAGTTCCTCCTTACCGGTTCTCTTGGTGTCTTCTTATATCTTCAAATCCTTGAGTATCTGTAGTATAACATGCTGGGAAGTATAACATCGTGAAATACCACCACAGTTTGAATTAGCTACTCTACATCCATTGATGTTAAGAGAGAAAATGCATTATTAGAATTCTGGGTCATTCTCTTGTCTTCTTTCCCATACGGCACAGTCAAGTAATGCCATTGTGCAGTACAAGACATAAAAATGTAAAAAATGGCATGAAAGTTCAGCTGGGAAGGGCTGTAATCACAGTACTAAATGGTTGGCTCCAGGTATAACTTTTTCGAAATATGAGATCTGCTTATCCACCTTTACCACCTGGGAGCTTCGCCAGTGGCACAGAAGTATTTAGTCCCCTGAATTTGCTCTCCTACGTAATGTCATTGGCAGGACTAGCATTCTGCAAAGGCAATCTTGTGGTTTTTAGCATGCAGGGAATAGAGCTCCCTACCCTACTTCCTGAGGCCACTCATTCCATTTCTAATTACCTAATATTTTTTAAATGTCCCCAGAGAGGTAAAAACTGACTTAAAATTATACTTATGTGTAAATGACTGATATCAAATAAGAGCAGGCTGTATAGGGAAAACAGCCCAGAGGAGGGCGGGAGGGAAGAGGCTGGGTGATGGGGCATAAGAAACAGTGGTGGTTGGGAGAACAGCATCACCTCCTCATGGTTTTGCCCCACACCAGCTGTTTATGCAAGGCAGGAAGGGACTATAATTAGAGAGAGAAAGTGACAGGTTTTGGAAGGGAATATACAGGGGGTGGGGGAAAAACTTTAGCTCTGCTTCTTCCCCTGAAGGCCTCCTGGAGTCTGTGAGCCCCTCACAACACCTCAGAGCCCCAGAGAGGATGGAGGTTGCACAGGATGTGTCCCCATGAGGGGCCCTGAAGTGAGGTGGCTCTGTAGAGCGGCCACTAAATAATCTGCTCAAGTTTTCTGAAGGGGCTAAGGGGGCTGAGCAGGGCCTCCCACAGGGAACCGTGGCTGTGAGATCCTGTGTGGGGGAGCACCTCATGAGACGATTGTTCAAGCATGAAGAGTGCGCCCAGGAGTGTAATCTAGGAGGACCCAGTCAGGGTGAGACAGAGTCAGTGTTGTCGCTGGGGCAACTGACAGGACCTTCAGTGTCAAAGAGGAAGGCTGAATACAGGATGGAACAGGGGCAAGGAAGAGCCCGAGGAAGAGATCAGGACGAAGTTGGATAGCTGAGACAACATGATAGGCTCTTTTGAAGAGTCAGGAGGGGGACAGAAAGTGAGTACTGGAAAAGAATTTTCACAGCATACTAGTCCGGTGAGATGAGCTGCTCCATAAAAAGGATCCCATGGTCCTCCTACTAAAAAGAAACTGACAAGACCACAAGCTACACTCTTTCTTACAGATTAATTAGCCTATTAAAAGATTCAAGAAGTCCTACAACCTGTGTAGTTTTGCTTAACCCATAATTTTCCCAACTAATCTGATCTTGGACTCCTTTTCATGTGTTATACCTCATCTATCCCTAGGAACACACTTTGGGAAACACTCTCCTATAGTTCTTTGCCCCAATCCAGGTACATTGACCACCACCCAAAGTCTCCCTGGCCACTGAAGTGGTGTCCTGCAAAGCCCTTGCTGTTCAGCAGAGGTCTCCTCCCCTGCTGACCCGCGGTCCACTGGACACCATTCACATCCTCTCCCCGTGCTGGCCCCAGTGCTGAGAACGTCTGGGCATCTGTTGAAAGGGAGCTCAGAGAACATCAACAACGTGCAGCATTGACTTGAAAACTATTGTGACTGTACCACGGGAACACCTTCGAGCCCTTGGGAAGGGTGTTTTTCTTCTAGCTGGAGCGAAATGCTCTTTGAACTGAGCTTGCCTACCTGTACTTTTCAATCCTGGAGGGTTTTTGTTGTTACTGTTTCACTGTGACGCTACCTCAAGGCACAGCTGTGGGTTAGCAGCACTTTGTTACAAGCCAGTGCCGGCTAACAGACCATGAACCATTCACTGATAGCTAATACCCTTAGTTACACCTCACCCCTACTGAATAAAGGAGCCGAACTGCTAAATTTGTTTTTCCAAAAGACATTGATTAAAAGCGGTGACAAAGCCACTTGAATGCAAAATTTCCAACTGTCTAAAATGAAAAGCTTTCCGATCTTCATGCTGTAGGCTGGGGAGAAGGGGTTTTTTCCTACTGTGTGTAAATAATGGATTTCGCCTTTTCTGGGAATCCATCATCGAAGAGTATGTTGAATACTCAAACAATGGCAGTCTAGATTGTCCTGCGGTGACACTAACTGGCTGGAACTAATTCAGAAATGTGCACAGAGCATGATGAGGCTAACTTCGTGTGTGGGGAAGAAACAGCACACCTCACCTGCCTCCATCATCGCTCATCTCAGGACGGACGCTGGCTGGGCCCGGGCCGCCCAGAAAATACGGGAGCCTTGTTATAAATTACATCCAGCTTTGTTTTTTCTCTTCTTTTCTTCTCTCTCTTTCTTTTTTTAAAAGAGGCTCTTTGTCAGATAGAGAATGTAAAAGCTCAAATATTTTTTACTCATTTTCTTGCTGAGAGCTGCAGGCATACCCAGCAGCAACAACCAGTAATTAATCATCGCTCTGGATATGGGAGCACACGTTCAAAGACATTTTCAACCCACTGAAACACGTCATGGGTTTAAAATTTTGCCATAGAGCAGAATCTCTGGAATGAAGCTTTACATTCTTTCAGATTTTGATGCACCTACTGAAGATGGCCAAAGGCAGCTTTTGTAAAGTCATCAGGGATGACAGAATTCCTTCCCCACTGAGGGATCTAGGGCAAGCAAGCGTCTCTGGACCACCCTGGAGACAAGCAGCAAGAGGGGCAGAGTCAAGCACGTGACACTGGGCAAAATACTAGGTGAGTGTTTTGGAAATGCTCTTTTGTTGCAATGAACAGAGACTCTCAAGTTACAGAGGTGATTTATTGCAAGGATGCTTGTGGAACAGCATTTGAAATAGAAAATGCTCAGGGCTGGAGATAGTTCTAGAAAGTGCCATGCTCTCTGTTGCTCTCAGGAACCACAGGGATACCCTCTCTTGGTTTATCTAGTTCTTTTTGTCATCTGTTGCATTCTACCCTGTCTGTGGACTGGTTGCTATTGCTTTTTCGTAACTTCCTCTTCCCTATAACCAGCTTGCACATGTTCCCTCTTGCTCCATCCTTTTTAAACTTCAGCTCTTATTACTAACTGACCGATTCTCTCAGCATTTTCATAGTTTATATTCTCAAGAGAGCAGATTTAACTGGTCTAGATTATAGTGATAGGCCTAGGCCACATCACAGGTTGCTGGCCAGCCTATGGACAGCCTGCCTTCGGGTCAGGAGCTTACCCCGGGTCTCATCAGCTGGGATCAGGTAGAGTAAGGGTACCCTGTTTAACACAGGCTCCTCCCACCTGTCCCTTCAGCAGGGGCTGTGATTGGGCAGGCACCATGATTGACATCTGAGGTCACCATTGTGTTCCTGTTCTGTAATTAATGAGGCCTTTCCGAGCGGCCCACAGCTCTTCTCATACACCAGCCCACATGGCTGTCAGACGGCATTTCCACTTCTAAATGAGTCTCCACTCTGTTCAGAGTTTTCATCTTCACTGCCTCTATTCTTGTAATTACCCCCACTCACTTTCTTCCTAATTGGTCTCCCGGGGGGACACTCCCACGTCCCTTCAGTCTTGCATCCATCTTTCCACAATTCAAAACTGATCACACCACCCCCCGCTTATAACATTCAATGTCTCCCATTTCCCACAGAAGAAATTCTCCTTTAGGAGGTCTAAAAGTGTCCATGACCTGGTCCGGGCCAGCCTCCTCCCATAGCGTCTCTCACCGTCCCTCCTTTGCTGTCTACACCAACCTACTCCTTTCAGTTTCTCTCACATGCTGTACTCTCTCTTGACTTGGGGGCTTTTGTACCTGTGTTTCCCTTTCTCCATCTCAAACTCCCCCTCTTCTCAACTGAAACTTCCCACCTCTGACTTCTCTGACTCCCAGACGAGTGTGACGAGGACAGAGCACATCTGCTCTTTGCAGTTATACCCTGGCCCTGGTCCTGGGGCGGCCTCAGTAGGTGCTCTGTGAGTGTTTCTTGCTGGTGTGTTGTTGACCCCAGAATTCTGAGAGGTTATATCTCTGTGGAGATCAAAAGTGAAAGGTAAATAAGAGTGATTTGGATAGAGGAAGAGCAAAAGAGAGTGAAGTGAAATAGAGAAGGACATGGTATAAGGATTTTGAAAAACTCATGGAGTTTAGATAAACCCCTGAAGAAAAAAGATCTATGGACTTTGATTACTGAGAGAAATCTGCAGCCCCCAGAGGACCAGCAAGATCAAAGGACTTGCTGCGGAATCCATCTCAAGGATATCTAGCCATTAATAACAAGAGGGATTTAGGATCTGGATTAATTTGTTTAGCAGAGAGAAGCTTAACTCCCTTCTATCCTTTGGAATAGCTGCGGTACTTTGGATGGGATGTGAACCTGGACACACCTGTCCCCTGTGGTTTCCTGGGACAGTCTGCATTCCAAGGGGCAGCCTAGAGCTCCCTATGTGTTCCCAGCACCAGAGCTCTCTCGTGCTTCCTGATAAGCATTCACAGACGCTGTGGCATGGCCTCTCCTCCTTGTGTTCGGCCCACGCTACGCCCACGGGAGAGAGAAGAGCTGGACAAAATTGACACACTTCTATGAAGGGTCATGCTCATCCCTCTCTGACACGAGCGTTCTCAGGGAGGATCATGGAGTCAAGCAGCCTTAGTTATCTCTACCCTACTGGCATCAGGTAGATATTACATTTTTACAGTGTCTGCCAGAAGCATACAACTGACACCACTCTCCACATGTTTTAATGTGAGAGCCTAAATTCTTGAGGAAGCAAGACACACTGGAAGCCAAAATGAGAATGGCCACCTCACTGCATTTAGCAAGTGAGAGGTAGAGCAGGACAGAGAGTTGGCAAGTGGCTCGTCAGCTAGTCAACTAGCTCTGTTCAGGCACACAGATTAACCAAAACCTCTCATGGAATCAGTTTCCTGCCAATAGCCGATGGTAACCACGAAGAACCCAGGCTCACCACAACCTGGAGGAAGGAGAAGATGGCGAAAGTCAACAGGCACTGTAGTAACTGAGGACTCGTTTCCTCTGACAGGGGTCAAAGAAGGAAGAAATTGTTCCTGGAAGCTTACAGTGGTGTCATGGTCTGAATTAGAAAGGCTTGTAGATCACATCTTCACTAGGATGTCTCTCCTAATGATCCTCCAAATGTCCTGCTATCCATGTGACTTGGACTGAGCAATGTTGGTGGGAAGCAGCCCTTGTCTTCACGTCCAGAGCAGTGGGTGGCCCTATCAGAAAAGCAGGGATCTTAGTTATCTCTTTTTTTAAAAAAAAATTTTATTTACTTATTTGACAGAGAGCGACACAGCAAAAGACGGAACACAAGCAGGGGGAGAGGGAGAGGGAGAAGCAGACTCCCAGCTGAGCAGGGAGCCCGATGCGGGGCTCGATCCCAGGACCCTGGGATCATGACCTGAGCCGAAGGCAGACGCTTAACGACTGAGCCACCCAGGTGCCCCTTAGTTATCTCTTTTCTTGATAGTTCAGTCTGAAGAGATGTGGGATTCTCACCTTCCGGCCATCCAATCTGAGGCTGATATAAGTAAACAATAGGTGCCTTGTTTAAGACTCTTTTTTCCCCTTCTCTTCCTCTGCAGAAAGCAAGCAAGCGAACAAACAAATAAAACCAAAACCAAACAAAAAAAACCCAAACAGGCTGGGTTATCTTGATCAAGGTACCTAATCTCTCTGAGCCTGTTTTTCCAGCTGTAAAATCAGGGGATTGGACTTTGTTGAAAAGTCCTCTCTACTTCTAAAATCCATGACGTTTCATATAAAATATTCAGAAGCCATAAGAAAGAGGGGGGAACACATTCTTTTCCCTGATGGGCCATCAAATAAGAAGAGTAATGAGTATTTGGGTGCAGGGTTCACAACAAGCCTGACTTACAGACTTAAGATGCCTAATTAAATAGTGGCCTCCCCAAGGTCACAGCCTCCTTCCTGTCGGTGTGTCTCTCCACTCAGTGCCTGGTACTCCATAATGCTATGCATAGGGTGGGCTCCCTCACAGCTGTTGACTTAACTCTTAACAGACTTTGTTTTTCTCCAAGGTGGATCCTAGACCTGTATGTAAGGCCCAAGGCGGGTGGAGGCATAGGCTTGCTGTAGATATTTGCATTTGTTCTGTTCTCTTCCTCAGTGTTTAGACCAACGTGTCTGGTGGGAGCTAGATTTATGAAGGGCTGCTCTCGTTTCGGCTGCCTGGCTTCCTTGCTCAGAGTCAGGCTGCCTTGGGATGTTGATTTTTGCTCTTTTGCCCATTGTCTCCCTGCTCCCTATTTCTAATTTCTTTTTTTCAGAGGCTGACGCAGTTATTTCCACCCCGAGTGCTTGGCCCTGCTCTCGGGCTCTGGGCTCCGTAACCCATGGCAACAAGAGAAGGGAAGCAGGTGATCACACACCCCACACACACATTATTCGTGCGCTCTCTCGCTCTCTCTCTCTCTCTGCTTCTGGCAGTCTAGGGCACACAAAGGGAAGAGTCTTAACTGGCTGCAGTGCCGATTAGAGACACAGGCCTCATGGCTGGTGCTGAACGCTCAGGGCTTCCGGGTCACAAGGCAGCAGCTGCTGGGGAGCAGCGTGGCCTCTCCTTCTGTTTGCTCCAGCTCCTCGTATTTCTCCAGGGCAGCAAAGTAAAATCTGACCTTGCATACACAGTTAAAAAATGTCTTCACAGCCGTCTGTTCCCTGCTAGCCTGGCCTGGAACCCTATTTTTTGTGACTGTGGAGATTGGCAGAATTGTGCCGATGAGTCATAAGTGAGCTTACGTATATTTAAGATGAGAAGAAATTTCTTTCCACATAATTTTCCAAGTAGAAATCATAATTAAGTCATTTAAAATCTAAACTCTCAGCCCTGCCCCCTCTCATATTGATTGGTTCTAGGAAGTTTCAACCCAGGTCAACAATTTTTTTGTTCCTTGCCGAATTTTCTAGTTGGTTTGACCTAAGGATCAGAAGAGTCAAATGACTGACCTGTGCTCAAGTGGTAAAAATCCCCTTTCTGTTCAAGGGCTAGAAATACATGGTAGACAGGTTCTTATCCTACTTGGTTGTGGGTTAATGAATAAGTCATTTTAAATAAGCATCATAAAAAGTAATATATATAAACCCAGTAAAAATAATACATATAATACATATAAACCATTATAAAATACATAACATTTTATTTTCATTTCAAACTTACCAATATACAGTAATTTCCCACTCTTTTGATGTAGAGCTAAGGTCTGATGTTTGAAGGCCAACTCAACTTTCTTGTAGTATAAGCTGTAATAATAATAATAATAATAATAATAATAATAATAATCTGTCTAGATTTTTATGGTTTCCCCCAATATTATACAATAATCTCATTTCCATCTCATTTGAAGACAAAGTAACTTGTCTATTCTTTCCAAATAATTCAACCTATTTTTCAAGGAAAACTTTATTTCCTTTGCATTCACATTGCATTGGTTTACATATTACTTAATAAAATTATGAATTATAAAAACAAATGCAACTGGCAAAAGCTGGTTTGGGAATAAGCCCAAGTACTCTTGATAAATTGGATTCCCAACTCTTGGGAGCAGAGGTGTGTAGATATTCAAGAAAGCAGCATCCAGCATTGCAGGGCAACTAGGAACTCCTAGCCATTCCAGCACGTAACTGTTGAATGTGATTACTAATACTAGAAATGCAAGAATGTGATTACTTATACTATAAAGCTAATACCAGCATGGAACTAGGCAGCCCCTTCCACTGATCCCCTCAATGTTGTCCTGATCCTGTGCCATTTCTAAGATCAGTTCTTCATATTTAACATTTGGACAACTTCACCTGTCCCATGTGCTTCTCAAATTCACCGTGTCCAAAAACAAGCCCTTCTCTTCTTTTAAGATGAAATAGCACGTGCTGGTTTTGCTAGTAGGAAAACTCTTTCCCTAAAGGAAATCTTAAGCCAGGTTGAAGCCAAGAGGGGACCCCAGAGGTGCAATGTCCATCATGACCCTTCAGGAGATCCAAGGAGCCCCTGAGGATTTCCAGAATTCTTTAGAGCACAGATGGAAAAACCTCCGGAATAGGGTTTGAAGCCAGACAGAGCTGAGTTCAAATCCTCACTCTTCCACATGCTATCTGTGTGACTTTGGGCTCCTCACTCTTCCACATGCTATCTGTGTGACTTTGGGCAAATTGGTTATGATCAGAGTCCTAGTTTCCTCAGAAGTAAAGAGGGAATAACATAGCTTCTAATAAAAATTGTGAACATGAGATGAAACCCTGCATGAAAAGCACTTGACATGCTGAGATATTCAGTAGTGTCTCCAAATCAGTTCCTTTTTCAATGGTCTAGATTTTTTAATGGCACCCAATTCCCAAGGTTTGAAACCTCAGTTGCCACTGGCCCTTCCTTCCTCTTGAACTACCACCCTCCCACCACATCACCCAGTTATCTGAGAAGTTCTGCATTTTCTAGCCCCTTAACATCAAATCCTCAGCTTAGCTTCCATTTCATTTTCCTGTTACCATCTTAGTTCATGCCTTTGTTACCCCCTAACTTCCTACTACTCTGTACCCACAAATTCAACCTACACATTGATGACCAGTGACCTTCCTGAATCACAGAACTGACTGGACAGATTGTACTCAGAGCCCCTCAATGGTGCCTGGTAGTCTACCACATAAAATCCATATGGCAGGGCTTGGCATTCAAAGTGTTCCAAGGTTTAGGCTCTTTTCTTTTCTAGGCTTATCTTTGACGACTTCGCCACCAACTCCTATGTCCAGCCCACACAACTCCTCTCTGTTCTCTGACCAAGTCTGTGCCTCTCTCCCTGCCATCTCCTTCACTTTTCCCTCACCATGCCTCTGGCTGTGCAAGGTCCACCACGGTTTCAAGCTGAAGTGGCTTTTTAAAAAAACAACGTTGTCTCATCTTTTCGTCTTTTAAACACCCTCCCCTGGCCTCACCCCCGAAGTTTGTGTCAGTCTTCCTGTATTGTTAATATTTGTACATTTATTATATTCTTATTCATAAGTTATCTCTCCTGTGAACCTGACTCAGGACCTTGCCATAGTAAGCTTCAGAAAATATATCTTGGCTGAATACTTTTCGATAAACATTTCAAGGTATAGATAAGGTCCAAAAGAAGAAACAAAAGCAAAGTATATACCAAGACTTACCATGGGTTCATAGTATATGTACTTTCATCTCCTCAGGGGCCTTGCCAAAAAGACACTGCTACCCTTGAAGTCTTGATTTCCCTCCCAGGAAGTTGGGCATGAAGGCAAAGACAGAAGTTAATCCCAAGGAAACAGGGTTTTCCTTGGCTGTATGTTTTATTGATACAAGTTTATTCATTAATATTTTAGAAAAATTACTGTAAATTACTACCTTGCAAGGAAACAGAGGAAAACCCACATGTTCTTTCATATGCTTCTTGCTGCCATTTTATTTTCTATCAAGCTTGTTGTGGGCTGTCAATGGCCATGATTTCCTGAACATTTTAATTATAGGAAATTCCTATAATTATAGGAAATTGTGACCCCAATAACTGTTTCTGACCTGTCTGCATCCAAACCCTTGCCTTTTTTCACCACAACAAATCTAAAGCTTCATCTGATATTATTCCATATTATAACCATGAAAAACATGGAACATTGCAATGAAATAGTAGAAGGAGAACTCAACTGGCATTTCAAACTGAAGAAACCCAAATCTCCTTTATCCTTTTTTATTAAGCTGGACAGACTGCTAACAGAGTATAGACATTGGGCTCTGACCGCTGGAGGAAACCGCCGTTATCAAACAAACATCTGCTTCCCTCTGCAGTCCCTACCAGCTGTAGCCGAGGCACAGTAAATTACTCTGCTAATTCTATTGGTTCATGCCTGCACTTCTCTAATGTAGAATATTGATTTGTGCCAGAGGTCCTGGGCCTGCACAGATTCTAAAGGTGCAAGTGGGCAAAAGCGGGTATTTTTAACACCAGCAAAACCTGCCATATGGGGAACTGTTGCCGGAGTTGAAAGATACCTGGGGACAAGGATTGGAAGGACAGAGCTAAGATTGAAAACAATGTATCAGTTCATTGAAAGAGTTCCCTTTAAAGGTAAAACATTGGGAATCATAGAGGAGAAGAGCACCTTTTAGTCACTAATGGAAGGCCGTGTGATGTTGACCCATTTTGAAGGATAATGGGAATGAGCTGGAGGATGTAATGAGGAAAAATCCTTAGCTGATTATTTGATGTAGAAATTCTACTCATAAGGAAAAAAAAAAAGAACCCTCTAAAGCATGCCTATTATTAGGCTGTTCCTGATTCTCAGAAGCACCAGGGTGTAATAACAGAGAAGTCCGACTCTGGGATTCCCTGGTACCTAGTAATGTGACTTTAGTACCTAGTAGTGTGAAGTTGTTTCCTCGTTTCTAAGAGGCCGTAAGAACGAAGTGAAAGATTACATGGAAATCACTCATCACAGCCACAAGCTTATTGTTCGATGTACTTTCAGGGCTCTGTGTCCTTCAGCCAGAGAGCTTATAGGCAATGGAATTCACTCTGAAGGCTTCTGTGGGAAGAGCAGACTGGGTGTTGGAGACCAGGACTCCTCTGAGAAGAAACCACCTACCGCATCCCCCAGAGGTTGATAAGCACTTCCTTCTCTGGCTGGATGGAGTGTGAAAAAGCTTACCCCAAAGGAAATTAACCCCAATATGTAAGGCCAGTGGGATTAATACCATCAGGCATTGAGGAGTTATCCAATTGCTTCTGAAGTGTGAGGGGCTGGACATAAGCTCCCCACCTACTCCACTTCTCAATTTCACAGCTATTGAATTTCAAAGAATTATTCTCTGTGTCTTCCTGGTTATTTTAAATTCTACTGTCCCTGGCAGAGTGAGGTGTGGAAACAAGATTCAAGATAACTTTCGAGGATGAAGCTGACGTTGATTCAAAGCAGATGTTTTGGTGGGATGCCCTCACCTGTATGGACAGCTGGCTTGTGTTAGGTGTGGCTTTTCTGGAAGGTGAACCGAAGCCCAGAACACTTAAACTCGTGGGGCATCTCAGAAGATTCAGTAAAGCGTTAGGATCCCTCCTTTCTCAGTTCTAAACTACTGATTTTAAAATAAACCTTTGGGGAACCATGCTTTCATTAGGTGGGACACAGCCCTGTCTGAGGTACTGTACGTGGATTACACATCTAATACACACAACACTGCAAGAGTGGACACCACAATGCCCTTATCTAGGTGGGGACATTACCTACCAGAGAGGTAAAAGCATGTAACTTACCTAAGGGTTCACAGCTAATAAAGTGGTAGAACCAAGATGGAATCCATACATGCCCATTTGACTTCAAAAACTGTCTTAAATTGCCTACATTACAACATATATTAAGATACACAAACCACCTGGGCCTGCTAAAACTCAACCAATTTTGACCTACAAAATGGCAGTTTCATATGGCTCAACCAAATACTTCATTTGACCTACGGCCTTGATCTAAACATTTTGTGTTGATACCATAATGTTATCCAAAAAGGAATGCAAGTAAGTATGATTGGATTTGAATTTCAATTCTTCTCCTTTTTCTGCTACAAAATACTAGAGGACCTGACTAATCCTACCTCAATGATTTATGCATTACTTGATGTTTTGCTAATGATTTTGAAATTAATCTTTGTATTTTTTTATCAGCTTTATTGTATTCTGACCAGCTGAGCTTATAATTGTGTTTCCCTCTCGTTGGCTGCTGAACTTCACACATTTTGCTATTATGACTTTTTCATTCTTCAGGTCTTTCCACGCTCAGTAGATTGCTGGAATAATTGTTGCTCTTTGTGCCTTCCAAACGAGTATAATTAAAAAAAACCCATAAATTATATGAAACTATATTAAATTATCTGGGGTCTAGGAAATATTCTCAGTGAGTACAAACCCGGCCAGAATTATATGTACCTAAGATGCACTTTAATAGACATTTTATTTAAAAAACGCTTTATGATAGCATGAGAAGGTATATTTTACATTTACATGTACACCTGTAGGGATGAGTGTTTGAAAATATAAACAATTTGCATAGTAATGCTTATTATCTATGTTTCAAATTTACACTTAATTAATATGTGGGTTTTGTCAGCTTTTCCCTCTTCCTCCCCCATAACTCAGTATCTTTATCTTTCACTATGACCAGATAGCTTTTTTTTTAAGGAAGTTCACCATCCCTCTCCCCCCAGGTCTTTATCTCCAGTTCTCCTCTAGAAACTTTTTGCCCTTGTTTCCAGCGAACTCTTTTGAAAGACATATTTTCTCAATTTACAGTTATTGAGACATTGATAAGATGAATCCAGTTATCTTTTTTTCCAACCCATCTAAGGAGAATGTTGATGAAATGATACTTTTCATTTGCTTGGCACTTCTTACTTTGGGAGAGAGCTTTCACTGTTATTTGTCATGAGCATTGCATGTCTATCATAGCTACATCTCTGTACATGCTTTTTTTTTTTAAGATTTTATTTATTTATTTATTTGAGAGAGAGAATGAGATAGAGAGAGAGAGAGCATGAGAGGGGGGAGGGTCAGAGGGAAAAGCAGACTCCGCACCGAGCAGGGAGCCCGATGTGGGATTCGATCCAGGGACTCCAGGATCATGACCTGAGCCGAAGGCAGTTGCTTAACCAACTGAGCCACCCAGGCGTCCCTGTACATGCTTTTTAACTTAAAAAAATTGCCTGAGTATTCAGCAACATCTAGGTTAGACTGTCTAGATTTCTTATTTAGGGGTAATTACTCAGTTTTGGACTCTTTCCTAGTTTTCAGACTTTGGACCTGCTCATAGGAACGTTCTATGTCATGTTTTTGCTTGTCAATAACAACGCAATAAGATATAGTACTCTTCCTCACTTTTCAACTATGATACTTTGGAAACATACTTGTTCTGGCAAATGCAAACATCTTCCTGTGTTAGGGGTGTGCCGACCACGTTGTCAGGAATGGTTACATCAGGAGCTATAAATTGCCGAGAAGTCTGCCAGAGCTGAGATGTTTCAGGTGGTCTTCCTTAAGATCATTTAGATCTAGGCATTTGAAAAGAATCTTTTAAAGACAATTAAAAAAAAAAAAAAGAGCAAATCTCACCAGTGATGGAGAGGTTGCCAGAGAACTCTCAAAATCACCACCACTCCTGCAGTAATTGTCACATCCTGTTTTTGTCTCTCTGCTCCAGCAGCCGCCTCCGTAGTTCCAAGGCGCGTTCCTGCACACTTCTTGCAGGATGTCACGGCCATTTCCTCAGTTTGTGTAGATGTTTTTATTAGGTTGTGGACAATGCGCATGCTGGCTTGTGAAGAGTTAACACTCAGCTGTGCATTTGGTGTGCCCTTACTCACAATATGTTTCCTTTGAAGCGAGGGTGCAGTGTTTCAAAAGACAATCACTGTAACTCTATGCAGATTTTTCCTGATGAATGAATAAGAATTTTCAACTGAATCTTTAAATAAGTGAAACAGGGTAAGGAGTGGATATAATCCTTAATTTTTTTGATTAAAAGGCATTTCAAATTTGAAAAACTTAGGCATTGTATACATATCTGATTTATTGTCAAATGTGTGTCTTGAGTCATAAAGCTGTTGTAGAAGTTATATAAGGCTTGCAAAAAAAATGGTGTGGTCTCTTTGTGAAGCTAAATGAAATAAAATATAAAGTTTGTGATACATTAAATCACAAACATAAATATGCACTTTATGGCCAGCTGTTATTTCTAAATGTGCACATTTTAAAATAGAAACATTTACCCAACATGCTGATTAGCAATTTCCCAGTTCCAAAAGGCCCAATCACATTTAAGATGCAAAAGATTAAAATGCCTCAATGGATAAAGTTAATAGTTCATCTTCCTAAATGTTTTTATATGTTTTAAGTCTTATAGTCCCTTCCAACCCTGTAGACTCAACGGCTGGAGTGACTTTGATGTGGATTTGTTTTTACGCACATGCTTTTATTGGAAGCGAGTCTGACTGTGTCCCAGACACCGGAGAGAAATGTTCTGCATAGGAACGGGGGCCCTGTGGCCCCATGCGACTTCACACTGTGTGGGCATGTTCTTGGAGAAAGTAAACTGCTCCTTATCATCAGATCACAAATATTCAACCTTAATTTTGGCTAAAGATCATCTCGGTTGCCAATGTTCCATCTCTGAGGGATTTTACTCCTCCCCGGCATAAAAACTGGTCAAGGAGAACATGCAAGGTTATGTTGACTCTACAGTGCAATTCTCTGGGGAGACCTTATTTGCTTGACCACGTGGCATCTCTGCCTCTGTAGGTGGGTCAGAATTGTTAAATGCCTCTAGTCTTCTCGAGCACAGTGGCAATTGGCAGTTCAAAAGTTCATACGATGCCATATGTCCTAATAATTTTTATCTACATCTAAAACAATACGGGACTGTCAAATAAAATCCTGCATGCAAACAAATGATGGAATGCAGGGGAACCCTCTGCTTTAGCCTTTTCTCCTTTGTCCAACAAGCTAATGCAATAAGGCCAGTAATAAAAGGTTGTGTACTAGGCCTAAAGCCTGTGACAGATAAAAAAGAAATGTTGGAAACCAATGAAGCTTTTGCACAATTAGATTTTTTGAGGCTGTGCTGGAAGGATTGCCCAGAGCCTGTTCAGTCCTGATTGATGGTAAAATCATAACTACATCATATTAGCTGTAGAGTTCACTGACAGGTTACTACAGATTAATATTGCCACTGCTGTTCACTTACCATCAAACCAGGGAAATATGAATTGAGCTGTTCTTCTGACAAACCCTGCATATTAAAAGGTAAGGTGTCCCACTGAACAGTCTCCCGTGTCACTGAGGAAAGACACAAACAATGTCTACTTGAGAGATATGCAGATGTGTTGCAGCATACTAATTAGTCTGCCAGGAGGGCGGGAGAGCCCCATCATGCCCGGCTGGCTAGCGAGCCTTCATGCGCGCCCGTTCCTTCAGAGCTCTTGGCTGTAGGACTGCAAACAACACCCTAAAACGTGGAGCTACAGACCTTGGTGATTTCAATGCAGGCTGCCAGGCAAATTGCAGTGACATAAATTTGGCCCATGCGTTTTGCATCATGTGAGTATGAAACAGGGGAAGCCACGGAGCTGAGTTTTGTTGGCATTGGGCTCAGGAGGTTTGGTGGGCTCTTTTCAGAGATGCTATCCACAGCAAGGTGAGGTCACCTGTCTTTGGCTTTACTCCAAAAATGTTGAAAATGCAGGAAATAAACATGTGCTGATCATAATGACATCTGCAAATGAAAGCATTTTAGCCTTTTAGCACCCCAAGCCTTGGGTAAGAAGTCAACTGTGAAACCATATGATAATTGACTTTCTCTGCTTGACTTACTTCACTTAGCATAATCTCCACCAGTCCCATCCATGTTGATGTAAAAGTTGGATAGTCATCCTTTCTGATGGCTGAGTAGTATTCCATTGTATATACGGACCACATCTTTATCCATTCGTCTGTTGAAGGGCATCTTGGCTCTTTCCACAGTTTGGCTATTGTGGACACTGCTGCTATGAACATTGGGGTGCATATGGCCCTTCTTTTCACTACATCTGTGTCTTTGGGGTAAATACCCAGGAGTGCAATTGCTAGGTCATAGGGTACCTCTATTTTGAATTTTTTGAGGAACCTCCACACTCTTTCCCAAAGTGGCTGTACCAACTTGCATTCCCACCAACAGTGTAAGAGGGTTCCCCTTTCTCCACAACCTCGTGGAACATAAGGAATAGCATGGAGGACATTAGGAGAAGGAAGGGGAAAATGAAGGGGGGAAAATCAGAGGGGGAGACGAACCATGAGAGACTATGGACACTGAGAAACAAACTGAGGGTTTTAGAGGGGAGGGGGGTGGGGGGATGGGATAGCCTGGTGATGGGTATTAAAGAGGGTATGTTCTTCGTGGAGCACTGGGTGTTATACGAAAACAATGAATCGTGGATCACCACATTAAAAACTAATGATGTATGGTATAGTGACTAACATAACATAATAAAATTAAATTAATAAAAAAAAGAAGTCAACTATGAGACAAAAATAGGGCTCACTCTACAGCCTGGGAAACAGAAGGGTGAGTCAGTCCTGATGAGGGATGGCTGGAGTAACAGAGATACTTTCACATTGTGCCTCGTGTGCTAACAAAGCCCAGCCTGGAATCAGGCAGGAGACCTGTGATTTTGGCCCTTGGTCAAGGCACCTGGTCTTTTGTAACTCGGAATGTTGTATCTGTCAAGTGAGGGGTTTGAACTGGGTGATGTCTAAAGTCCTTTTCAGTTCTATTATCCCATTCCTCAGGCCCTGATGTCTTATATCTTAGGCCACGTTTCAGTTACTATCGATCTTACTATTGCTTTGTAGAGAATATGCAACGAGCTAGAGAATCAGCCAGAGCCTGGAGGAGAAGATAATAGTGTCTTTTCATTATTAAAGACAAAATGGTGACCTTGGCAACCGTAAACGACAAGCTTCATAAACAACATTAATAGACAGATGACAGACTGGGAGAAGAATTTGCAATGCTTAAAACTGCCTCTAAAAAAAGTGACATTGGATTATTACATAAAATATAAAAAGAACTCTTGCAAATTGGCCAGAAAAAGGCAGGAAACCTCAAAGAAACATGCACAAAGGCTGTGAAAAAGCAATTCACAGGAGAGGAAACTCAAATGGTGAACTGGTATCAGAAGGGGCACTCAAGTTCACTGGTAATCAGAACACAGACCAATTCGGACACATTAGAATGTCACAACTGGAAAGCTGGATAATGCGAGGTGTTTACAAGGACATGGGCGTGATAGGAACTCTTTGATTATTGGGAGAAGAGTAAAGAGTATGATCATTTCAGAAAACATTCTGACAAGCTTAGTGAAATTAAAGTGAAGATGACAAGTTAGCCAGGAAGGCAGGGAAAACCTGAGGTTCAGCCATAATTTACTAATAGTGCCCCCTTCACTTCCCAAAATATTCCACTTAGGGAAGACAATAAATTATATAGTCGTCTTACTTCTGCAAGCCCACTTCTGAACACATCCCAGAGATATTATCGCAAAGGGATCATGCACAAAGATGTCTTTTTAGCGCTGTTTGTGTTAATGGGGAGTTGGACTTCTCATGGGTGCCCTTCATAGGACAATAAATAAATTCGTGGGGTGGTTGTATTCTATGGAAAACTATGCAACAAATAGAGGCAGTATGATCAATGTTTAGGTATACAATATTTTGACATACAAAATGGATACATTTTAAAAGCAGAATTATGAGTGAAGAAGCAAGAAAAAATGAGATTTAAAGTATAATGCCATCTGCCCTAATTTAAAAAACAAATGCAAATTTGTTAAATACAAAACAATGCTGCGTATACAAAGATACACATATTGACAACATCAGAATGCCTGTGCGGAGGCGAGAGGAATGGTGATGAGGATTCTGGGGTGAGGAGGAGAAAATAATGAAATAAGAGAAGGGTCTTGTGGGAATAATGTGACGACGGGCTATAAGGTGAGGTGTAGGATTTTTATAGGCCTCTGCCCTTGATCCTTCACCCTGCTGAACCAGTCCTTCTGCCTCCGTCGTTGCTCACCCTTGTGTCCCGCCTGGTGTGTCCTTCTGTTCCTCTTCCTCTCTCAGTCTTACCCACTTTCAGGGCTAGTTTGAGGTGCAGCTCTTCTACAGAGCCTTCCTCTCCCATCTCAGCCCCAAGTGACCTTGATTCTCTCCTTCAGGCAACTGTTAGAGTGCACACTGCTTGGAATCCTAAGTATCTTTTTATACATGTGCTTTCTCTGCAGGGACTATGTTATGTGCTCTCAGCTCTCTGGAATACAGGCATACCTCATTTTATTGCACTTTGCTTTATTGTGCTTCCCAGATATTGCATGTTTTTAATAAACGGGAAGTTTGTGGGGACCCTGAATCGAGCAAGTCTATGGGCCTGATTTCTGCAACAGCCTTTGCTCCCTTCATGTCCCTGTGTCACATTCTGGTAATTCCCACAACGTTCCAAGCTCTTTCCCTCTTATTATATTTGTTCCAGTGATCTGTGATCAGGATAAGACAGTGTACATAGTAGATAAATGTGCTCCGCTGACCAGCCATTCCCCTGTCTCTCTCCCTCTCCTCGGGCCTCCCCATTTTCTGAGACAAAACAATATGAAATTAGGCCAATCCTACAATGGCTTCTCAGCGTTCAAGTGAAATGAAGAGTCAGTCAATGTGGCAAATTTCATTGTTGTCTTATTTTAAGAAATTGCTACAACCACCCTCACCTTCAGCAACCAGCACCTCGATCAGTGAGCAGCCATCAGCATCCCGGCAAGACCCTCCACCACCGAAAAGATTACAAGTTGCTGAGAACTCCGGTGATAGTTAGCACTCTTTAGTAATATTCTTAAATCATGGTATGTGCATTTTTTTAGTCATAATGCTATTGCTCACTTGATAGACTACGGTAGAGTGTAAACATAACTTCTATATGCACTGGGAAATGAAAAAAATTCATTTGACTCACTTTATTTTGCAATATTCACTTTATTGTGGTGGTCTGGAACTGAACCCCCAATATATCCGAGGATTGCCTGTAGTCCTAAACCTTTCATAAAGTATTATCAAATAAACATTTATTGACTCCCTGCTTGGATACTGAAGGAGTATATGATAACCCCTGGATTACTGTCCCTTTCTTCAAAAGATCAAAAACTAATGATGTAATGTATGGTGATTAACATAACATAATAATAATAATAAAAAAGAGCTTCCAGTCCATTGGAAAAGTATGTCAATCCCCTGAGAGAATTAGAAAGTGAAAGATGTCAGCAGGTACACTAGGGGATGGGCTGGAATTGGGGGAAGGGACGCCCGGGACTGGTGTGAATCATAGCAACTTCCAGTTTCAGAGCAGAACTTAACTTTTTCTGTATGCTCTTTCAGTCCAGGCCTGGCATGTTAGGTCAGGACAAGGGAGAGTTAGATATATAGTAATGTTTCAGCTAGATCTGCTGGTGATGGTGATTATAAGATCATGAAGGCATTTCCCTACTACAGAGCCAATGCTCATCTTTTCTGTCTGGTGTATTTGAGGGCTAAAATAATTATTGAATGAATCTGAACTTTGCAGAGGGAAATATTAACTGAGGACTGAAAACAAGGAGTGATGTCCTTAGCTAGTTTAGGACCACAGCCCTGATCCTCATGGCAGCCAAATTTGTCAGTGGCTTGTGTTGCTGTTTGAGATGGGAAGGCATTGAGTCATAGGATACCCACCAAAGAATGGGCTAAATAATAATGATATTTAATGATCTCACATATAAAGATGTTTGGAATAAGGTGATGCCATGAATGATTTAATGATAATCCTATTACTGAGGACCCAGGTTCCTCCTCCACTTCTACCTGCCATCCTTAGCATGTTTGCTTTTCATCCTCAAATTTATTGCATCGTGGACATAAGAGGGCCACCATAATTCTAGACTGCACGTCTTCGCAAAGCTGTGCCCAAAGGCGGGGTGCTAAGAAAGCTTCTCTCCAAGATCACTGTTTGTCAAAGAACGGACGTATTTCCCAGAAGCTGCTAGCAGGCTTCCCGTTACAGCTTATTGTCCAGAACTGGGCCGTAGCCATGACTAACCACAAAGGAATATTGGGCTGGTTTAGTGCTATTATAGGAGGTAAGCTTTGCTAGCATGGAAGAAAGGGGAAGGGATTGGTGGTAACATAGGCAACCAAGAGATCTTTACAGGCCACAACCATATTGGGTATTCAAGCAACTTTGAACCTTTTCTGCAATTTCATGCCTCTATCTTGTGGAATAAAATCACGTTCATGGGCAGCAGTTCTCACAACTCTCAGACCTGGAATCACGCCTTCATTCCTTGGTGGATCATAGGGAATTTTCTTTAATTTACTTTCTTTCATCCATTTATTTGTCTAACTAATCATTCATCATATACTTATTGAGCATTCGGCAGATGCTCTTAAAACTTTTTATGCCACAGACTCCTTTGGCAGCCAGATGAAACCTACAGATGCCTTCTCAGAGTAATGTTTTTAAAATCATTCCAAAAAGTAGACAGAATTACAAAGGAAACAAATTAAATTAAAATGCAGTTTACCTTTGGACCCTGTGGCCAGAGCCCATTCTAGTGCCGGTATATAAAATAATAGGCACTAAGCAGGGACATTACCTTCATCGAGTTTAGAACCCGGTGGAGGTGACAGCCAAGCAAAAGGCAATTTAAAGCTCTGACACAAGAGGTATAAGGTGCCATGGGGACACAGCTGAGGGGACCCAGCTCAATCTGGGATGGGGTTGGAGGAAAAGAGAAAGATTCCTGGCTATCTAAGCAGAAAGTCAAAGGAATTAACAAGGAAAGAGGTATTGGGAAGACAATTCTCGTGAGAAAGAAAAGTGTAAAGATGTATAGATGAGAGAGATTGTGGAGGCTTTGGAGAACAGTTGCTAATTCACTATTTCTGGAACATAGAGGTCAAAGGGGGTAGACAGTTCTGGGGAGCTGGACAGAGATGAGCTCATGACAAAACACTCCTAAAAGAGTCTGACGCTGTGCTGAAATCCACTCTGAATGAGTTTATTATGTGAGGCAACTTTGACCAGTAAAGACATGTGACCAGACTATAGTGACCTTGTTGGGTCTTTGCTCACTGGAGAACTGCAGGACTCAGCACAGTGCTGTATTAAATGAGGGGGAAATGAAGGGAACTCTAGGCCTTTGGGTTGCTCATTCCTAATGCAGCATGTTATATTAGTTCTGTGAGAGCCCCCAGTGCTCTGAGAACATGCCCGGTCAGCCCCTGAAGCAGAGTCTTCTACAACTCTCATCCCTCTCCACCACCATGTTCCTAGCCAAGAGTGGCCACCCCACCTTTCCAACTATAGCCAAAAGTCACATTCTCGGCTGCAGCTGTGGGGACTAAGACCTACAGGTGTGGATGGAGCCAGAGTAGTAAGGGCTCATACAGGACAAGTGGGAAACTGAGTTGTGAGCATTTGCCCCTCAGCCAGGGCCATCACAGTCAACCAGGCTCTCACCTCACTCAGGCACCCGGGCTCTACAGCGCCATCCAGTGGCTGCTCCCTTGGACCAGCCCTTGGCCTTCTCGTTTCCCATAAAGATACCAAAGCCATGATATAGATTTCTAGGAAGACCTTGACCCCTCCGCCAACAAGCCCCACCAGCAAACCCAAGAGTTCACCATAATGGGGCTTGTAACGTACCTTACACATTTTTCTACATCTGCATCCCAATGTTCAAAAAATGAAATAAGGATGAATAGAGCATCAAATGGGAAACAAGGGACCTGGATATTCCCCGAGAAGAGGTAATGACTATGTGGACTTTATAGTTGGAAGGGAACTCAGAATATAGCTAGTTCAATTCTTTCACCTCACTGAGGCCCAATTTATAGTTGAAATGATACAAATGAACCTGATCATGTCAACTGTAGCCTAATTAAGGTTGTAGAAGTTGAGTTACCTAACCTCTCAGAACTTAGCATCCTCATTTCTAAGATGAATGGTTGGAACTGTATCTTTGAAAGTCCTGGCTAAACATAACTTCTGTGATTTTGAATCATACCAAATTCTTTCCCCGTACATGAGCCCAATTGTCACTAAAAATGTATCCTTCTCATTTATTTCTAGGATGGATTGACACATAGCTGAAATTTAAAAATTGACCTATTTTTTGTCACATGGACACTTTTTTTTTTATGGTTACCCTGTGATTCATGAGTCAGTTTGCCACACAAGTCTCAGATAATGTGAGTGAATTATTCACATTTCATACTAGAAACATAAAGCTTTTCACTTCCTATGTCATTTAAAATATCTTCTAGATTCTATGTTTGCATTTAAAAAAAATCTAATGAATGTGCACTTTTTTTTTTTTTCTGTTTAGGAGTAGACTTGAGAACTTTGCACTGTGTGCAGTGTGCTTGAGAGAAATTAGCTGAACTGGGTAAAATTCACGTAATTTGACATTCTCTGTTCTAGGAGGTAAGAAATGGCATTCTTTTTTTTTTTAAGATTTTATTTATTTATTTATTTGACAGAGAGAGAGCACAAGCAGGGGGAGCAGCAGCAGAGGGAGAGGGAGAAGGAGAAGCAGACTCCCCGCTGAGCAGGGAGCCTGATGCGGGGCTCAATCCCAGGGCCCCGAGATCATGACCTGAGTGGAAGGCAGATGCCTAACCGACTGAGCCACCCAGGCGCCCCCAAAAATGTCATTCTTAATGATGGAAAGATCCTGATGTCAGTAGCCTCTTGATTTAGTTTTGTTGGAGCCTTAGCTCATCAGTTAACTTCGCTGTGTCTGATCTTTCATTAGTAAAATGAGAGATAACCTATCTGACAACCAGATAAAGAGGAATAAAGTTTGCAAAGCACTCAAGACATCTACGGGATGATTTGAAGAGAAAAAGATGATAATAATCCACTTGGATTTTTCTTTGATGACATGGCAGATTGTCCTGGTGACATAATTTATAGACCCCTTTCTTTGTCCACAGAGGGTTCTCAAGACCTGGGACAGTGTTTCCCTGAAACTGTACTAGTTTTTGGCACATATCAGACATTGACCATAACCTAGATTTTGAACACAAAATCGAGTGGGACCAGATCTGACCACCAGAGTTCTCCTCTTCGTTTTTCTTCTGATAAATGCCACGGCCCACAAACGCTGAAAAAGAAAAACATGAAGAAGGTATCCTAAAAGCAAACTGACATTTTGCAAACTTTGTCCGAGAATTCTTGGAGACGGACACTGAGTGCGAGCAGGGTGAGCTGTTCTTTTGTAGCACAGTTTATAAAATATCAGTGGGAAACTGCATATATCGAAATTACACAAGAAGGGCTCTTGCAGAGAAAGCCAGGCACGTCAGTATGGGTTTCCAAAATATAAAAGTCATTGAGTACAATAGTGCAAAAATTTTAGCAGTTTCTAATTAAGTTTTTTTGACTGTAGAATTTGCCTTTGCCTGAAGCAAGAAGCCCAGCTATTTTACAGTAGGGTCTTTGGCCTCCTAGCAACACAGCAGACAATGTGTGCCTTAAACAGCAAGTCTGTTTTCAAGGGCCACATCTCTTAGTTGTCTATGGTTTTAATAAAATATTTTCTGGGGCGCCTGGGTGGCTCAGTTGGTTAAGCGACCACCTTCGGCTCAGGTCATGATCCTGGAGTCCCGGGATCGAGTCCCGCATCGGGCTCCCTGCTCATCAGGGAGTCTGCTTCTCCCTCTGACCCTCCGCCCTCTCATGCTCTCTGTCTCTCATTCTCTCTGTCTCAAATAAATAAATAAAATCTTTAAAAATTATATATATTTTCTGGAGTTATTAGTTAATGTTGCACAGCATTTATTACTTTTATTGTTTATTCAAAATTTTGACCAGTATTAAATTCTTATGGTTTTTATTTTTTGACGCATTAAGTTTAATTGGAGTACAGGACTTCCATTTTGAGGTCTTGGTATTTAAAAAAAAAAAAATCATTGGTTTTTAAATGGAAAGGTTTGATGGAATATTAAATTTGATGAATCATAGCAAGTGGCTGTGTTTGTTAGCTTTTATAGACCACATTAAAGCATTCACTAATAAAGTCACACTACACTGCGTTGAGTAGGTCCTAAAAGGTTAACGACTTGATGAAGGCTGGTATTCTTAAGCCCTCCAGTTTGAGAGTGGCATGTGCAGAAATTAGTTCCCTTTGAAATTGGAATACAAAAGAGAGATTTTATTTTCTGTCAAAGGCATCTCTTGGTCCTCTTTCTCTTTTCCTTCTCTTCTTCTTTTCTTTTCTTCAACCATCACCCCAAATCTTGCTCACTCAGGTAGATGTGGTGTGAAGCCAGTGGCTGGTCAGCCGCAGGATGACCCTGGAGGGGCCATGGTGTCACAGGAGAATGTCACCCTCCCTCCTGGCTGCTCCCACAGTGACCTTCGAGCAGGGAGAAGCTGACTCAATTGTGAATCACCCATTTTGGAACAGGAGTCGTTATTTGAGAAGTATATTTTTAACTGTTTGATTTTCTTTACCTTGGAGAGTGTTTTGGAAGATGGGATATAGAAATATTTGCAATGTTCAAACAAGAATCACTTACACAAATACCTATTACAAAATCACATATCCAGAGGACACTGGCTAACCACAAGACTCAAGAGTCAGGGACCCACATCCTCCTATTCTGTGGCTAGGAGCACTTGGAGTAATATTACATTTGAATTGTTTGCCCCAGAGAATTTCTAAGTCAAACTTTTATTTTCCATGTCAGAAACAGAATCAAATTAAATTAGATTGGAATTGTGAGGCTGCTTTTTAAAAAATGCCAAATTGTGCAATTCCTTAGCATTAAGTAAAAGCTCTATAGACGCTTCATGAAAGCGCATGAAATCTGTGTCTTTTCCAGAGGAAACTTTCTTGGCAAAGTCACATATGTGTGAGGGTAAATTTTTCTTAAAAGGAGACTTTGTGCAGTGCCTTGATTCTGTTGGGAGTTGTTAGTAAAACAAATGACTCAAATTGGTTTTGTGTGGGAGACAAATCAAAGCGTTTCCATGAGGTTGCAGGGCTGCCCTGCAGTAGTTTAACCATTTCCTGAGCAAGTAGAACCTGCAGCATCGGATGGATGATAGTTCCCGTGTTAGTCATTGTGAAGAGAAAAATAACAGTTCATATAAAAGAGGCCACCAAGGGTTATATGGCTGCAATTGTTTCCCGGCTGAAACAACTTCGTATCTGTTTATTATTGTCAGTATCTTGTTATATTGTTCTTTCAGAATCAATAAAAGCTAAACTCCCTCTATGATTTTACTACTAGACTCTCCTGGAAGGATGGGTGGTACTGAGAGTCAAGAATGCCAGAACAGGGAAGGAGACAGAGCTAATGATGAGTCAGTTAAATCCACTTTATTTAACAATCTTTTTCCAGAGAGGAAGTTGCTTCATTAATGTAAAACATATGGAGAGATTCTTGTCCTTGTTGCTGTTTTAATGTATGAGGTAAAAAGGAACAAACACATATATAGAGAGATTTTTTTGATTAAAAAAGGCTGTTTTCAGAAGACTTTTCCACACTTCTACAAAATCCTAGCTGTCAGTCATTGCCATGTGAGGTTCAATTTATCCCAATAGTAGTTTTTCCATTTCATAAAAGGTAGTTTTGAGAAAAAAACTCAATTAACAAGCATAATCTTCTGCATTTCTTGTCCACAGTATCACATCATCCATTCATATCTATTTAAGGCATGAACAAAATAGGTACTATTCGAGTACCTAATGTATCTCAAGGACTGGTGGCCACAGAAATAACCTTCCCCAGCTTTAGGGTCCAGGGCTGAATCCATGGCCCTGTTAAATCTGTGGTGCTTGGTAAATATTTAGCAACCAGCTCTTGGGATGGTAGGAGGAAGAAGCATTTGCCAGTGTCCAAAGTGTAAATACTTCCTCCGTGCCTAATCTGAAGCTACCAAACTTGAGGTGGGAAAAGATATACACAGTTGACTCTGCCAGTCAGTCATAAGTTGGCTTTGGCACATTCCCTTAGACCCCTCCAAATTACATGATCATGATTCTAGGATTATTTAATGGATTGGAAAAGGAGAGCTCCATTTGATTTTTTTTTTTTTTTTTTTACCCAAGAGCTCTGAAAGCAATTTTATCTAAGGCCCCTGGGTCTCAATATTTGCTGACCTTATTCAAGCACTGCAAGAAACCAGTGCCAACACATTTCTTTCTCTTTTTTTAAGATTTTATTTATTTATATGAGAGAGAACACAAGTAGGGGGAGCAGCAGAGGGAGAAGCAGACCTCCTGCCAAGCAGAGAGCCCTATGTGGGGCTCGATCCCAGGACCCTGGGATCATGACCTGAGCCGAAGGCAGCCGCTTAACCGACTGAGCCACCCAGGCGCCCCAACACATTTTTTTTCTAGAAGCTCTTGGTTAAAACCACTTTGTTTAATAGAATATTGTAGGGAAAAGAATTCTCTACATGAGGAAAAATAGAACAGTAGATTATAATGCGTGATCTAGTTCTGTAATTTTTAAAGTTTATTTTTTAAGATATGGTCTCATTATTGGAATATGAATCTCTGTAGAATGAGGCAGCTTTGAAGGATGCATTCGGAGTCAATAAAAAAATGGAGGAGGTCACTAAAATCTCTGGATCTTTTATATGTTGAAACAGGGAAAATAAGGGTTCATTATATATATGTATATGGTTAATCATATCTCCAAGGTGCTTTAAAGAAAATTATGTAGAGTAAGGCTTATCATTTGCAGCTGTTTAGGAGGAATGCAAGTAGGCCAGTTTTGAAGATAATGGATTTATGCCTTGCAGGAAGCCAAATGTGTGATCACTCAGACCAGAATCTGTTAAATATCATGTTGCTATTTCTCCCCTTTCTTCCCCATGTTAGGGCACATCTCAAATATGAAGTCACCCAGAGGTTGCCCAGGTGATCCTAGACCATCCTGAGCATGCAGCTGTGCAGGGCTTGACCTTGAAGGACAGATGGCATCAAGGGGAATTCTTTTAAACCTTGTATCGCCAGGGCTCAGCTTCTGACATTTCTGTCTACAGACGACAAAAGGCTTTCATTGTGAGCTGCTTTCTGATGCGTGCTTAAAACCAAGTTGAACGCATTAAAAGGGAGAAGAGGCAGAAATGTATTCACTGTGCTCGTGAAGAATTAAAAAAATTTTATGGAAGTCGATGAAAGGGAAATAGATTTTTAAAATCTTTATGCCCTCTCCCCCCAGAATTGGACGTAATATTTATTTCAGGTTAATTATAATTCTCCATTCATCCCAATGCACATTTATATTATGTTCCATATTATATTTTCCTTAAAAAATTGACATTTAAAATGTTTCACACAAATCATATTTAGCTGAGTTTGCTCTCTAGTTCTGATTCGAATAATATCATGATTCTTGCAAGCCCAAACCTTGCCTGAGTAAAATTTACTGTCACTGGGGTACAGAATGCTTTCAAGATTCCCCTCTAATTTTTCCTTTTTCAACTATAATACTTTCTCAGACCTCCTTCTCTATAATGTTACCAAGATTCTTTGAAGTATGATCTGATTTCAGAACTAAGGCTTAACCATTCCTCTTCAGGAGACTTTAAATAACTCCCTGTCCTTCTAATTTAGTCCACCGTGTACCCACTGTAGTCCTCTTGACCCAGCATAGTTCTGGAAAGTACAAGGCAAAATTTCTGAAATTTTGATCTGATTGCACGGGGGCTATGTGCTTAAATGAAAAAATAGTAATAGCTAACATTTATCGATCGGTTTTAGTGTCCCTGGCAATGTTCTAACTGTTCTACATGCATTCCTCCCTTAGTCCTCACCGTGACCTGGAGGCCATAGGTCATATGATTATTATCATCCCCATTTTCCAGATGAGCAAAGTAAGGCACAGAGAGTTCATTGAACTTTTATGAGGTCGCAGGACACATCAGTAGCATCAGGATTGTAATTCAGGCAGTCTAACTCAAGAGTCCACGTTTTTATCCACTGTGCCATGCTTCACAGAGAGTTCTTACAATCTATTTTGAAAGCTGTACTCATGGCTGTGTGTGCAGTGGAAAGCACATGCACTAAGGGCCAGAAGAGGAACCTTTAATGCAATTCTGCCACCAATTAGTTGTGTAAACTTGGACAAGTCGGCCTCTCTGGAAAAAGCTAGACAGAAATCCATTACATTAAGTCCCTTTATAAGCAGCTTATTTATTTTAAATAAATACTATGGCTTCCAGTGGGAGGCCATTTAAGCAGAGCCATTAAGACCAATATAGAATAGTGTCTGGGGTCAGACTGTAAGGTTGACACAGGGCTCCATGTAGGACTTCCTGGACTGAGTCCCTTCTCTGCCTCTTACCAAATGTGAAATGGTGGCACCATTTCACCCTACCAGAGCCTCCATTCCTTCATCTGTAAAGTGCGAATAATAAAAACCCTCTACCTCAGAGGGTCATGGAAGGTAGATGAAGAGTGCACTTAAAGCATTTAGTGCAGTATTATATATGATTAGATGGTCCTGTGAGGCTACTATTATTATGCCCATTATATGGATGACTAAACCAAGGCCTACGGAAGTTAGTTTGTCTAAGAATATTTATATTGTAGGTGGTAGAGTCAGGATTCTATCCCTGGCAGATGGGTATTTAACCAAATATCATCTTTCTCCCAGGCCAGGAGGATACTCTATGTCTGATACTGTATGTTATCTATTACCTGTAGATATCTATCCCAGTATATCTTCCACCTTCCCACAGTTCAGCAGCCAAAGAGTTTAACTGGTACTTGCAGAGGAGTTTTAGGATCCTGCCCCAGCACCAGACCCACAGTCCATTCTGATGGTCAGGGCTTGCCCCTGTTCTGATTGGTCAGTGACTGCCCCCCTTCCCTCCATCCTGCCCTCGCCCCCTCTCCCCCCGCCTCCCGCCCCATCACACATACTCTATCACCAAGCATTGGTCTCTTTTCTGGAAAACAAAGAGGGTAAGCTGTAATGTTCTGCCAAGGGTTTTTTGTTTGTTTGTTTGTTTTCCTAAATGTCAAGTTCTACAGGCTTTAGTAGACCTGCACACTCTTCAGGCCCATCCCACATGCCCCCATGGATAAACCTTTTCCCCTAAGAGCTAATTTCCAATTTAACACAAAATTTTGAGATTTTAAAGTTTCACACCAGCTACTGGTAGAAATGGATTTAATATGTATTGAAATTTGGGGCGCCTGGGTGGCTCAGTCATTAAGCGTCTGCCTTCGGCTCAGGTCATGGTCCCAGCGTCCTGGGATCGAGCCCCGCATCGGACTCCCTCCTCAGCGGAAAGCCTGTTTCTCCCTCTCACATTCCCCCTGCTTGTGTTCCCTCTCTCGCTGTGTGTCTCTCTGCCAAATAAATAAATAAAATCTTTTTTTAAAAAAAGATGTATTGAAATTTGCTTATGTCAATTGATTAAGAAAATTATATGCTGTACCCCGGGAAAATAGAACATGGACGGCAGGAATAACGAGTGTCTTTAGGACACCCGGTGGAACACAAGAGAATTAGTGCCCAGATTTCTCTGTATGTTACAGGTGCATTTATTAAAGGCTTCAGAACTTTCTAACCTTGAACTACTGTGTACCATCCATAGAGGAATGCAAAGCCATTTGTGACTTGTAGTGGTTGCATCAGTTTCTCTGAAAATGCCTTTCCTTCTTAACTGATAGCTAAAATACTGAATTTTTCTGAATAGAAGAATTCTTATATTCTGATACTTGCTTGATTTCTCAAAGCCCCCCAAAGGGCCTTATCACTAACTGATTCTAAAAGACTTTGGTCTATTTGGGTTCTTCTTTGTTGAAGAACACTGGCAAGAAAAGTTACCAGTTGGCACTTCTATATGGTGCCAGGAACCCATGTGCTTTGGGGGTTTCACAATGATGCTGATCTGAGTCTGGGCTACTAGAAACATGACTCTCTTGTAAAATGCTCTAGATTCCTAGTTATTCCCGCTGCTGTCTCTTCTTCACTGAACATCTCTGGAGCAAAAACTGAGAGCTGGTCTCTTTCTTTGTGTGGTGGGTCTGTGTCCACAGAGGAGCAATGCCCAGGCATTGCCTCATGACCTATGTGATTTATTTCTAACGGAAGCTCTCTTCTTTACTTCATGTTATGTTGTGTTTCTGGAATCCTGCTCTTCCCTCTGTGCTGTGTGTCCTGGGGCTGGCGCGGGAGCATCCAGAGAGGGCATCTTGAGCATCTGTTCTTCTTGATGAGCTCAAGATTCCCGTCTTGACTGAGGTCTTCCCGTTTTTAAACTTTAGTTTTAGTCCACTTTAGTCTGGTGATGCTTAATAATAATAGCAAAATAATATGAGTTGGTAAGTAAATGTTAATACATGCTTCAAATACAAAAGCAGTTTCTTCTGCAATAGGTAATATAAGAAAATGTGCAATAATTGTATTTAATTTGCATCAGTAGGTGAGAGCCCTGAATCCTTCATTATGAGGTTAAATCTGATTTTTGTTTGTGACCAGCATGAACACTGACCTCTGCCCTTTGAATGATCTTTCCGTCTCCCAGAAAGTTCATGAAAAGGTCATGGAGCTGCACCGACTTCCTCTGTGTGTGCATGGACGTGTCTTTGCTGTTGATCTGGGAAAAGACCTTGCTTTGTCCATTCAGTGGTTTTGTTCACTTTATTTTTAATGGAAACCTGATCAGTGATTATAGAATTTTTCCACAGGAATTCACACCTGAGCAAGTGCAGAAAGCTAACCTCTTTTCATGCTGTATTTTACCTTGGCCGTAGCTCCCAGTTAAATGCATTTCTTGAACTCTTCACAAAGCAGAATATGGCACTTACTGGTCGCAGGTTCAAAGCAGGAGAGAGAAAAAAATGGCTTAATAGCTGCAAATAAAAACACCACTGAATTCTTCTTACAGATTCTTTCATGTCAAATTCATATCATGAGTGACTCTCAGTTTTCCCTTTAGATCATCTCGGCATGATCGAGGAGTAAAAATAAAAATGATTTCTAGTGTATTCTTGAAGTGATTCCTTCTTTTGATGCTGCCTGTCAACGTAAAAGGGGTAACGTCAGCAGCATCAGCCCCGGTTTTCAAATCAGACTGCAGTAACTGGAATGGTTGGAGGGTCTTAAATCTCCCCTGGAAAACTAGCGCCATTTACAAACAACAGCATTGTCCTGAAGTGGTGAAAAATGCACTTGCGTCATATTCAGAATGATTGCAGAGGAGGATATAGCAATACTTTTCAAGACTGTAAGCAATGGGTATATTCATATCTCGTGCTATTCATCTTGTAGATATACAGCGCTGGAAGTTCCCGGCTGCTCTCCGTTAGGGTAGCATTGAGAAGGAAAGATCCCGAGGTTTGTCACTGCTGTATATCACTGCAGTTGTGCCCTTTGATTACACTGGGCCACCAACAGTCATTAATAACAGGGAAAGCTTTTTGTCTGGCAAATGCATCGTCGTACAGTCCTTTCTTAACACCTAAGCATCTTGGTGCGGTAGCAAACGTAAATTAAAGATGAAGGTTGTTTATTTTATAGTCACACTTGTAAATAGAGGTGGCCTTTCCAGAGCCACTCAAGAAAAGGTGTTTTTCCCTGTTTTAAAACTGGAAACATTTTCATATCTTGCAATTCGCTCAAGGGAACCCAGTCATTAAGTCTCACTCGAACAAACAATATGAGCACAATGTAATTACAGCTTTAACTTCATCACTGTCACACTCATTTGGCTACCAGAGGGTTACAAAACAAGCTATCATTCGAGACGACAATTGCTATACAGACTTAAAGACCCAAGTGTGTCCATGGTTGAAGATTTCTTGAAGAGCATGATTTGAATGGAATTTGCAAATAGAATGCTTTCCAACATAAGAAAAAAAAGAGAAAGAAAAACCAAGATGGTCAGACTTGATGCTTATGAAATGTGTTGCTTTGCAAGGTTGATGCCACCAGCTAGTTTTCCCCGAAGTTCTACTCTCCCTTCAAAAGTCACCCAAAGTTGACCAACTGCTGGGGAACGTGATTCACATTAAACCAACTCACAATAAATGGACTTATAAATTCCACCTCCCGACGTGAAATGTCACAACATTTAAAGGTGAGTATAATCACACTGTCAATTTTACCTCTATTACATTTCTATTGCCACTAGCATCCAGGTAGGACCCAACATTTCTCGGGTAGATGATTACAATAGCCTCTTCTGTTGCTTTCTTACCTCCAGTCCGTCTTCCCTTAATTCAGAGATACTCAAAGTATGAGATTTGTCACAAGCCATTAGTGGGTGGTGACATCAACTTAGCATTTCCCCATCATCGTTTAAAAAAAGAAAAGAAAGGAAAGACAACAGAATGGGATAAAGCATACTGCAGCACACTGTGCAGAGTTAGGGTGACCATTACTGCCTGGCGCTCTATTCTTTGATCGTGTGTGTGTGTGTGTGCACACGAGCGTGCGTGCTCCTGTTCTCGTTGGTTCCAGATACAAAATGTATTTCTTCTATCTGAGCACGCGAGCGTGCGTGCTCCTGTTCTCGTTGGTTCCAGATACAAAATGTATTTCTTCTATAGGTCCTGATCAAAAAAAATTTTAAACCCTCTGCTCTAATCCATGTTTCCCAAAGTGTAAGATGCTTCCAGGCAATTTGGGCTCATAACATGGATCACGTGATCGGAAAGTTATTGCCTTTTCTGTTCTTTATCCAGTTTATCTAATTGAACCAAGAAAAAAGTCTCATGTTGGTGTTAGTATATCCTTAACATACGTCTCACACTTGCTCAACTAATCTTTGTTCTTGTCATTTTTTGTTCCAACTTAACATTTATTGCACACTCACTGCAGGCAACTGCCAAGTCCTTAAAAATACAAAGCTTGGCAACACACAACTTCACTGTCAAGGCCTGCAGAGATATACCATCGGTAAAAGCAATTTTGTGGAAACAAGTGGGAGAGAACAGTAATTTGGGGGAGAGAAAGAGGACGCTGGAGGGTTTGGGATGGATATTTCAGCACAAGGAGAGATTCAGAGGTGTAAAAATATGGTCCACGAGAAACTCTCCTATCCTGTAGCCCCCATGCCTTGAACTCTCTTGTTACCTCTGCCTCCTTTATTTCTCTTTTTCCCACTTCATATTTGCAGCTTATTCAATTCCCTTGCCTCTACTTCACCCATCTTTCTGCCCACTCCAACTTTTTTGAGGGAGCATTTTAGCTAGACTACTTTGAAAGCATTAAAAGTCTTCAGACTCAAACTTCAGACTTTCGAAAAATATGTAGATTGAATTTTATAATATTGTTTTGTTAATATTGCTTCCATTATATTCACTTTTAAGGCAAATTATGCTGACTTTCCACTTATGCTTGTGATTTAAAGCTTATTTTAAAATGATTTTGAGAGAAAAAAACAGGTAATTTAAAGAAAAATATTAAGGAATTTAGAGTACAGGAGATATTCTAGGTTAGGGCAGAAAGTTGTGATTGGCATATGGAAATCACTAAAGTTTTTACTGAAGTTGAGATGACACTATTAATCAATTTTTAAAACTATTGCCAGAATAATCTTTCTAAAATACAAATTAAATCCCATTATTTCCTCTACATAAAATCCCTCAGCACTGTTCTACTGTCTACAGGATCTGACGTCTGCCTCCTTTTCCAAACTCATTTCCTGCTACAACATTACACACGACCAAGCCAAATAATTTGTCCCTTTTACCTCTATGCTTTTGCTCATTCTACACCTTCCTTGGGAATGCCAGCCACCCTCTTCCCCTGCCACCTTTAAGGTCTTGCTCACCTTTTTTTTTTTTTTTAAAGATTTTATTTATTTGACAGAGAGAGATACAGTGAGAGAGGGAACACAAGCAGCGGGAGTGGGAGAGGGAGAAGCAGGCTTCCCGCGGAGCAGGGAGCCCGATGCAGGGCTCGATCCCAGGACCCTGGGACCATGACCTGAGCCGAAGGCAGATGCTTAACGACTGAGCCACCCAGGCGCCCTTCTTGCTCACCTCTTGAGACTTAGCTCAAATAGGAAAATTCTAGACCCCTCCCCAACATCTGGCACTCTATTCTCCATTATTCTTTTTTTTTTTTTTAAAGATTTTATTTATTTATTTGAGAGAGAGAGAATGAGAGAGAGCACATGAGAGGGGGGAGGGTCAGAGGGAGAAGCAGACTCCCCGCCAAGCAGGGAGCCCCATGTGGGACTCGATCCCAGGACCCTGGGATCATGACCTGAGCCGAAGGCAGTCGCTTAACCAACTGAGCCACCCAGGCGCCCTCTCCATTATTCTTATTTATAACACCGGGATACCATTTATTACAATGACCTCTAAGTCTTTTTGTTTTGTTTTGTTTTTTACATTTTTATTTACCCTAACGCACGAAGTGCTTTATTCGGCTTTGTCTCTTAAGTATCTAAGATCGTTCTCGCTGCATACACACAGTAAGCACACACCAAAAAATGGAGAATGAATAAATTCCTTATAATGAAGATATACTTGGCCCAAGACCAGGACCAGACATAATATAGGAGCCAATTACAAATTTGAAGTTTGCTGCATCAGTTCAGACAAAGCCAAAGGGGATTTGAGATGAGTAACAACAGTGATAACAATATTAACCAACATTTAGTAAGTCCTTACCAAGTTGATGGCTTTCTATAATGCATTATCTCATTTAGTCTTTATAACAATCCCTCAGGGTAGAAACTGAGGCTCAGGGAAGCTAAGTAACTCGTCCAAAGTCAACAGCTGTTCAGCAGCGGAACTGGGATCCAGAGCGGGGGCTATCTGTCCCCAGAGCCTGCCCCTCGCCACCAAATCATGTGCCAAGGGTGGGTCGGTTGCCTCTCTACTCTCCAGGGAGAGGGAGATTGGCATCAAGATGTGTTTGGTGAGAACAGTCTGGCATCTTTGCCTCAATCACAGCTCTGTCTCCCCAGCTTCCCTAGCACTCTGCCTCCTTGGCTCCTGGTCCTGAACTTGTTCCCCAAACTTGATTCTGCCCCATTGGCCTGACTGCTGGCTTCCCTCGTAACTGCCTGGTTTGCAAAAGCAGCATCAGGTCCCGGTCAAGAGCAGGACTCTGCGACCACATCGCTTGGCCGTGCAACTCAGCTCTTTGACCACCGGCACGTTGTTTCACCTATTTGTCTCCTCAAGATTAAACATAAGTGATTATCTTCAAAGTGCAAAGAATCACGCCTGGTACCCAGTAAATATTATGAGTGTTAATTAAATAAGGTGAAAACCCTCTGGATTATGCCACTTCCTACTGTTGCAGGTAGGCTATTTTGCTGCCACTAATTCCTCGCTCCTTTTAGGTATCTGTAGAGGCCGTCAGAACACCGACTGTCTTCTGATAGGGCACCATTTCTTTTATTCTCAGACAATTCCTGCTTTGGGGCAGGCACTGTGCCAGGTGCAGCAGGACAAGAACAGGTGAAAATGCAGTGTTTGTCCCCAAGGAGCTTAAGATTGGTCAACAAGCGAAACAAAACAAAACAGAAAGCACTGTCTCTGTCAGGAGGCATGCTGGAAGTCCCCAGTAGGGGCGGGAGAACGCGTTTGGGCACGTGGGGTGGGGTAGGCACTGAGGGGGCCACGGCAGGCCCACAGTCAGGCCCCTTCCTGGGAGAAGTCAGTCGTTTAATCTGCCCAATGTTAAAGGCACAGCAAACTCAGACATGACCTGGGTAGGGTCACTATTTAAGGTGTCTGAGCTAAAGGGATGGTGGGGGTGGGGGGAGGCCTGGCAGTGGGGACTCCTGAACGGGGCAGTTCTTGGAGTCAGGGGAGGTGCTTTAGGGTCAATCCCAGATGTCTGAGGAAGTCAGAAAAAAGCCAATCGTTACCCAGCCTCCCTCCTATTTATTGGTTAATGTAATGGTTAATTTTATTTGTCAAATTAAGCGGGCCACAGGATACCCAGTCATCTGGTTAAATGTTATTTCTGGGTGTGTGTGTGAGGGTGTTAAGAGAAAAGATTGGTATTTGAATCCTTAAACTGAGTAAAGCAGATTGACCTCCCAAATGCAGCCAGGCCTCATCCAGCCCACGGAAGGACTGAATAGAACAAAAAGAGGGTAAAAGGGAAATTTTCCTCTCTCTGCCTGACTGAGTTGGGACATTAGTCTTCTGCCTTCAGACCGGGACTTAAACACTATTGGTAGGTTTTCCATTCTCAGGCCTTTGGACTAGTCCTTTGGACTAGAACTCATGCTTTAGGTTCTCCTGGTTCTCAGGCCTTTGGACTTGGACTGGAACTCCAACACTGACTTTCATGGATCCCCAGCTTGCAGAAGGCAGATCATGGGACTTCTCAGCCTCCATAATCATATGAGCCAGTCCCTTATAATAAATACATAAATATGTAAAATATATAATATTTTTTTAAAGTGAGAACTATTTTGGTTTAACCAGAAGAGCAACTACTACTACTTTTTTTTATCTTCTAATACAATATTGGGGTTAACTACTTTGACAATGAATTACGAATCATTCCAATAACTGTGTATTGCATACTTACTGTGGAGAAGGAAGGCAATGTGCCCAGAAAGCATGCGATATAAATGAGTATGCCTCCCTTCCCTGGAGGAACTCACAGTCTGATGGGAATAATGCCTAAACACAAATAGGTGAGGCAGGTTGACGTAATGGTTGAGAAGGTGAGCTCTAGACAGTGCTCTCTTGGTAAATGTCTAACAGTTGCTGGTCTGTAATAAAATGAGGGCTGTACAGGTTTGTAGCTCATGCCTATTTCCATAGTGTAGATACTCCCGCTATAGCCTATGTTAACCCACCAATATGGCATCACTGAATGCAGAGTTGGAAGGAGATACTAGCAATGGGCTCTCTGGTTGGTATGAGATGACACATGCACGCCACTGGCTCTAGAAGTTGTATATCTACTCTTGAGTCAACTCTGGCATGGGCTGGCTGTGTACTAGTTCATAACTCTTTTTGGGTCCAGCATCTTCATCTAGAAAGTGGGATTACAATAGTATTTACCTCATAGAGTCATTCCGCGGGCTATAGGATAAGCTACGTAAAACATTTAGAACAGTGTCTGGTGCATGATCTCAATAAATGTAAACTATAATTATTATAATTAAATACAAAGAAGATGGAGAGATGGCTTCCAGGTGGGGGACTGTAGGACTTAAGAAGGAGGTAATTTTTTTTATAGTAGGGATGATGGGGGTTGTGGAAGGGGACTCTCAAGGGGATGCATGGAAAGCCAGGCAGGTAAGAAAGTATCAGACATATTCTGAAAATTCAATTCAGTTTTGGAGGAATATAGTGGTTACATATAGGAGCAGAGAGATTATACCCTTAGGAATCAGGCTGGGCCATGTTGTGGGGTCCTGAGTGCCAGAAGATAGGGGATCGGGGAGCCACTGACTATCTAGATGTAGAAGAGTGACACGACATGAGGTCTGGTATTCCTAACAAAGTTCCCTAAACTAAGGTGTCATGAATGTCCAAGAGAAGTGAGGTGAGTACTTCAAATCTGTGTTTGGGAATACATGCTTGTTCTATCATGAAAAATAAGTATTAACTGGAGCCAGCTGAGTCTGGCACACAACTAAAGAACTTCTAGGCAGATTCTTGGGTTCCATTTCTTGTTCAGTACTCCATCTGGAAACACAACTGGGCCAATGAAAGTTCTCAAATGAGTACGTCTTCTGTAATCTTGAACTCACATCAATGCAATTTCATATCTGGCAGATAATGCACAGATATATGATCTCACCAAGTGAGGTCTGCAGTTCACAGAATCACTAACACAAAATAAATTGCTACCCTTTAGAAATGACTTGCAAATAGAACTTCCTCAAATATTATAGGGTAGGGGAAGGATATTACTTTCTACAGAAGTGATTTGGGAAAAATTGCTCAGTTAGTATTATTTTCCAGAATATCACCTTTTTAGAAAACACTTTATTTCAAAATAGTTCATTTGCTCTGGATCTAATTTTTATCATTTCCAACTTTGTTTTGTAAACAATGTTCAAAGAGCCAAGTTTTGTTTAACAGTTTACAAATTGCCCTAAATCTCACTCTATTGGAAATAGCCTTAACATTACTGTACTGCTTACTGACTTAAACACTCACATAACATGATTTCATTTCATGTACATAGTTGCCCTACGTGATGGAAGTTTTAGAGTTGGAAGGGAACTGCGAGATCAAGTTTGAGACTCTCATGCTTCATTTATTCACTCATCAATATTTGCTCTATGTGTACTTGACAGAAACTAAGCCAGAATGACCCATGGTGAATAAGATAGAGGAAGGCCCTGCTCACAAGAAATTTACATTCTCAGTGGGAGGCAAACAATAAACAAATAAATAAATAATCAAGTTAAGGGCCACAGTATGTACTCTAAAGGGAAAACAAGGTTCTATAATAAATGAGGTGATAGAGTTTGGATGAAAAATTGTAGTTTAGACATCATTGTTAGGAGGTGACATCTGAACTGAGTTTGGAGCAATAAGAAGGAGCCAGTCACTGAAGACCTTGGGGCAGAGCATCCCAGAGAGAACAGCAAATGCAAAGGCCGACAGTGAACAAAGGAGGCCAGTGTGGCAGAGTGGAATGAGCAAAGGGGAGAGTAGTACCAGATGAAGTAGGAGATATAGACAAAGGAGAGATCCTGAGGACTTTGGATTTCAACCCAAGGCACTGAAGGATTTTGAGCAGTGGAGATATATGTATCCACTGAGTGGAGAATGGACTTGTAGCAATAGCAAGAGGGTAGGCAGGGAGACCAGTTGGAAAACTGAAGCCCAGGGAGGGGAAATAGCATGGTTGGTAGCAAGATCAGTTCCAAAACTAGGTTTTCTCCTCAAGGTACAGTGTGCTTGTCATTTTGCAAAGAAGGAAATGTCCAAGGGACTTTAATTACTGTTTATACAGGAGCATCTGGAAAGTCTATCATCTTCCCAGTCTTCAGAAAAGACATTATGGAGAGCTTTTCTGTGTGTGTGTGTGTGTGTGTGTGTGTGTGTGTGTGTGTGTGTGTTAGAAAAATTGAGAGCAGTCTCAAAGTCTTTGCATCGTCTGTAAGTCATTTCAGCAAACACACAGGGCAGAGTCACAAGGTATAGAGCTGCAGCCTGGCAGTTGTACATACAATTTGCTGTCTACCTAATCTCCGGTCCTTTCCTTTCTCCCTGATCTCAGACCCTTACTTTGTTCATGATGGCATTATACCCAGACAACACCTGTGTTTTCTACTCCCCTTTGCAGTTAAGACTAACCTAGTTTTGACCAAGTAGAACCTTGCTGAGGATTTCTGGGAAAGTTTTCCTTTTCTGAAAAAAGCCCCACTTCTTCCTACATCTTGTTGTTTTCGCCTTCCTTTGTGAAACCAGGAGGATGAAATCCACATGTTAAGATGGCAGAGCAAGGAGCTGGAAGGAGGCTGGCCCTTGATGGTTTAAAGTGACCACACCAACTGTGCACGTATTACTTGTGAATTTTAAGACAAATGAGAAAATATTGGTTAAACCACTGAATTTGGATTTTTTTTTAGATGTAGTTGAACACATCCTAACAAATTCACTGGCCTAGAGGGAGACAGAGATAAATTAATACACAGTGGCTACAATCCAACATAAATAACTCATGAAAATATGAGATGGGATGTTAACTAAGAGCTAGGGTCAGGCAAAGTAAGAGTTGATTTTCCTAAACAAAGGAAATATTTTTCTAAATAAAGAAATAGAGTACTTTCTTCAAGAGTAATTAAGCCATCAACTTTTACAATAAAATTTCTCACCCACGTAGCCTTGAAAATCAAGGAGATAAGGGACCATGGGCATCGGAATTACACCAAGAGAGAGAAGTCTGGAGGGTGTCCAATTAACCTGCAGTCAATCACCTGCAAATTAACTGAAAGAGGTGTGGAGAGGTCTAGGCAAGTTCAAGCTTCCTTTGGGGGTTGTGAATTTCTCTAAGATTGCATCTGGAGTCAGCTCAAGGGGCTCTTGGTCCCTCTTTTTGGATTAGGTTCATAGCACATCTTCCTTCCAGGCTTCTCACAGCCAAAATGATGATAGGTCTCTGAAGTTCACCCCATTCTCAATCGTGGCATCTCCATGGCATCTAAAGTAGATGTAAATAAGAGTTTCTGTGTCATTTCTTTTCATGTGTACCTGAAAATACTGTCTGGCCCCATTTGAGGCTTTTAACAGCTTATTCAAAGGCATAATTTGGATCAGGGGCAAAGAATATATTCATATCCCCATTTTCCAACATTTAAATTGTTATTAGAATCGGCATTTTCTCTTTCACACCTAAACACACGTGGACATTGGACTATAAACTTGAGGGCAAAGTCTATTTGTAATGATAACTATGTGATTTTAAGGCCCAGTACAGCGTAAGTATGATGTGTTATTTTGTAAATACTCATTGTATTTCTGGCTCATGGGCATAGATGGTGTTCTCTCATGTTCCATAAAAAAGTCTGGATAACAGATTATTAAGTGACTTTACAGGGACAAGAAGAACCCCAAGCTCTCCAACCTCTTTAAAATGCCCCAAATACATGACCACTGAATACCGTCCATAAGATCTACTCTAACCCTGGACTAGATTAAGAAATCCAAGTGGGCATTATCCATAATAACAAGCTGTGACATGGAAAAAAAGCATTTTACTTCCTAGGCTTCTGTTCTTTTGCTGCCTACCCATCAATCCATCCAGGAAGCCCACATTTATCATGTTCTAATTTCAGTTATTCTGAAATGCTGTTAGCTTGCAGGGTATCTGGGAAAATACAACCGTAGGAAGGTTACAAAGAAAGCCTGACTATGAGAGAGCAGTCTCATACAGACACAGCCTGGCAGACCAGACTGTTGTTCTGAGACCAGGCATGGAGGTGGCTCCATTACTTTCCATGGGGTCACAATGCTGATGATGGAGCACCATCACGCGTTTCAGTGGTTACAATATCCCCTCTCAGGCCACTTCAGTTTTGGTGTTAAAACATTCTTTGTCAGAGATGTGAAAACTGGTCATGGCTCATGTTTTGGGAATCTAGTCCGGGCTTCTTGTCCAAATGGTGTCCCGAGGAACACTGGTTTCGTGGTCATCGCCGGTTCTAGGGTGGGGATTCGCAATGACTTCCAAAAGGGGTGGGAGGGGCGGGAGAAGAGATCAGTGAGTTTGTTACCAGGCAGCAGGGATACACTTTTCACAAATGCACAGTGTCTTGAAAGTTTGGTTTCCCATCACCATTTATATTCCTGAGGAATAGATGTGTCTCTCACTCTGCAGCAGTGTTTCGTGACATTTGGATTTACAATGTTCAAGTTGAAGTCTCTAGCCCCTTGCAGTCTGTCAAAAACAGCTTCTCTGTCCATTTATTTTTGTCGTCCACACCCAGTCTGAATATCTTTTGTAAATTTATACTTGACAACCCTCGTATTTCAGTAGCTGGCTTTGGTTTCACAATCTACCTTGCTTGCTCAGTTATATTAGCTGAAACAACAAATTTAATCCATGATGTCAATAGTAAATTATAGCAGAGAAGTAATATATGTCTGACATCATAAAGGTCAAGGCCATGGTAAAAACACCGCAAATTCTGGAGCCATTGTGTTTGAGCAAGCAGTGGACTCTTGCTAAACACTAACATCATGAAAATCAGATTAGCACTAAAAGCTGCATTTGGCTAATCTTATTTTTTTTAATATCTTCTTTTTTAAATGGAAAATTTCTAAAAGCAGAAAGCTCTCCTATTCTACACAGGGTTGTGGATTTTGCTCCCATGGACCTTGGCTATGTAATTATATTTTATATTTGGTAGTGGATAAATAATTAAAACTAGAATTACTTTTCTGAAAAGATTCATTTAGAGCACACGTTTTCTATTACCACAGCAGTCGGATGGGGGAGGGGACATCGCCTCCTACCTACCTAAACTACCTTGCCATTAAAGTATCTAAATTACCTCGGTGAATTCTGAGCACAGAAGTGGTTGATGAATTGCTTTTGCATAAATGCACTTTCCCTTTGCTAGAATCTAATTTTATGAAACACACCCGTGTGTGTGTATGTGCGTGAACACACACACATACACACACACCCACCAAGAGACACACATATACCAAAGCAACCGCTGAACCCTCTCAAGAAGAAAAATTGAAGGCTGGAATTTTCTCTATATAATGAAGTTTTTTTAAACGTTGCCAGTAATATAAGCATCTCCGAGGAAAGCCCAAATGGCTTCATCTCCTGCAGGGAAGAGCAGTTCATGAATCATTGTTTCCATGCAAAGTGTTTCATTCCTTAACTGGTACTATATCAATTGGGTTTTTTTTACAAGTATCGAAATTTGATTTGGGCTTAAACTCATTTATTACAAGTAGGGGGAAAAAAAAATCTTGTGCAGAGTGAACTAAGAAGTCATTGTGTGGCTAAGAGTCTGAAAACCCCATCCCTTTTGTGGCCTTAGCGTGTTCAGACGGTTTGATCTGTCATGGGCAGCCCCAGAGGCCGAGGAGGCCTCTTAAACGGCGGACAGCTCTCACTTGGCTCAGATGTGTTTTCACTTGCTCGTTAGAAGCGTTTATTTTAGTTTCCATGTGTTCTTGCTGTGTGTTGGACGTAAGAAAGATCGTAGGATCTGAGCTCCAAGGTACAATAACATGGCATTGGCTGTTATCTCCTGACAGAGGCTTTCACCATTTGTGTCAGTGAGAAAGGAGAAAATGTTGTCAGCCCTCCCTGGACCCAGTGATAACCAGCACTTTATGAGACTATTTCTTTCTTTTTTTTTTTTAAGATTTTATTTATTTATTCATGAGAGACAGAGAGAGAGAGACAGGCAGAGGGAGAAGCAGGCCTCCCACTGAGCAGGGAGCCCAATGCGGGACTCGATCCCAGGACCCTGGGACCATGACCTGAGCCGAAGGCAGACGCTTAACGACTGAGCCACCCAGGCGTCCCATTTTATGAGACTATTTCTTGTGGGGTCTGGAGCAATGGCTCTAAAGAATCTGAAGAACACAAACATGTTGAAAAGAAAGTGGCCTCCAGGGAGGTCTGAAGATGCCCAGCCTCTCCCCGAGTTGAGCCTCTGGTTTGCCTGCCTCCATTACTACACGGAGCGATGAGTTGGCCTTGAGCCAGAGCAGAGAGAGAGTGTGGGGGCCGAGGTGGCCAAATCCCCCACTCCTAGTCCAGTTTTTTGCCTCACTCGTAATCACCACAAGCAAGCTGAAAAAACCTAGCCCTCAAATTGACCTTGATCATATAGCACTTTGAAGAAGGAAAATGTCTCCTGAAAACTAAGGTTATTACAAGGAATAACTGTACATTTTTTATTTCCAAGATTTCTTTAATTTGGCAATTGATACCCATAAATATACCCTAGAAAACATGAATGAGATACAATTCCTGCCTTTGAGAAACTTAAAATTGAAAATCCCAGCAAAAATACTTTGCCTCTAAGTAAGTAATCGCTCAGCCTTTAATCCCTCTTTCTGTCACGCTGCTGCAAGGGAGATGGGAACGTGGGGAACAGGTGCACGTCATTCACAGCAGGCTTGGTCGGGCTCTTAAGGTGCACACTGATACACCAGCAGCTTTGTCAGCATTAACTTATGATGACTTACAGGTCAATGCAAGATTGTTGCTGTGTGTTATGCATCTTGCCTTTTATCATCAACATATGATTGTGATATTTTTTATCCATAATCGAATAGAAAGATGATTTTCTTGCTCTAATTTTTGTTACAAAATAAAACATTATCCTACAAACTAAGCTTTGATCATTTCTGACAGTAATTAGGTTTCTTTCTCTACTTTAATCCAAGAGTGACTTTTGTTTCCTGAATGACTCAAGAAGTACATGTAGCTGGTCCTGTGATCTGCCCACATAAACTTCATGGACTTCTCCTTCACTCTGATAGTGACTAGAACTTGGAAATAGTTGTCCTCCTAGTTTGGCCTTAAGAACATGGATTCTTGGTCTCTGGGCCATGTAGCCGCATCTTGGATGACCTGGTAGCAATCACTGACAGTTGTGGAGTGTTCCGCGTCCCAGGCACTGTGCTTGACCCTTCATTTGCTGGGTTGCACACCTCATAGAGTACCTGCACTAGTCCTTTGAGTTAGGTATTGTTATCTTCTCATTTTATAAAAGAAAAAGCGGACTTAGCAGGGCTAGGTTGACTTTCAAGGCTACATACACAATAGGTTGGTTGCTAGCCTCTGGACTCATTTCCGTTGGGTTCAGGTGCCCACCCCTGCTCCAGATATCTGGTCCTGAATCCAAACCTGACTGCCTCCAAATGTCACGTCCCCAACCGTTACCTGGTCCTGCCTCGTTGTGGGTTCACATTACAAAGGTCCCTTGTGCGCATTATTCTCCCAGTTGCTCCTCTCAGTCCTAGAGCGACCACTGCCCTTGCTTTAACATTTAGAAAGCCGTAGTTTCCTGGGCTCACCTCATCACCCCAAGCAAGCCCGTTAGCCGCTGCTCTTGGCGGGGGAACTGGGAACATGACGAATGACAGCAGTCTGCTCCAGGAATAAACAAATTCTTCATTATTCCATTAGCTATTTTCCATTTCCTGCTAAGCCTAACAATTTATTAGCACTATTTAAGTTAATGTATGGCTGTATTATTTTACATATTTACTTTATATTCTTCACATGATGACATATTTTAGGTGTTCAGAGCCTCTCTGGGGCTTTTGGAAGACCAAATTGGATGCGTTTGAGACGGTAACTCTCCCAGCATATGTAGGACCACCATGGATTCCTCTTTTATGGAGCACCTTTTTTCTAAGGGGCTGAAAAGAGATCATCTCACGGCCACTGTGAATCAAGTAGGTTTGGAATGTAATGCCACTCTAAGAGGACACAATTGGGCTTGCTTCTCAGGCATCCTATGCTGGAGGTAAATGTTATGCAGTATTGGAAGCAGAATTAGACGAGACTCAGCAGCTCAGATTTCCAGCCCTCCACTATGTAAGGGTTTTGTGAAAAATCAAAAAGGCATGTGGGTAGTCTCTGTTAGGCTGTTCAGATTTTAAAGTAGAAACTCTCACTCTTTAGCAGAAAAGATGTTTATTGCAGGGTCACGTGTGGACTGACGGGGAGAGAAAGCAGAGTCCCAAAGGACAGAGGGCACTATAGGGTCCCTTCTGGCCATTTCTTTCTTGCTCTTCTCTCACACACAAGTGACATGGTCTTGACCTCATGGTATCTGTTCTCTGTGACCTTGCTGTTCTCTTGGCACCCCCGTGGCTCTCTCCATGCTGACTGGCTTCTTCCTTCCCTATCCTCCAGGGTTTAGAAAATGGAGGCCAAGAAGCCAAATACAGCCTGGAGAGGTGCTTTATTTGGCTAGCTCAACATTTAGACCAAATCTTGGATATAAATGTTTTTTGGCAAAGCACCTGTTACTGTCATATAGTTGCAAATTCACCCATTTACTTCATTCAGAGGAAAGTATTTGAGTTTTCGACCACTATACTCTGTACTTCCTTTTGCTTATTCATAATTTTTTCCTATCTCTTGACTTTTACTTGGTTTTCTATGACTCTTCGTGCTCTCAACCTCCATCCAAATAATATGCTGTGTGATTTTTTTTTTTTTTTTTTTAGCTTTTACTGCTAACCCTCATTTGATCTATCTCCAGCTCCTTGGCCTCGGGCTTCCCAGCATCCAGGACTGTGATAAATGTTTTTTGTTTACGTCACCTGGTCTACAGTATTTTCATCACAGCAGCTCAAAACAAGACACTTGGGTTTCTCCAAAAATAGAATCTGAGACAAGAACTTGTGTGCAGAAGGTTATCTTTGGAGAGGTTTCCAGGAATCAGGGGTGAGAACCTGGGAGCATGAAATGAAGAGAAAGGAAAAGCCAATCCAAGGGGCCTTATGGAATCGTTCGTGCAGCGGGCACCTGGGATTGCATCTTACCGGGACCCTCTGAGGTCATAGAATGTTCATCAGAATTGCTCACAATGAAACCATGGACAATAAGCAAGTGTATCCATCAGTTCTCCTTTCCAGTTTGTTAGGAGTTCCTCCAGCTGCTACTGCATGTAACCCGAGCAGTCTCTCCCAGTGTGGTTCCTGGGCATCTCAGGGCAGAAAGGTGAGCTCTAAGTTAGGTGCTGTTAGCCAAAGTGGCCCGCAGTGCCTCTGAGGTGAGGCCAGCAGGATATGAGGTGATCCCTAGGGACTCTGACATGCCAGGCCTTCCTCAACCAGCTTTTGTATAATTGACTCATGTTAATCTAATAAAGGAATTGACATTTATTCCTCTTAAATTTCATAGTATTGATTGTTTCCCAGCAATTCCGCCTAGAGAATATTTTAAATATTCTGCTTTTTTCACTTACAGTTGTGCCAATCACAGCCAGCTTGGGAGGTTTGGATGTGGAGTCACCTGGCTTGAACTCAAATCCCAACTCCACCGCTAAGTAGCACTAAGTAGTAACTTCCTTGGAGAAGTTACTATAAATCTATAAATTGGGGATGATTATAGTACCTCCATCACAGAATTATTGCTCTAAAGATTAAATAAAATCGGGGTGCCTGGCTGGCTCAGTCAGAAGAGTGTGTGACTCTTGATCTTGGAGTTGTGAGTTTGAGCCCATGTTATGTGTAGAAATTACTAAAATAAATAAATAAATAAAACTTTAAAAAGAAAAGATTAGGGGTGCTGGATGGCTCAGCTGAGCATCTAACTCTTGGTTTTAGCTAGGGTCATGATCTCGGGGTTCTGGGATAGAGTCCCACAGGGGGCTCCATGCTCAGTGTGGAGTCTGCTTGGGCTTCTCTCTCTCCTTCTCCTTCTGATGCTCTCTCTGCTTGTGCGCGCTCGAAATAAATAAATATTTTTTAAAAAATAAAGATTAAAGAAAATAATCATTATAAAACAATTAGCCTGGTACGTGGATCAAACAAGTGCTTATTATTTTAAAAGATATATGTACCTATATATGTACATAAGCCATACCTTCATCTAAGTCATTGGCAAAAGTCGTGAATAAAAAAGATCGAAATGAAGAACACAACAGCAATTTCCTGAACCTTTTCTTTAGGTTAACATCAATCTTGGGTTCATAAAATCTCAGGATTTTGGGGCGTTTTTTATTTAAGTTTTCATTTAAATTCCAGTTAGTTAACACATGGTGTAATATTCATTTCAGGAGTAGAGTTTAGTGATTCATCATTTACATACAACACCCAGTGCTCATCACAAGTGTTCCCCTTAATGCCTATTACCCATTTAGCCCATCCTCCACCCACCACCCCTCCAGCAACCCTCAGTTTGTTCTCTATAGTTAAGAGTCTCTTACGGTTTGCTTCCTTCTCCTTTTTCCTTCCTTCCCTTATGTTCATCTGTTTTGTTTCTTAAATTACACATGAGTGAAATCATATGGTATTTGTCTTTCTCTTCTGACTGGCTTATTTTGCTTAGGATGATATATACTAGCTCCATCCACATTGTTGCAAATGGCAAGATTCCATTCTTTTTGATGGCTGAGTAATATTTCATTATGTGTGTGTATAATATATATTCGCGCGCGCGTGTGTGTGTGTGTGTGTATCTAACCACCCTTGCAGCCCAGGAATAAATCCCACTTTATCATGGTGAATGATTCTTTTAATGTACTGTTGGAGTTGATTTGCTAGTATTTTGTTGAGAATTTTTGCATCCATGTTCATCAGGGATGCTGGCCTGTAATTCTCTTTTTTAGTGAGGTCTTTGGTTTTGGAATCAAGATAATGCTGGCCTCATAGAATGAGTTTGGAAGTTTTCCTTCCATTTGTATTTTTTGGAACAGTGTGAGAAGAATAGGTATTAACTCTTCTTTAAATGTTGGTAGAATTCCCATGGGAAGCCATCTGGCCCTGGACTTTTGTTCGTTGAGAGATTTTTGATTACTGGTTCAATCTTTGCTGGTTATTGGTCTGTTCAGGTTTTCTATTTCTTCCTGTTTCAGTTTTGGTAGTTTATATGTTTCTAGGAATTTAGCCATTTCTTCCACATTGTCCAATTTGTTGGCATATAGTTTTTCAAAATCTCATAATTATTTGTATTTCTGTGATTTTGATTGTGATCTTTCCTCTTTCGTTTGTGATTTTATTTATTTGGGTCCTTTCTCTTCTTTTTTGATATGTCTGGATAGGGGTTTATCAATTTTATTAATTCTTTCAAAGAACCAGCTCCTGGTTTCATTGATCTATTCTACTGGGGTTTTTTGTTTCTCTATCACTTATTTCTGCTCTAATATTTATTATTTCCCTTCTTCTGCTGGCTTTAGGCTTCATTTGTTGTTGTTGTTGTTTTCCTAGCTCTTTTGGTGCAAGGTTAGGTTGCGTATTTGAGATTTTTCTCTCTTCTTGAGGTAGGCCTGTATTGCTATATATTTCCCTCTTATGACTGCTTCTGCTGCATCCCAAAGGTTTTAGGCCATCGTGTTTTCATTATCATTTGTTTTCATGTATTTTTTTTATTTCCTCTTTAATTTCCTGGTTAGCCCACTAATTCTTTAGTAGGATGTTCTTTAACCTCCATGTATTTGTGGTATTTCCAAATTTTTTTCTTGTGATTGACTTCAAGTTTCAGAGCACTGTGGTTGGAAAACATGGATCGTATAATCTCAATCTTTTTGTACTTGTTCAGGACTTATTTATGAAATATTATGTGATCTATACTGAAGAATGTCCCATGTGCACTTGAAAAGAATGTGTTATTCTGCTGCTTTAGGATGAAATGTTCTGAATACATCTGTTAAGTCCAGCAGGTCCAGTGTATCATTCAAAGCCATCATTTCCTTGTTGATCTTCTGCTTAGATGATCTGTCCATTGATGTAAGAAGGGTGTTAAAGTCCCCTATTTTTATTTTATTATTATCAAAAAGTTTCTTTATGTTTATTAATTCTTTTGCATATTTAGGTTCTCCCAAGTTGAGGGCATAAATATTTACAATTGTTAGATCTTCTTGTTGGATAGACCCCTTTATCATGATATAGTGCCCTTCTTCATCTCTTGTTACAGACTTTGGTTTAAAATCTAGTTTGTCTGCCCATTTCTTGATTGGTTCATTTGTTCTTTGGGTGTTGAGTTTGATAAGTTCTTTGTAGATTTTGGATACTAGCCCTTTATCTGATATGTCATTTGCAAATATGTTTTCCCATTCTGTCAGTTGTCTTTTGGTTTTGTGGACTCTTTCTTTTGCTGTGCAAAAGCTTTTTATCTTGATGAAGTCCCAATAGTTCATTTTTGCCCTTGCTTCCCTTGCCTTTGGTGATGTTTCTAGGAAGAAGTTGCTGCAGATGAGGTCAAAGAGGTTGCTGCCTGTGTTCTCCTTTAGGATTTTGATGGACTCCTGTCTCACATTTAGGTCTTTCAACCATTTTGAGTCTATTTTTGTGTGTGGTGTGAGGAAATGGTCCAGTTTCATTCTTCTGCATGTGGCTGTCCAATTTTCCCAACACCATTTGTTGAAGAGACTTTTTTCCACTGGGCATTCTTTCCTGCTTTGTCGAAGATTAGTTGACCATAGAGTTGAGGGTCCATTTCTGGGCTCTCTGTTCTGTTCCATTGATCTATGTGTCTGTTTTTGTGCCAGTACCATACTGTCTTGATGATGACAGCTTTGTAATAGAGCTTGAAGTCTGGAATTGTGATGCCACCAGCTTCTCTTTTCTTTTTCAACATTCCTCTGGCTATTCGTGGTCTTTTCTGGTTCCATACAAATTTTAGGATTGTTTGTTCCATTTCTTTGAAAAAAGTTGATGGTATTTTGATAGGGATTGCATTAAATGTGTAGATTGCTCTAGGTAGCATTGATATCTTCACCATATTTTTCTTCCAATCCATGAGCATGTAATATTTTTCCATTTCTTTGTATCTGTCTCAATTTCTTTCATGAGTATTCTATAGTTTTCTGAGTACAGATTCTTTGCCTCTTTGGTTAGATTTATTCCTAGGTATCTTATGATTTTGGGTTCAATTGTAAATGGGATCAACTCCTTAATTTCTCTTTCTTCTGTCTTGTTGGTGTATAGGAATGCCACTGATTTCTGTGCATTAATTTTATATCCTGCCACTTTACTGAATTCCTGTATGAGTTCTAGCAGTTTTGGGGTGGAGTCTTTTGGGTTTTCCACATAAAGTATCATATCATCTGCAAAGAGTGAGAATTTGACTTCTTTGCCAATTCGGATGCTTTTTATTTCTTTTTGTTGTCTGATTGCTGTGGCTAGGACTTCTAGTACTATGTTGAATAGCAGTGGTGATAGTGGACATCCCTGCCGTGTTCCTGACCAGATATTTTTCCAAAGAAGACATCCAAATGGCCAACAGACACATGAAAAAGTGCTCAACATCACTCGCCATCAGGGAAATCCAAATCAAAACCTCAATGAGATACCACCTCACACCAATCAGAATGGCTAAAATTAACAAGTCAGGAAATGACAGATTTTGGCGGGGATGCAGAGAAAGGGGAACCCTCCTACACTGTTGGTGGGAATGCAAGCTGGTGTAGCCACTCTGGAAAACAGTATGGAAGTTCCTCAAAAAGTTGAAAATAGAGCTAACATATGACCCAGCAATGCAATACTGGGTATTTACCCCAAAGATACAAATGTAGTGATCCAAAGGGGTACATGCACCCCGGTGTTTATAGCAGCAATGTCCACAATAGCCAAACTATGGGAAGAGCCAAGATGTCCATCGACAGATGAATGGATAAAGAAGATGTGGTATATATATACAATGGAATATTGTGCAGCCATCAAAAGGAATGAAATCTTGCCATTTGCAACAACATGGATGGAACTGGAGGGTATTATGCTGAGTGAAATAAGTCAATCAGAGAAAGACATATATTATATGATCTCACTGATATGAGGAATTCTTAATCTCAGGAAACAAACTGAGGGTTGCTGGAGTGGTGGGGGTGGAAGGGATGGGGTGGCTGGGTGATAGACACTTGGGAGAGTATGTGCTATGGTGAGTGCTGTGAAGTGTGTAAGACTGTTGAATCACAGACTTGTATCTCTGAAACAAATAATACATTATATGTTAGAAGAAGAAGAAGAAGAAGAAGAAGAAGAAGAAGAAGATAGTAAGAAGGGAAAAATGAAGGGGGTGAAATCGGAGGGGGAGACAAACCATGAGAGACTATGGACTCTGAGAAACAAACTGAGGGTTCTAGAGGAGAGGGGGTGTGGGGGGATGGGTTAGTCCGGTGATGGGTATTAAAGAGGACAAGTATTGAATGGAGCACTGGGTGTTATACGCAAACAATGAATCATGGTGATTAACATAAATAATAAAATTAAAAAAAAAGATTAATTGACCATAAAAAAAAGTCTAGTTTGTCTGATATAAGTATGGCTACTCTGGCTTTCTTTTGATGTCCATTGGCATGATAAATGGTTCTGCATCCCATCACTTTCAATCTGCATGTATCTTTAGGTCTAAAATGAGTCTCTTGTAGGCAGCATATAGATGGGTCTTGTTTGTTTGTTTTTTTTTTATCCATTCTGATACCCTCTATCTTTTGATTGGAGCATTTAATCCATTTATATTCAGAGTAATTATTGGTAGATATCAATCTAGTGCCATTTTATTACTTGTATTGTCATTGTTTCTGGAGATTTTCTCTGTTCCTCTCTAGTCTTTATTGCTTTTAGTCTTTCTTTCCCACTCAGAGTCCCATTTAATATTTCCTTTTTTTGAGAGAGAGAGAGAGACACCACACAAGTTGGAGGAGGGGTAGAGGAAGAGGAGAAAGAGAATCTCAAGCAGACTCCCCCTGAGCACAGAGCCCTACATGGGCTCTATCTCATGACCTGAGCCAAAATCAAGAGTAGGACACTTAACCAACTGAGGGACCCAAGAACCCCCCACCCTTTTAATATTTCTTGCAGGGCTGCTTTAGTGGTCATGAACTCTTTATTTTTTGTTTATCTGGGAAACTCTTTTTCTCTCCTTCTATTCTGAATGACACCTTTTCTGGATAGAGTATTCTTGGCTGCATATTTTTCCCATTCAACACGTTGAATATATCATGCCACTTTCTTCTTGCCTGTCAAGTTTCTGTGGAGAGATCTGCCACTAGACTTAATTGTCTTCCCAAATAAATTCTTTTGTCTTGCTGCTTGTAGGATTTTTTTCTTTATCTCTATATTTTGCAAATTTAAGTACAATGTCTTGGTGTTGGCCTGCTTTTTTTGATTTTGATGAGAGTTCTCTGTGCCTCCTGGATTTGGATGTCTGTTTCCTTCCCCAGATTAGGGAAGTTTTCAGCTATAATTTCCTCAAGTAAACTTTTTGCCCCTTTTCCCTCTCTTCTTCTGGGATTTCTACCATACAAATGTTATTACACTTTATGGAGTCACTGAGTTCCCTAAGTCTACATTCATGATCTAATATTTTTCTTTTCCTCTTCTTTTCAGCTTCATTATTTTCCATAATTTTATCTTCTGTATCACTTATTCATTTCTCTGCTTCTTCTATCCTTGCAGTCATTACATCCAGTCAGTTTCAAATCTCAGTTACTGCATTTTTCATTTTGACCTGACTAGTCTTTGGGTCTTTTATCTCTGCAGTAAGAGACTCCCTGGTATCTTCTATGCTTTTCTCAAGCCCAGCTAGTATCCTTATAATTGTTGCTTTAAATTCTGGATTAGGCATATTACCTTTATATGTTGCAATTTGATCCCTGGCTATGGCCTTTTCTTGTTCTTCCTTTTAGGATGAATTCCTCTGTCTTGGAATTTTTGTCTAGGTCTCTGTCTTCTTTTCTGTGTTAGGAAAGCCTGTTATGTTTCCTGCTCCTGAGAGTAATGGCTTCATGAAGAAGAGGTCATAAACTGTCCAGGGCTTGGCGCTTCAGGGAGTGTCTCTGGTGTACGTCGTATGCACTCTGCTGCTGTGTTTTGGCTGTTCTTTCCCTCAGATCAGTCCTTTGCAGAGTTTCTCCTTACCTGCAGTGGGGAGTGTTTTGATCTTGGCCAGAGTGTGGTGAGTTTTAACTGAGTGTGCTCTGTCTGCTATTTCCACTAGTGTTGAACTTTTGCAGCACTCTATGGTCAGTAGACATGCTGCATGTGGGGGGTTTGTGCTGGTCTTCTGGGAGAGGGGTCCACTGCTCTGCCTGTCAGGCACACTTGCCTGGGAAAAGCACCTGCAGAGCACAAGGGGACAGGCTTGATCTAAGAGGTTTAAGCCTTCACTGTGGGTGCTGTTCTGCTCGCTGAAATCCATCTGTGCTGATGGGCAGGGGAGAAAAATGGTGCCAGCCCTCTCCCTCATTCCCAGAGAGGCAAGTTCACGCTGTCTGGGAAGCCCTCCCAGAAGAGCAAACAATCTCCCCTTGTGTGTCCCAGGCATCCCTCAGATCGCTGCCTTCATCCTGTCTGTGTCCAAGCTGTCTGCCTGCCTGGCAGCACAGTGCACCTGTGTTCTATCCCAGGAAGGCTGGCTGAGATTTAAAACTCCAAACTTTAGGGACCTGGCATGGTAGGTCCTCTAGGGGAGGGTTTCACCACACTGGGGTTGGTGCCAGTTTGTCCCAGAGGGCAGCCCTACCAAACTGTGAGGGTGTGGAGTTGGAGTAAAGTGCAGCAAAGAGCCAGTGTCCAAGTTAGCTGCCCTCAGCAGGTGTTTCTGTGCCTATGCTGAGGGGCGGGGGAGAAAAATGGCGCCCATCGGCTCTTTCGACCCCAGAAAGGCAATGCCACCTCTCCCAGATGCACTCCAAGAAAGGGGAACTGTCTGTCCCAGAGTGTCCCAGAGGATCCTCAGACCACACCACCCACTCTAGGCCTCTATCCTCCTCCACAGAAGCACTGCAGCCCCCTCAGGGCTCCACACCAGGCACTCTGTGGACCTGTAAAACTCCAGTCTTTGAGCCCCACTGGTTGTAAAAATTCATGAAAGTAAACCCTTCTCATTTTCCCAAAGGCTTTGGGGAAGTGTTTTCATTGTGCCATCCCCTGTGTGCTTTTCTCTCTTTCTCTATCTCCTACTCTCCCCCATCCTCACCTTTCTCCATGACCAGGGCTCCCTCCCCTCTGCATCACCTACAATCCATTTCTCCCCCAAACCACGTCTCCACACCTCCTACCTTACATTATGTGTCCTCTTCTCTCCCTCTAGTTATGCTGTTTGTTGTCAGTTTCAAATCAATTTCTTGGGTATTCAGAATGATTTGATATTTATCTAGCTGTGTTTGAGGGATGAGGCAAGCCTAGGGTCCTCCTACTACCCCGCCATTTTAGCTCCTCTCTAAAATCTGTTTTTAGAGTCTGACCACCCATCTTATGCTAGAGTTTATCTCAAGAGATGACTTCAGTTGCTTTGATACTTAAGGAATGCTACATCTACAAAGTAGTTTTACTCAAAGTGTGGTCCAAGAGCCAGTGCTGGTCCATCAACTGTTACTGGTCCACAATGAGATATGTATGGAGATTGAGAATAAGTGGGTACAAATTTGTATAGCAATTTGAAATTGCCTTGACATTCAAATGCATGGTCAATGGACTCATTTCATTGATCAGCACATAGGCCAGATCAGAAAGATCAGTTGAACTTGTGATTAAGTCATATATAGTGAGGAGTAGAACCATGTAAGACATGGTATTTTAAGGTTAATTTGCCAACAATAACCCAAAAGTATGTAAAGACAGGATCCTTTCATCTAAAGTTAATTTAAATTTAACTTTACAGGATAGTTGGAACTGGTTACTGACAAAGAATTTAAAAATTTGCAAATAGAGTATCACTAATTCATTTTGAAAAAAGTTAAAAATGAATATCCTATTTTGTCCTTGTTCCCATGAATACATCTTCGTAAGACTGGTTTCTCTATTTTAATTATTATGAAAACACAGAAACAGTTTTGATATACATTTTCTCCTATGAATAACATTGTCATCAATCTAACTTAGATTAGGTATGTTAACAGGCAAGAGACAAACTCACCCATTACATTAACATTAAGTATTGATAAAAAAATAGTTCAGTAAAAGTGTGAATATAGGTGTTTAATATAGGAATGTATCTCGCTAGTAATTTTGTGTTGATGGAAGAATTATAAAAATTATTAGTGTAACAGCAATTTCCTCCATTATTTACCTCTACAGATGTTTTCAATGAACAATTTGTTCAGTTTTTAAAGATTCAATCTGTTTTTCCTATCTTATATTTGTTTTGATATTTATTGAAATATAATTTAATGTTTATTGAACCTAATATAAAAGGGATCATGTATTTTGTATGTCTTTGTTTTTTATGTTTTTTTACTGGTAATTTATTTTTATTGGTTTTACAAAAGTTACCAGTCTCCTGGAAATTTTATAAAATTAGATCATTCACAATAGTTTGAGAAGCATTGCTATATGCTATTCACTTGATTTATCAACCCATCAAAAAAAAAGAGAGATGAATAGCTCCTATGAAACTGAGGAATATAACCCTTATAAGATTTTATCATCTATTATAACAACAACTGCAATTACAACTGCAATTATACCACCCAAGACATTGTACAGCTGAATTATTGCATATGAACTGACTTTGAAGATAGGTTTTAAAATAACCACAAAATTAGACTTATTATGGCAACCATTTTACAATATATATTAACGTTGAATCACTGTGCTATATGATACTGTATTTCAGCTATAAAAAAACCCACCAGTTTTGACATTCACAACAACTTACACCAATCTCATCCACATCATAGAATGTAAGAAGAAGGGATCACTGAAAACATCATCTTTCACATGGTGATGCCTGAGACCACAGTAGGCATCCACACCCAGAGAGGTAATGAGGAACTAGAGTGGTCAGGGGGCAGGGGGGTAGGAGCGCATGAAGAGCACCACTCTGGGTCAGTTTCATTTTTGGTACAGTTTTTCTTGCTGACCCCATAACATGGACAAGGCCTGGCAGTTCTAAAATTGGAATAAAGCTATAATTCATTAGCCAGCATTTAGCAATCCTGGAGTGTATCCTGGGACTACAAGACTTGGAGAAGTGGGGGGGGGGGGGGAGCATAGAAGGAAGGAAGTCAATAACAACAAAACCTAGTGTATGATTTTTATTTGTAGAAAAATAAAGGGATAAATACATTCATTTTTAGGAAGCATCTTCAGTAAGATATAATTCACATATAAAATTTACCCATTTAAACTTACAATTTAATGGTTTTTAGCATATTCAGAGTTGTGCAACCATCACCACAATCCAAGTTTAGAACGTTTTAATTCATTCACATTAATATAAATACTAACCATGCAGTACATAGATATACTTATGCATATATATATTTATATATATATATATAACTACATAAACTCTAAGTCATTATTGAATAAAATAATAAATCACTCAATCTATGGTCACATTAAAAGTTAAAAGTGTCTAATTGAAGGAGCTTAGCCTCTTGCCATTTCTTTGTTTATTGCTCCAGAGAAGAGGTGATTGAGTAGCCCAGGGATGGATGCCCCAGCGTCCCCCTCGGAGGCCGGCCTGAGTAAGCACACTGCTCTTCTCTTGCCCTGATCCCCATCCTGACCATAATTGGCATTGGGCCCTTCTGGGCAGGTTTGGGCCATAGCTGCGCTGTACAGCCCAAGTCAGTGGTGCTGGTGGTTTTTCAGTGTTGACTCTAGTCTGGTCGAAAGTACCAACACATTTTTGAGGTGGCCACAAAACATCAGATAATGATTTCTCTTCCCACTTATTTAGATTAGGTTCAAATTGGATGTCTACAGAGGAGACGATCCATGTGTTCCCCCCTTTCTTTTCCTCTATTTCAGATCCTTAGTTCCTTGACCTACTTCTGGCTTCCAAACAGTTTGTCCCTCTGGTCTGCCCCTCCTCACAGTTTTCATCCTTTACTTGGACTCTAGGAAATCTGATTGCCACTCTTGGATGGATATCTGGGATAACTGTTTTTGATGAACTGTTATTTTAGTGGCTAGACATTCAGCCCACTAAGTATTTCCTTAAATGCAAATAACACATTCTTTTCCAGGTGCACCACTCCAGAGCATCCCAACCACAAACCACAGCCCCATGTAGAATGTTTCACGATTAAAAAAATAGATGTGTTCATCTGGGAAGAGGGAAGAAAAAGAGAATGTTATTTTACTGGAAAACTCAAATGATTTAAAAACAAATCTAGGGAAAATACAGCTCCCCAATGTAAACTTGACTGTGAAAGGCAAACATCATAAAAATGTGGTCTCTGTTTCAGTTGTTCTGGAAACAAACTTGCATTTAGGGTTCGAGGAGTTCCTCTAAGCATTGACAGAATTAAGCGATGAATCTTGTGTTTGAAGGATTATATAGTACCTTCCTTCCTTTCTCAAGCAATCTTATTAACTTGTGGAGGTTCGAAGGCTGTAATTTTGGTTCTGATAAACAGTTAGACAGTGGTTTTACCAATATGTATTTAAGTAATTCAAAACTCAACAACATTAGACAAAAACCATACTGATTTACCTTTTCATTCTCAATAGTGAAAACAAATGGTCCAGGGCACCTGGATGACTCAGTTGGTTAAGTGTCTGCCTTCAGCTCAGGTCATGATCCCAGGGTCCTGGGATTGAGCCCCACAGCTGGCTCCCTGCTCAGCGGGCTTCTCCCTCGGCCCCTCCCTGCTGCTCATGCATGCCTCTGTGCTCTCTCCCTCTCTCTTGCAAAGATAAATAAATAAAATCTTAAAAAAATAAAAATTAAAAAATAAAAACAAATGGTCCGTGTGAAGAATTTTAATTACACAAAATCGCAAACTAATCAGAGCTCTTCAATATTTTCTGAGTATTCACCATATGCCAGCACTGGGTCAGGAACACCATGGGCCTTCACTCATAGGGTGGGTACATGTCCCAGAGTGGAGGCAATCAATGAGCAATGATAATAAAGCCTAAGAATACTCTTCTGGGTGAAGAGCATGGTTCTAGGGGAGTTTGGGGCAGGAGCACTGCCACAGGGAGTAACATTCATGCACAGGCTTCCTAGGAGTCGCATGATTTTAGCCTCACCATTTAATGCCTGGATCCGCAGACACTAAACCGAACACAAACTTACTCTTCTGTTCCACTCAAATTAGAAGCAGTTTCCCAAACCCAGGAAACCACCAAAGTAGAAATGCTTGCCTCAGTGCATTTAAAAGGAGTTTTTCAACAATAAAGGATGTCAATTGCCTATCTTCTAAACAGAAGCAAACTGGCAATCTTTTTCATTTTTCTTTTTCCTCTAGGATGCTGGTGTCTGTTTCTCTTCTGTTTCCTAAGGTTTTCATTAGAAAAAGTACAATATATACCACTTCTCTATGATTAAAACATATTGCCTTCTGTGAATGATGAATTCAGACAAGTATCTGTCTTTTATTTTCCATCATAGTTGGTCATAAATCCTGCAACCTGGAAGTGGTAATGTTCTTTGGCTTCATGTAATTGTGCTGGCTGGGGCTCTGGATGTTCATGTCTCCATTTTTATTGCGTTGGGAAGTCAGACAACTCTTCCAAGTTGCTGATGGAGATGTTGGCAGTGGCCCAGCTCTCTAGGGTGATGATATTAGGATTGCTTTCTCTAAGGGATTTCTTTCCTCTGCCCAGCGATTTCTCTTATCATTCTGTGTCCATCCTTTGGAAGACCGTGAAGAAAGGAAAACTATTTCCCCGTTTTACAACTTAATGGAGGGTGGGGGAGGGATGGGCATGTTGAGCTGTAAAGCTTAAAAGAAAATAAGTGAGTCACCTTAAATGCACAGACATTAATTCAACCACCCCTCCCTCCCTCCCTCCTTCCTTCCTCCATTTCACATGCATTTATTAAATACCTTACATGCTTTGCACTCTGCTGGGTGTCACCAAAGTCCTAACGGAGTTTCGTGGTCTGGCATGGAAAAGATGACTCTAATAGGAAATTTGGGGAAGAGTGTCAGCTTTGGCAGTGTGTGTGTTGGGGTTACATTAGCTGCTGTAACAATAGACTTTTAAAAATGGCTTCATACAATAGAGGTTTCTTTCTTACTCAGATAATAATCCAAAGCAGATGGTCTTTATCTGTGGGATAAAGGACTCAAGTTTCTATCTAGGTCTTCAGAATCATTTTTGGCCCTCAGAGACAGTGAAGAAGACACATTCACTTCTTAGAAACCCACCTTCTACTCAGCTTCCATTGGTGAAAACTTGTCTCATGACCCCAGCAAGATGCAAAGGAGACTGGGAAGCACAGTCCCCGCTGAGCAGCTGCATTTCCATTGGATGGAAGGAAGCAAAAAGGTGAGTGGACAGTTAACCAGGGGGAGAATGTGAATGAATTCTTTTTTTGAACAATTAATCTTCAATGATAATGGAACACTTAGTAGGAAAAGTCTGGTGGGTATCATTTCTAGCATAAACTAGAAAAAGGACAAGGAGATCTGAGGATCTGGAAGCTGGGATACAAGCAGGTCCAAGCTCCCATTTCTCAAGTAAGAAAGCATGATAGCGTTTCTGCCACTTCCCATGGAAGAAGGGGAAGGTTTCATTTTCAAAGCTGCCATCCCAGTGTGATTTGGCTCATTTTCTTTTCTTTCTTTCTTTCTTTTTTTTTTTTCTTGAAGGGATCATAAAAATTAAATCTAAAACGAATGCTATTCTTCAGAAAGTAGATTCGGTTGCCCTTTGAGATTCCTAATTTCCCAAGCTCCCGTTAATGGGTGCCATCTTGCAGTCGGGGAAATGAGCCACTACCTTTGGAAGTCAGGTTTGTTAGCTTTTTTGCCTGAATCCCCTCCATTTTCCTCACAGCCTCAGTGAGCACAGTTTCTTTTCCTCCTAATGTGGTGGGGGATAAAATGAAAGGAAATTTTCCTTAATTCAATAGTGACACTTGCCAGTTGTGAAGCACTTTGAAATACAAACTAATTAATAAACACAACTCTCTCCTAGAGCAGGAAAGATTGCCATTCTCATTTGTCACAGCTGAGAAGGCTGCAGTTAACACAGTTGGCCCCAGGCTGTGTACCTCGTCTGCCGAAGAACTTGGCGCCACCGGGCTCGCGTCTCTCAGGATGGCGTGGGGCCTCTCTAGAGAAGAATCAGTTTGTATACGGTTGTAGCCAACAGTGACTTCCTCGATGGCGCCACACTGCCCCTGGCACCAGCTATGCACTTAGTAATGTTCTTGTCACAGACTGGGAGGGACCCATTAGAGAGAATAAAGAATAAGTGACTCCCTGGATGGCTACCTCATGGACACTTTTAGATATGGAGCAATCTGTTGCTTCATCAGCACTGTTGCTAAACTGAGAATCAGAAAGGTGAGCAGTATCTGTTTCGACCTTCATGGTACTAAGGCCTTGGGGCCAACGTTATTATTGTTGTTGCACAGTTACAGAAATTGAGACCCAGAGATCACTGCCTTCCCAGTGGTGGCTCATTGGCAGGACTTTCATCCTGATGTCACTCTCCTGTCTTGGTCCGTCAGATGTAATATGCCTCACAGACAGCATTGCAACTGTTTCAGTAAGAAAACAGCTGTCCTAAGGGATGTTCCGTGTGAAGGTTTGCCTTGAGCACATCTTTGGTGATGGAATACTTGGTTCTGCATTGTATCACAGATGCACGCTCACAAACTGGCTCCCATGGCAATGGACTCTATAACCAACCTGTGAGGCCCAACACGCTTTGGCCGCACCCACAGTTAAGACATTTCTATTCCGAAGACTATATTATAGTTTGAGGTATAGGGCCTGTCATTACAAACTGTTGGCTGTCATATATAAAGGAATACCTAGGACAGGACGTAGATCTTTCTAGAATCTTTGTGTATCCCTTCTTGAAGAAGTGCATGCTACTTATATACATGAGAGAATTAATAGTCATGAATAAACCGAATCAGGACACTTTGGGTTCAGTTTTATTTGTGACCACAGTGAGAGCTGATGCTATAAAACTGCACTGTGCAATATGAGAGCCATTAGCTCTCACATGTGGCTACTATGAATTGAAATGTGCTCTAAGTGTAAAATACATACTGGATTTTGAAATCTTCATGTGAAAACAAGATCGCAAAATATCTCATTTTTATATTAATTATATGTTGAAATGATACCATTTCTGGATATATTGGGTTAAACATGACATGGTATTAAAATTAACTTCACCTTTTCCTTTTTACTTTGTAGTATGATTACCGGAAAATTTTAAAATTCCGTATGTGGATCGCCACTTTCTACTGGAAAGTGATCTTATAGAACTCTAGTTTTATAAGAATCTTCTAACTATGAAAGCTTATTCAACCTCCGAGTCCCTCAAACCACCAGAAGCCTCGGCTGTTAGCAACAGCTTCCTTTAAAATCAACAGGAAGACATCAGTGTTCAAGCAAAAGAAATGTTTCCTGGCTTCTGAATTTGTCTTCCTTATTTTATTTTCTAATATTAGAAAAGATTTGAAAGAGGGGCGCCTGGGTGGCTCAGTCGTTAAGCGTCTGCCTTCAGCTCAGGTCATGATCCCAGGGTCCTGGGTTTGAGTCCCGCATCGGGCTCCCTGCTAGGCGGGGAGCCTGCTTCTCTCCCTCTGCCTCTGCCTCTCTCTCTGACTTTCATGAATAAATAAATAAATAAGATTTAAAAAAAAAAAAGAAAAGATTTGAAAGAAAATACTTGTCATATCTTCCTCCCTTGGCTAACTCTTACACGCGCTTCAAGACGCTCCATGTCCTGGACTCTTGGAAGCCATCCCTCTCCACTGCAGTGGCCTGAAACTGAGCTGGGTGCTTCTGTTCTGTGCCTGCCAGAGCCTGACTGTCACCACTTGCTTGTTCCTTTACCCCATTTTCTATCAATTCCTTATGGTCAGAGATTATCCTTCATTTTTGTATTTCCAGTATCTAACACAGTGCCAGGGAACATTACACAATGTCTGTTGACTAATTCCTTAATTGAAGAATGAATGAGCACAAATAATTCTTTAGTTGGAATTGTTATTTCAGAATTACTAATAATAAGAGCTGACATTTGATTGACACTTCACGGAAGTTTCATTAGTTAATCTTCACAAAAGTATTTGGGGGAAAATCCTTCCTCACTAGAAACATTACATTTTAGTAACCACAGTTCTTCATAATGACTCCCCCAGCCAGTCAGGAGTACCCTGAAAACTATATTGATGAATATAGATTGCTGTGTGAAAATGATAAAGTAACAATTTATTTGTATTTGTATGTCATAAACCAACTAAGATGATGGCAGAGAGGATATTAGCAATATACATGACGTGTTCCTTGGGGATGGAGAAGGTGCCTACAGAAAAAGTCATCTGTTGTGTTTGGGGTGCCATATAATTTAAAAGTTAATGAGGGGGCGCCTGCGTGGCTCAGTTGTTTAAGCATGACTTAGGCTCAGGTCATGATCTCAGGGTCATGAGATCAAGTCCCACATCAGGCTCCAAGCCCAGGGTGGAGCCTGCTTGAGATTCTCTCTCTCCCTCTGCCCCACCCCTCACCACTCACATGTGCACTCTCTCTCTCTAAAAAAAAAAAAAGTTAATGGGGAGTGCTCTAATATTTATTCTGGCACAAAAAGCATAAACTGGACTGTTTGGGACAAATCAGGATATATGTTCACCCTAGTTATATTAAGTAAGAACCATTTGTCAAGCTAAGTGGCCTATGATACAGAAAGGATGGATGGGCTCTCCCCAGGTTGATGGGATGGAAGAGACCCTCATTGTGAATGGAAGACCTGAGACGAGACTGGCAGACTCCCAACTATGTCTCCGGATGGCCCGACTATGCCCTACTGAGTGGAGGAAACTTTTCAGCTGGTCCCTGCAGATGGAGCCAACTTCATGCACTCTGTGGGCAGAGGTCCGATCACCTGCTCATCAGCTCACAAACCCAGAATGCTGCTTGGAAGGACCCATTCGGTCAGTTGTAGGGAGATGGCTTCTTTGACCAATGCCAACCGAGCTAACACCTTCCTCTTGCTTCCGTGCTCTTCATCAAAGTGGTTGGGAACTCCAGTGGAGGGGCTATAGCTCTGCAGCTCATTGATGCCACATGCCTTTGTCATTGTTTCTAGTGTGTTCCTACTAGCCTTGGAGAAAAATGAAAAGCTACATTATCTCGATAAGAGCTTTTGATGAAAACCACTGCATATACTCTTATTTGTTTGAGAGATGAGGAAACAGTCGTAGAGATACGAAGACATCTGCCAGTAGTGCGAACCAGTGAGGAGATGTCTGAATCCCAGTCTGGGGCACTTCCCACTGCAACTCACGGTTTCATGGAAACACCCCACATGAAGACTGCCCTGCCTTCGTTTAACTTGCAGATGAGCTTGAAATTTGCAAGAGACAAAAACCTGACATTGGCTCTTCCTCTGCTGCAGGTATGGTCACCTCAGGCCATTTTTTTGGCCAGTTCTCTTTGAGTCAATGGGACTCTGTGCACCTGACTACTACAGCAAGTCTCACAGATGCCTGTGTTGCTCCAGAGCTCCATGGACGCCGACTGGCATTATTTAAGTGTTCATTCAAAATCTCCTTTAGGGTGACTTCTGTGCACCTGAAGGGCCCGTTCAAGAAGCCCAGCAAATGGCTGAAGACAGATTTTTCAGCCAGAGGAAAGAATTATTACCTTACCATCAGTCTAATGAAAACAGAGGTGAAATACCAACCTGCACCAGATAAACAGCACGCCAAGCCATCCATCACGCTCAGCCGCACTGAGCAGAACAGCCTAACTGATTCCACCCGACTTTCCTGCTTCACAGCATCGGAGAGCTGGGACCTTTTCCCACAAGTCCCTGTCAGATAAAGACCTGGACGGGAATCCTTTAGGTCATTCCCTCTCCCAATCTAAATGTTCTTTTCTCGATAGCCACAGACAGCAGTAGCTTCTTAGTGCCCCACTTCTCACTTGCATGCTCCAAGCTGGTGTTCCCGTCCAGCACCCGTTTTCTACCACTGGCTCCACTCAGCACCTCCAGAGGCAACTTTCTTTCTCAGGGCCAACCAGCCAATCATTAGCATAACCCATCATTCAATCTCAGTGCCTGCCCACTATCTAGCAGGCCCTGTGGGTATAGAGATGCAAGGCCCTGTCTTCTAGGAGCTCAGAGTCTAGGGGAGAAGATAGAAATCTTGCACATGTACAGACATTCTTTTACTTCTTGCATATATCATCACTCATTTTGCCTTAACAACATCCTGTGAAGTAGAGGAGGCTCTAGTAAATTCACCTTCAAGAAGAGGAAGCTATGACTTCAATACACGGAGTCACCCAAAGTCATAGATGGAAGCAACTTAGAGCTCTGAATATTTTTTGAATATGTAATTAGACTTCAGTCTACCAACCCCAGCTCAGTGATTTCCCTTCACTATATGAGACTTGTTTGATTCTCTTTCAGATTGCCCCTTTTCTTCTAGAAATCTAAAAATCAAGTCTTTTGTAGCATATACTAAGTCAGCCCCCATGGGAGGCCCTCCACCCAACTGTTACTCCTTATCATCCCCCTGCCCCGAAGTTAGTGCTTTGATAGTCTTAAGGAATCTTCAGAATTGCCAACTTGCGTCCTTAAATTGGGTAGCAGCTCCTGGGTGTGGCTCCTCCTAAACCTATAGCCTGAGGTAAGTATAAAAAATAAGGGTCCTGGTTCAAGATGCAGCTCTATTTTGTTCAGGATTCTCATCCCATGGGATCCTGAGCTTTCACTGTGCCCAAAGATCTGGGTCTCCTAGCAGAGCGATTCTGGCAGGAAAAGCATCATGCCTCCTGGTGACCGCACAGTAAGCTGATGGAACCAGGTGGTGGTGAATCATTTACATCAGCCAAACAGAAAGAACCCAGTGAAAACGGGATCGGCATTGTAATCAGTAACAGCCACTCATCACTCCCTTACCCAGGGCAGCACGGCAGAGAATTTCTGGATGGCAACAGAATATATAATCCATCCTTAATATGTGGTTCCTCGATTCTTCTATTGCATATGGCTTGCATCCAAAAATTCGTTTTGCGAGCATTCCAATGTTTGCATGCTAAATGCCACCAAGTCAAACTTAAATGTCGATTTTTCACTTTCTGAGTCTGTTTATTAGAAGCATAATGCATGTTTATAAGAAAAATTTCAACAGATATTTAAATGTATAATAAATTAAAAATCATCAACTTGTTTAAATACAACGGTATGTTTTTGGCTGGCAGGGCCAAGGAAGGCCAGAAAGCCAATTTTCTAGTTCCTAACTCAGCATCACTCACAAATATTTGGCCTTGTAAAAGAGATGTGACACCCTAATGAACCAAATCCTTACCTATGCCTTTACCTTTCAGAAGAAAAAATCCTTATGACCTTCACTGGCGGGATAATCACAGACCCACAACCAGGAAGTAAAATCCTTAAAGCAGGGACTATATTTATAAACCTCTTTGGGTTTTGCAAGCCGAGAGACACTTGAGAGGGACTGCTCTGAATGCCTGGCTCTATCTTTGCGATGGTGAATAAAAGAAGCAATGTACGCTTTGTTAACGATGGTCTTGTGAGGAACATGTTTAAAGCGCTCTAGCATGTTGTAAAATCATGTCTGTTGATCTCTGAAATAAGGAATCGTAACAGAAACAAAATTTAATATGAAATACATCAGTGGACTGCTGATGATTCATATAACACATGCACTAAGCGTATGTTAGCTTGTTTAATACCTGCAGCAATTCCACGATGTGTTAATAACTCCAGTGGACAAATGAAGAAACGGGATTAAGACTCTACATCTAGTCAGGGCAAAGCTACTCCTCGGACCCAGGTCTCTCAGAGATGGTCATACTCTCTAGCTAACTCACAAGAAACTGATGAATATGTGAAAAAATGTTGACTATCTGTAGCGGAGGATATCCCTTTCCAGGGAACAGAAATACCCTTTCTCCTATCCTCAACAACTCTTCCTTGGTATCACAGGATCTGAGAAGCTGTCGTTATTTAGAAATCTGCAGAGCGAGACTGAATAGTATCAGAAGATGCTCCACGCAGACCATGGTAAGGACAGATGACACGTCAAGTCCCACGCACACACGCGGATGCACACACACATACATGCACGCGCACACAATCTCTGATGACTGGAGTGACTCCCCTCGTGTCTGGTGCACCTCTTCCAAGGGCACCCTCTTTAGCTTGGGTCGTGCTGTATTCCCAGACCGGGTAGGTTTTGCAAACGAATTTCTTAGTATGCTAATGAGTATGACTTAAAAAACAAAAGGTGGGGGTGGTGATGAAGTTTCTTGGTTTTAAAAACAAATGTTTGAGAGAAATGCAAACGTAAAACAAAGGGAAAAGGGCATTGTGACCAGCTACCAAAGATTGTCTCAAACTGACTTGAGAAACTTCTTGCAGGACTTGGGCTCCTCGGGACACTGGGCTATCTTTCTCCTTTTTCCTCTGAACACTCTTCCCAAAAGGTAATGAAACATTGTGTCTCCTTCAATTAGATGCATTTATTTAAGTAGCTGAATGCTTGGCGGCAGCCTCTTGTCCTCTTCCAAGTCTCTCGGAGCCGTCTCGCCATCCCTCCTCAAGTGCATCTATCATCCATTGATGTCCGTTGCCTCCTCACACTGACACGTAGTAGATGCTCACACTTTGGAGCAATAAGTTCATTTTACTGGAACCGTATCTGACCATATTAGCATCTCACCCACTGTGGCTGTTCCATAAAATGCCAAATGATAAGAAGAGCTGGGATTTGGGACTTTTCTTCTGCGGTTGTGAAACTTGGAAGCAATCCAGCTGTCAAGTCAAAGACAAACTTCACCTGTGCTCGTTCAGATCCATCACGCCTGCAAAACGGGAAGATAAGGTTACACCCAGTGAGGTGCTGAAACATGGGAAATCGAACCAACCCAAGGGCCGCTTTAATTAAAGCAGAGCTCGGCCAAGCGGGGCTTATCAGCAAGGGACCTGAGACTCCCCCAATGTGTGCAGCTCAGGATCAAACCCAGTCAGCCCTCACCCGTGGCTGAGAGGCACCAGAAGCCCCGTGTGAAGCACAACCTGAACTTGGCTGGCACCGGCCCAAACGCCTGCAACGGACTTTGATCATGTAGCCGTAAATGCCACAGGATTTCGGGCCAAACTGAAGCTCAGCGACTCTCATGAGCAATGACAAAAAGTGGAGATCAGAGAAAAGTAAGAAAGGGCCGAAACTTCAATCACATGCCAAGGACATAACGTTGTGTCGAGAAGCGGTCAACGCCTCCCAAACTGTGCCTGAGCCTCGGGACAGAACAGAAGCATCCAGATCTCCCTCATGGATATTTTGTCTTTTCACATTTCACATGGTCTTGTTATGAAGTTCTTGAGCACCTGTAAATAGCTTTTCCTATAGTACGATTTCTTCCTCTTGGGCATTTATACTCTCCCTGCCAGAGAATTCTGATGTGGTCTAGATTCTGGACAAACACGATTTGTTTCTCTCTGGTGTGACGGAGCTGAAACCGAGCCCTGCGGTGGGAAGGCTGTTCTCATGGCAAGAGTGCCGACTTTGAAAAAGACAGGATGTACATTCAGCCCTGATTTCTGTGTGCCTTTGGCTCAGGAGGCTCCGGGCGTGGGGTCCAAATGGCTGGCAACCGAGGGTAAGGGAAGGAAGGCCGGTGCACAGTGCGTGCAGGCGGAGCACGGGGGGTGGCTGGAGCCCCCCGGTGCGCTGAGTGACGAGCCGCGCCGCGGGCTGGGCCAGGGGTCCTGCTCGGCCGGGACCCGTGTGACCCCCACAGCTTAGGACCTCTGGAGTCTGTGGCTGTGGAGAGGGATTTCAAAAAAGAACTTTCTTCCGCTTGCGTTCCTTTTCCGGCAGGTCTAACACTCCTTCCCTGGGCTCAGAGTCACTGTGTGTTTCATTCGCTACGGTGCTGTCACCTGTAAAATAGTTACGTTCATTGCTAATTTTACCAGTGGTAGCCAAGAACAAGGCCCACAAAGAATTGGGTCAAAACAACAAGACCACCACAACTATTGTCTGCATCATTATCCCGCGATCATCATGCGGCTCCTCTGCCTTCCCCTGCGAAGGTCGATTCTACAACACAAATCTTGGGTAACTGAAGTCACCACTTTCCTGTTCTTTCAGCTCCAGGCATAAAGCTCCAGCAGAAACACGAGGCGGGGGGCGCCTGGGTGGCTCAGTTGGTTAAGCAGCTGCCTTCGGCTCAGGTCATGATCCCAGGGTCCTGGGATCGAGTCCCGCATCAGGCTCCCTGTTCAGCCGGGAGCCTGCTTCTCCCTCTTCCTCTGCCTCTCCCCCTGCTTGTGAAGTCTCTCTTTCTCTGTCAAATAAATAAATAAAATCTTTAAAAAAAAAAAAAAAGAAAAGAAACACGAGGCGGGGTCATATGCTCCTTGTGTCACGTATGGTCCTTCTGCAGGTTGCTCCAGACCCGCCGGGGGGTGCTAGCCTTGGTATCGTCTTACTCAACCAGCTTATGATAGCTGAGCTTTGTTCCATGTTGAATTATTAGCATTGTTTGAAGTCATTGAAATTGTCATTTAAAATAGTCTTTAAAGCAGAAAAGGACATAGGCTTGTCTCTCTGGGTCTCCCAGTCCAAAGTGCTTATATTATTAAGTAATAACAAGAACAAACAACAGTCCTATACCCATGTATTGAAGTGCATGATTAATGTCCTTCCCTCACCATCCTCGTCCTCATGCTCTGACCTCATGTTTCACTTCTCCTCGCTCTCTGTGTTCCAGCCCCCTGCCCTCTGACTGCTCTTGGGGCACATGAGTCTTGGCCTTTGCACCTACTTCTTCAGTCTGCCTGTTCTTTCCCAGTATGTGCACAACTCACGCCCTCACCTCTCCCAGGTCTTGTTTCAAATGTCACTGTCATAGGGACGCCTTCCCTGGCCACTCCACCTAAAGCTCCTCCTGCACCAGACACTTTCCATCTTCCTTTCCTGCCTTTTTTTTTCTCTTAAGCGTTTATGCTAGCCTATAAATATATACATTCTATACGTTTTATTTTTAGCTAGTTTTAGTGTGTGTTTCTCCAAGCAGAATAGAAAAACAGAGAGCAGAGGGGTTTTGCTTGTTTTCCCTGTTGCGTTAGGGCCTGGCACATGGTGTTTAATAGGGAGGTTTGAATGAATGGATACATGATTTGGGGCCAGGCTCTGTGCTGGCCCCTCATGATCAACCAAACATGCTTTCTTATTGCAAGGAGTTTATAGTCTGGTGGGAAAGACAGATATTAAGAAATCAAGACAAAATATGCTTCCTGCAGAGAGCTAGCTATGACAGCAGATGGCAGGGGAGCCTTAACCTGGTCTCCCTGCAGTAGGGACATTCAAGTTGAGACCTGAGCCTATGTGAAGTCAGAGACAAGAGAGAATATGGTGGGTTCTAGGTGGTTAATGACAGGTTGTGAGAAGAAAGAAGGGGCCATCGGTGCAATGAAGCTCAAGGTGGGGAGGGTTGGGTCGTGAAGGCCTCACCAGCAGTCTAGAGGAGACTGAGCAATGGGGAGCCACGCCAGGGTTTTAAGTAGGGAAATGACATGATCCATTGTAGCATTTTCACCGAATTTGAGAGAAGCAAGACACAAAGCTAAAATGAAGTAGACCTCAGTACGTGCAGACTGTCAAATCTGTCCCTAAGAAAACTGGTTGGCTCCAGACAAACAGGACTAGTAAACACAGCAGCACAATTTCTTGGAATCCTTACAGTTCTAGGAGCATGCTGAGCTCATTCCTGCCTCAGCACTTTCACCCACCATGTTCCCCTTATTGGAAACGTTCTTTTCATCTACCCAAAGCTGCCCACCTTCCCAAACACAGTTGCAAATGCACCTCTTGTGGAGAATCATTTCCTAGCTCCTTCTGTCCTCCTTGATATTTTCTTTCCTTTGATCTAAAGCACTGAGATATGCGCTACACAGTTTAGCTCTTAATGCTCTACTTTCTCAAATAACCGGATCCTTTATTACCCCAAGTAGAATGTCCTCTCCTTGCAAATGAGGACCCCATATCCTACCCCCCTTCTCCACACCTACCTACAAAAGGATGAGAACAAACTAGAGTCCTCCAAAATGTACCAGTTGATGTACGTCCAGATGATTGAATAGATACTGATAATTTGTAATCTTAGAATGACTCTTTATGGAGTCATAGTTTAGATATGAGGACATCTAGGCACCTATATGTAGGTCAGCAGGGAAAACCAGAGGGAAAAACTAAGCTTTAGAGGCATCATCTGACTATAATTTAGTTGAGTGTAATCAAAAAAAATAAAATTGGAAGGCCCGCTAAGATGACTGGGCACTTGTAAAGAGCAAAGGCCAACTAGCCAAAATTTAAAAGCAAGTCTCAAATCCCAACTGAGGCAATTGCAGCAAGAATATCCAGTAAGACCTAAAACCCAAAATTCGGTGAAGTTGGGCCAACTACATAATGACCGCAAACCTCAGTTCAGTTTTGATATCCAAGGTGATGGAGCGACACGTGTAGGAACACCTCTGTTTCTGGAGTAAGATGTCAGAGCATTTCTTTCTGTTGTTATATTGAGAATATGAACAGATTCATTAATGATTACTTCATTCATGTATGCTTCCGGTATCTTCTCAATGGCTCTTAAGGCCCATTGAGTGGATCAACATAAAACCGTGTCATATCTCTTGACTCCAGTTGAAAAATCCCAGTATTTTGCAGTAAACGATCTTTTCGTGAAGATTTAATGACGTTTCAGTTAGGCCTCCTTAAGAGTGACAATGAATGGGCTTCACACTGCTGACGGAGATCAAACAGTTTGTCAGACTGTTACAATATTGCTCAGACATAAAAGTTATTGCAGGCCTCTGTTGCATCAACTAGACAGCAATTATCGCCGTTTTATTTTGTGTATCAGTTACAACATGATGGGGGTGCCAATCACACCACTCTGCTTACAGGTGTGTCAGCATTTCTATTCCCGGTCCTTATACTCCAGAGTTCCCAAGGTGGCCGTAAAAACTAACCAAGGAATGAATCCTGGCCCATAAAAGCCACTTCCCACAAGAAGTTTTGTAAAATACAAATGAGAAAAAAGCTCCACCTCTGTCATTCTTGCATCTCCCATGGGCCCCAAACACTTTTCCCTTATTTTTTTCCTTTCTCCAAGTAAATTGCACACCTCAAGGCCCTTGGCTCAGTTTTTAACCTGACTTGTCTAGGAAAAGGTAATCACTTGGAGTAAAAAGAATTAAGTTCTTTTGTGTTACCAAAAAAAAATTTTTTTTCCTTCAGTTATGATGGGAAGAGGGAAGCCTGGCTGGCACTGAAATCTCAAGTTTGAATTCAGAGCTACATTTCTGAGTGTAAACCAGGGGCTACTATTATAACTGTGCATTTAGTTGCTCTTTTTCCTTGAACAGTCTCTAAAATTTTAGGTAATGAAAAACTGAGATCTAAGATTCAATCTGTTTTTTTCCTGGCAACTCCAGTAACATATTTACGGACTGCAAACTGTGTGCCAGGTACTTTATAAATTAATGTATAAATTAAAATTAACTTACAAATATTAGGTCATTTAATACAATAACACTGCAAAGAGGGATCACTGCCTTCATTTTATAAGTGAGGAAACTAAAGCTCAGAACAGATAAGCAACTTGCCAGAGGTCACACGGTGGAGCTGGAACAAAACCCAAGCCCATGGGCAGAGGTGAAATCCTTGGGGATTTTCTATCATCATAACAGAGGCAGGTCATGCTAAAAAGTACCAATACTTCGGTGGAACAAGCCACTTACAGCTAAATATATATTCAAAAGTGCTTAATTGGGCTAACATAGAGTAAGTGTCTCAATAGTACCTACTAGGACTCTGCAGGGCTGGGCCTAAGAAACATTCAGATACACGCAGCCCCTCCACTTAGCATGCCCGTTTTTGCCCACATCGTGGAAATCTAGCAATTTCCCTAATGGTCTTAAATTCATTCAGAAGTTTACTGTGAGAGTTCATGTATCCTGAGGGCTGGCGGGTAGCACTGACTCAAAGCTTGAAATGCTCTTGCTCTCAAAAAGGACTCTTATCCTGGGCTCTGGCCAAAGCTGGGCCAAGCGTGGTAGGTTAGCCTCATTCGATGTTCATGTGAGCTGAACTCATCCTCAGACAGCTGCTAGCTATAAAGTTTCATTTTGTCCAGATCCACTCCCAATATTGAGTAGTCAAAATCCGATTCACCAGTTTTTCACGCTTTCCAAAAATCACTTTCCCCTCTCATGGTTTGTAATTTTAATCGGAGGAGAAAGGAAGGGTGGGGGGGAGGGAGAGAGCAGGAGGGGGCAAAGGGGAAAAGATGTGATGCGTGAAAAGCATTTTTAAAACAATTATTGACCAAACAGGGATCTCAGCTACACAAGATCTGTTACCTCTTTCACCTCTTTTATATTTTTATCAGAAGCCCAACAGGCAAAGACCAAGTCAGCTTCAGTATTTGGCACGGAGCCCACTGCAATATTGATGACATGATCTCAATCATGATTGTATGTTACCCTCTTATCATTATGTGAATACTATTTTATAAGCTTTAATAAGTTGCTTGAGCATTTAAGATGAATGGTTTAGAAGTCTAAATTCATATTCATGCCAAATATGTAGGACATATTTTTCATAACTGTTCTTGTCCCTTGGGTCAGTAATACAGTTTATAATCATCATAAAATTTCATTCTTAATTCCTTTTAATTTATCAGAAGGAAAATATGGATGGTTATTACCCAATTAAAATACCCTGGCGCTTTTAGGGTAGACATTGCGGGGTTTTTGGAGTTTTACTGAAGACAATTAAAAAAAGAAAGTGCAGCTGTATGACTTGAGTGTTTTTAAGTGTTCCGAGTTTGCAGAGATACTCAGCTGCTCTGTATCCTGTTTCCACCTGTCTTGTCCTCATATCATCCGTGATGTAATCAAGAAATAATTAGAACATTTTACCCACGTGAAAGGTGCAGGAGTGTGTGACTAAAGACAGAATTTTCATTTGGTAGCTACAGAATCCATTCTGATACACACACACACCCTACAAATGACTTGGCTTATATTTGCCAAGAGCAAGGACCAGGGAGAAGACCACCAAAAACCTGAGACAAGTGCATGAACCTGAGTCTACCTCCTCGGCTGGACAGGGTACCACTTGCTTCGTGAGAGGCACGAGAGGTGTACCCTTCAGATGCATGCTTTGTGAAGGTGATGTTTTCTTCTAGACAATTCCTGTGGCACTAGCTAGCAAGCAACCCAGTAGGGCAGACTCAGTTATAATGGCTACAGTTTCTTCCCAAGAAATCAAATGAATCAGGGTGATTAATACCCACCAAAAGAAAATGTCTAGACATCACAATTCCGTTTCAATTCATTATCAAAAAAGGAGATACAGACTTAGCCTCATGCTCCTTCCTTTAAGCAGCTCAGCTTCTGTCCACTTTCTTCTGTTTGATTGTGACCTTAAACCGAAACTATGTAGGAATCTATCTTTATTTTCTCCCTCTCACTTACCAGAATGTCTTAATTTCATGCATACGTGAATCCAGTTCTTTGAAAAGAAAGCCCCCGCCCAATTCATAAACTTCTGACAGTTTATTTAATATTAAGATGAAAACACTCTCGGTGAGGGCTACTGTGATGATCCCTGATTTGTGTCCAGGCTTTCCAACAATTAGTGAAGCACTCCAAAAGAGAACAAGTTGAATCTTCATAGTGACAAGTCGGTAGATGTGCCTACCTAACAGGTTAGTTGGTGCACGGGCTGAGGGTAAATGGTCACTTAAATATCTGCAAATAGCTTTTCATCTGTAGGGCGTGCTATAGTTTATCAAGAGGTTTGGCTCATGTTGCATCATTTGGTAAAAATAAGCATACCTACAGTTCCCAGAACCAACTCATAGCTGTCTCCTACATATTGTTCAATGTGAGTGACATTTACTTATTAAATACACACATTTTCACTAAAAATATTTAACTGTAGGACCCCTATAATACAAGGTGACAAAATAAGATACATTCTTAAGTTAAAAATAATACATTCTTAAAGGCACATTTCAGTGTGGGTCATTACTTAAATGGGTGTCACCCACTAGGCACATTTGGCCCCAGTTATTGTCCTTTGCTCTAGCATGAGACTCCAATGCCTGCACACTAGTTATTCCAGTTCTCAAAAGCTAAGAATTTTGATATATGGCTCCTCATTATGAAAGCTTACCTCTTTATGGCTTCGCCCAGGTGAATGGATAGCTCCGGGCTTTTCTTGTAGGCTCTGACCTTGAGAAACCAAGTCTGGAATATGGGATCTGCAGGCACTGACTTGTAAAGGAGACACCCTCACCTGCAGATACACTGCCTTTAGTGATCTGGGAAACTCTAGTCAGGGGACGTGGAGTCACTAAGTCTTTCAAAGTAGGAACAGAGCCCTTACTTTTAAGGAGGCTATCCAAACAGGTGACAAAGCGCTGCACTTCAAAGACAGGAAATCCCTTCAAACATTAAATTGTAAGGGCACAAAATGACCTACATTCAGGAAAAACGGGGAGCCAGTAATTCAGGGTCATGTTTGTTCCAGTTTAATGACGCGTGTTTGGTGGATATTAACTGGTCCTGAGGATCCCTACGCTACGTAGAAGGTAGCCTTTCCACCAGCAACTCACCCTTTCAAGATCTTATTTTTAAAAAGGCGCTTGAGTTCACATCCAATTGAAGTTACTATGTAAAGACTCTCTCTGGGCTCGTTTTTGCTCTTAAAATTGGTCTGGTTTAAAATTACAATGGCTGAGAATTTTTAAGAAACTATGAAAATGTTTTAACGTCTTCCTGAACATGAAAACCAAGGGAAGGCATCGGCCTACGGTGCGGCCTTGGAAAAGGAGCAGATGATTACTTCAGGTCTGAAGGACGGCCTGGAAGCTCCCCAATATCGAGGCTCAGGATTCGTTTCTCCCAGCTCCGAGTGCCACGTCTTAATGGAGGTCTTGCCAATCCCCAAAAGCACTGAGGGCCGTGGACGCAGCAGTCTGCACCATGTCAGAATGAGTACTCAATTCCTGGCCAGTTCTCTCAGAATGAAAGGGCTGGGGTCGGGCATGGCTGAGGGGACAGAGCACAGCTCGGGCTCTTTTCTCCCTGCGGGGCCTCTCGTTCTCCCAGCACTCAGAAGAATTACTGAACAAAGGTGCAAGCGGGAAGGAAATGGGTGGGTGAAAGGCAATCCCATTTCACAACACAAAAGTTGTCCTTCTGTGTTTACATTTTCAAAAAGTGAAAATCAGAAAAGGTTTGAGGTTGGAAAATTCCTGTCACCAAAAAGCTTAACCTACATTCCATAGTTTTATCAACGTAAGCCTCTCTGAACAACAAGGTCAAAGTTGACCCTGCTTCCCCGCTTACAAAGCAAGTCAACTGATTTTGTATGTATAGCTATAAACTGTTTGCAAGTTTCTTAAGTTAGGCACTCGGGATGAATTATGAATGGAATTAGCCAGCTTGACTTGGAATTTCCTCACTTTTACTGGTCTTTAAACAAGATTTTTATACATTCATATGTAATCAATGGGACCAACACATGAAATGGCCCTTAACGTAAACCACTCTGTTTTAGAGTGATTTTGCAGCTCAGGAAACTTAAATATGAACTTCTAATATGGAAAAGGTAGTTTTTACATGCTGCTTTAAAACTGATCCGGAAAACTGATGAGCTGGCCACAAGATTTCTGTCAGAAACCAAAATTAAGTTTATATTTTAAAATATAATTTTAAATGCTTTCTTTCATGAAGCCAATCTGCTTCTCATATCCTTAGCCTCAGTCACCTTAAAAATACATAAATTCGGTATCTGGTTATGGAGTTTTTAAGTTGCAGTGTAGCACAATTTAGATATTCATAAATACACAGAACAAGGAAACCCTTCCTGAGTGCAAAACTGCCTTTAAAATTACCATCCAAATGAGTGAATGCTACACGTATACGTCCTGGTTTAATTTCGGCTATTAGCTATTTCCTACCTTAACATACATTCTTCCACGTACAAGTTGCGCTGTCTTAAAATTTTCCTGCAAACTGGCATGTCCAAATTGATTTCAGTAGCAGATTGAGTGCATGAACACTGTGAGATCAGGATCAATGTCAAATTTTGAAGAGAAAAATGAACTTGGGTTGATTTTTACTTCAACAGGGCACATGCTCACATTTATCCATTGGTTTATATAAAAAAAGATTTAAATAAAATTTTTCTCAAATGAAAACAAGAAAGTCCCATAACACTATTATCATACAGCTAATATAATACAATTCTTGGAACATTTAAAAGAAAGGCACTAATTAAAGTACACACAAAAATTTCAAAGTTAAAAAAGTGGTTGGAAAAAATACTTCTCAGTCACTTAGAATATAACTACTTGCGCATTTTAATGGTCTTATAGATTACAGTAGTAAAATATTTTTACAAACTTCTTGCCTTTTCAAGTACCTCCAACATATCAAGGGCCAAAAATATTCTTTTTCCTTCGAATACATTCAAAAGTATCCACCATCTTGACAGAAATGTTGTTATGTAATAATCTTCTTATACATGATTATAGTGGTTCTAGAGAATGGAAAACAGTCTCTGATGTTTTTCTGAAAGAGGGAAATAGTGTGGAAGAACCCCTTTAAGACATGTTTTTATATTCATGTAAAATGTGTTAATTCCCAAGTTTCTATACAAAAAACCTTTGATATCACAATTTTATATGGACTGCATTTATGGGTTTGGAAACCCTCTCCCGTCCACTAAACTCCTTGAGTAGGGTTGTACTAATCTTGTTTAAAATTTAAAAAAATTACCTACACCAATCATTTATCTACCTGAAGAGAAATAAAAATGCTAGTCGTGATGTGGTGTTTTTAATAATTATGAAAATGCTTTTTCTGAAGGACAGACGAACTTCAGTCTGAAAGGTGAACACAGAACAAAATAATACGAGTATAAAGTTTCCTTTTGGAATTCACAGATCAACGAAAAAACGTTTATCATAAAATTTTAAATACAAAACTTTTAGTCTGAACTCCTGAGAAAATTATATGTGATAAAATAATTGTTTCTGTACTTCCATAAACGTACCTGCCCTTCGTTTTCAAAGGCAACACTGACCGACCACATTTACAACTGCTGTTTGCTGGGAATGGCTCACAGACTGGGCCGCTGACATGTCTTCTGTCCCTTTCCCCCCAGGCAGGCGAATGGAGTCAAAAAGGAATTTTTTATTTATATCCATTCCTTTTAATTCTGTTTTTAGTAGGTCTCAATTCCTTCGACGGCAAATGTCAAACCACATTTAAATGGACTTGTTTGCTTTTTTAACTCCAACGATCCAGTCCAGGCTACTTCAAATTCAATACTTCGCAAATGACAATAAACAGGATTTTTTTTTTTAATTGTTAAAAAAAAACCACATGTTTTTCATATAAGTCATAACAACAACAAAAAAAAAATCTAAAACATGGGGCTATAACTCCCACTATAAATAAGTTATATTTATTTGGGGCTAGAAGTGTCAAGTGAACATTGCTTATCAGAAAGATCCTTGGGTGCTCCATTTGCTTTACGCGCTACCTTGGCGCATCAGAATCAACTGTTCTTGGCGTCTGTCAAACCACAAATAGCAGGCATCCTCATCCTAGTAACCTGTGCGAGGCTCAACAGGAAACTGGAGGATCTTAATGCGGTCACTTAACTCACCTCTTCTGAGCTTTAGCAACCGGTTGACTTAAAATGTTTACTTTCTGGCAAGATGTAGCTAAGTGTTAAATGCAGCTTAAAACCTTGAACATCCCTGAAGAAAAATGATGCCACGAAATGTCACTCCCATTTATTTGCTGTTTCACTAACTTCTCAGCAGTACGCTCCTAATAGTGACTCCTCAGACGGGCGCGTTGGCATCATTTTGGAACTACACAACAAGATGCGGCCCACTGATGAGCTCGACCTAAAGAGCGCCGCATCTCTCGCTGGGCACCGTCACCAACATCTCTCTCCCTAGAAGCCAACTACTCTGCAGCTCTCGCACCCTTCTTTACAAACCTGCGCGGGTCTTTCGGGGGGGAGGGGGTGGCAAGACTTTGGTGGGAGCCGCTTCCCTTCCGCAAAGCGAGGCCTGACGGCAAAGGCGCGGACGGGTGTTCGAGCCATTTCCTGCCGGTTCCAGATTGCACCGGAGCAGCGTGGAGAGGAAGTCGGACTTCTTTTCCAGGCGGAGGCTCCACGTCGCTCTTGGACAGCCCCGCGCCGGGGGCCGTGGCCGGGGAGGAGCGCGCCCGGGTTCGGGCCCCAGGCCGGCGGCTCCGCGCGGCTGGGAGGGCCGAGAGAGGGGTCCCGGGAGCGGCGGGGCACACTGAACTCCCGAGAGGGCGCTGAGCGGGGGAGAACTCGCTCGCAGAGCCGCGGGCTGCAACCACGGGCATGCACTTGAACCCGCCGCGAGGCCGGCCACCCGCCGCGCTCAGAGCGCACCGGTGCACCCCGGCCGTGGGCCTCGCGCGCTCCTCGACCTCCCTCGGCGGAGCGGCCGGGCCCGCGGCGCTGGGCTGGGGGGGCGGGAGGGAAGGAGGGGGGAGGGGGGTCCCCACCGCGTGCCCCGGGTTAGCAGCGTCGGGGCAGCGCGCCCCACTCCGGGACCCCGAGTCTGAAAGCGGAGACCCAGGGCCGCCTGCAACGAAGCTCGACTTACACTTGGCTTTCCGATTTGGAGTAAATGTCACAGGAAAGGGGGGAAAAGGAAAAAAAAAAGGAACTGTAAATATGATTTGGAGGGGGGCGAGGGCAGAGCGTGTGCGCGCGGCGGGGGCGGCGCGGCCGCGTGGGCGCGTGGCGGGGATTCCCGGTCTCGCAGCGCACCCTAGTGGACGCCCTGCCCCTCGGCCGCTCCCCGCCGCGCTCGCTCGGGCTCCGAGCTCAGTACAATCTGCAATTTATTATTTCTCCCAAAGTATTGACAATGTGTGAGACTCCAGTAACCCCGGAGCTCTTGTCTGTAATCAGCACATTTATTCACATTTAGGCAGAAGAATCCGAATTAAATCCCCGTGACCCAGATTGGGTTACAGTGTCATTTTCCCTGGATCCTCTTTTAAATCCACTCCACACTGCTCCTCTATTACATGCTAATTTAATTTTACTGTGGACGATATTTTCAGCATTTGCTGAGGACAGTAAATTTTGTAGTTTATGTTATTTCACTTTTTATGACTTTTTAACACTTAATAAAATTTTATTAGAGCACTTTTGTGTTTACAAGGCCACAAAACTCTTGGCAGGTTGTCAGAAGTCCTTTTTATTATGATCCTACTGATATACTGCGAGTAATGAAATAATCATGTCCAGAAATGTATCAAAGGCCAGAGGGATTATCCCACTTAATAGCTCCACAGATGAGCCCAGAAGAATGCGGACACGCGGCGGGATGGGCTGAGAGGCGGCGGCGGGAGGAAGGAGGCAGCCCCCGCGCCTTGCTTTACCATTTCGGTTGCTTTCCTAAAAGGCTACAGGCAGGGTCATGTGACTTTCCGCGGTCTCAATTAAAAAAAAAAAAAAGAATTTATTCTATTGCAAAATGTGCTTTTCTTTTTATTCTCCTTGTGTGGGCATTTAAAGCTGTTCTAGTGGCAGTGGGGCCGGCTCAGCATATTCGTGTCAGTCACTTTCCTCTCATTTCTAAGTGTACTTTTGTGGCATTTAAGCAGCCGACGGTGACATTGGTGTTGATCTTTGCGGCTTCTACAGCCCTGACGGAGGGAAGGCGCTGGGAGGGACCCAGGAGGGCACGAGGTGTTTTTAAGGTCCTTCCCCTCCTGCCAAACAGCACCTTTTGCTGTTGCTTTTTGTTTTGTTTCGCAAAACAGGGGAATAGTGACTTAAGGACTCCCCTTTCTGCCTTGTGCCAAAGAACCACAGTATGCTGCTTTTATTTTATTTTATTATTTTTAAAATTTTTTTTTATTTTTGTTAAGACTTGCTATGAGGACTGAGATATTGCAGCTCTTTTCAAAAAAAAAAAAAACATTTCCTTTTCTTTTAAATATATACATGATCATTTAGCACACTGGTGTTAAGTTCATTCTTGCTGCAAAAGAAGGCCATTGTACTTCCTGACCCTGAAAACAAGGTGGGTGGTTTTGTTTTATAATTAAATTTTCTGTCTCCAGCTTCATATTTCTCTTTCTGTTATTTCCTGAATAATGTGCCAAAGTGATCAAAGAGATGAGGAATGGAATCATAAATGGAGTGATTTTTGGAATTGCTGTTGCTATGTCCAGAGCACGTGTTCTTCTAAACTTTGGCTCTGAGGGACTTTGGTGATATTTTTCGCAAGCATGTGCATGTGCATGTGTGTGTGTGTGTGTGTTTCATGTTGCAACACATCACATTCAGATTTTGCAGTCTGTCATTGTTTAAAACAACCCCTGGGAAGCATGCCCCTCTCTCTGGATTGCCTCCATCACACACATGTGTGTACCCTCCCGTTCCGATGTACGGCAGCTCACCAGGGCTCTTTGATTTCAACTTCAAGGGAGCAATTTTGTTCTTTGTATGTCATTTGCTAACCATGGATGAAACAGTGCCTGGTCTACTGCGTGTGCAGGATGGTCTAGGTTCTGCAAAGAGCGTATGGGGATAGCACCCATCCCTTAAGAAAAATTTACATCCTGAGACTACTGGGGTAGCCATTTTTCTCTTTTTACAGTGTTTTCCATTCGCAAATAGGAGACCTTTTTTCTTTTTTTTTTTTTTAATGATTTTTTTTTTTAACCATAGCTGAAGAACTCGGAAAGAAAGTGACGTTTGGCTCTGAGTAAACATTCTTCCTTCACTCTGGTTGTTATTGATGGTTTGTATTCTTTGCCTTTTACCAGCAGACACAAGAGCAGACAGAGAAAAGGGTGCAGATTTTAGCCCTCCAAATTTCAGAGCTTTTTACATAAGGGAATTTATGCCCACGTGCCAGAATCAAGAGGAGCGTATTAATTTTAATTCTGCTATAAAGTGACAGTTCAATTTTATAAGTAAATTGTGTCTAGGACAATTTAAATAATACTTCAAAGGCTGTCATATCCTTCAAATTAGAACTCTGTTTTATTCGATTATGAAATAAACCTCCCCTAAGGTAGATATTTTTAATTCATCAAAGTATGTTTATAGTTCTTATGCAAAAGAGCAAAAGATTGCCTTGAATGTGATAACTGATGACACCCAGCTTGGTCTAACTAGTGACCGTGGGGATTTTATAGCCCCTTCTGAGGTATTCAGAGGGGAGAGGAAAGGAAAGAATGAAGCCCCAATCCTATCAGCAAAAAGAGGAGTAAACAAACCAGGCCAGAGGCATGAAATTGGCCCCTCAGATGATCAAGCGCAGTCAGCAATAAGGATGGGGATTATGAGGACAGCCCCTAGTCCCCCTTTGCTCGGTCCTGATCCAATTCTGCATATTACTTGTGCAGCCTAGGACAAATTACCTCTCTGGGCTTAGTTTCCTCATCTGTAAAATGGGACTAATGCTAGTACCTTCCCCCCACTTTTGAAGGGTGGAAGGGTTAAAAGAGTTAATTTAAATGAAATATTTAGAACAGACCCTGAATGCTACTTAAAACCTCAGGAAGACTGACGTATCCATCACCTAGCACATGCCTGGCACGTAGGAGATGTCAATAAATACTTGCTGGATAAGGATTGAGGCTGTTTCATGCTCCAGTTGTTCAGGTGGGACCAATGAGGACACATGTATCAGCCTCAGATCGACTTGACACTACTGAGAATGGACAGCACTCCAGGAAACGTTGTGTCCACCTTCTCTTTTACTCTTCCTGTGGGTTTCTGTATTGTTTCTCAATTAGCAATTAGGTTATAGTTTTTGAGGAAAGAGAGGGTTTAAATTTGGGGGGTAGGGGGAAGCCCTATACTCAGCACAGTGCTTTGTATGGAAGTAACAGAAAACTGATGACATAAGCTAATATACCAACACATATCAAAGCACTCTCTAGTATAATCTATTATTTAATAAATAGCAATCGCAGGCACTGTGCTAAATTCTTTGATATGTTATTTTACTTCCTCCTCTCACTGACCTCCATACCGGTAGTTATCAATCTCTGTTTCACGGGTAAGGAAAAATGAAGCTCAGAGAAGTCAAGGGACTTTCCCAAGGTCACACAGCCAGTAAATGACAGATCCGGATGTCTAACCCAGGTCTAGGGGAATGCAAAAGCTATGCAGTTAGTCGACCACTATCCTACACTGCCTCCCAGTCTGTTTGGCTTTTAGAGCCCCTAATCAATTTGGTCATTTACAACTGTTGTGTAAACCATGGTGAAAATGGAAATGACTAAGGCTGAAACCCAGCCTTGAATCATCTGTGTCTCGTGCAGAAATTTGAATGCCGGGCTCAGGGGAGTGAGACACAGGCCTGCCTCCCAGGGCCTGTCCCCATCTCATTCCACGACGACAAGTAGGTGTTTAAAAAGGGCCTGCAGAGAAGTCAGGGTTACTTCCCCCCCACCCCTTGAAAAGCCATGATGATGCTGAATTTACCTGACCTGGTGCTAACACAGCACGTGAATGGAGTCGCATGGGGGTAAAAGGGCAAGAAAGCAGAACTCAGACAAGGGGTGGGGGCAGAGTAAGTTTTTCTTTTCACCAAAAGTTCTTCATGGGCTTTAAAGATATTCATCCTCTGAAGATAATTGGTGCGTGTCCTGACAATTTCAGGGAACGAAGAACTACCTGAGGCAATAAGAAAAGCCTTGATCCACCTATAAAGTCACTTAATGAGCAAGCCAAGGGTGATGCAGGGGTGCATTGCTTTAACCACACAATTAATTCTACACCCTTAAAACAAATGTGCACAGAGCCCCAAAAGAGCACATCCAAGAGCTTGTAAGTTGGCCTGGCCTAGGGAATATTCAACACGGTTTTAGTAAAAATCCATCCGAAGATAGATTTCTAAAGCGGATGATGGAAAGATGCAAGGCAATGGCAGCTAGCTGGTAAACTTGAGAGTTTTCTTCTCAAGAGGTTTAGTGAGAGTCCACCACCATCAAAATAGAACTAATCTTTGACTCAAGACTTTGTGACTCTTATTGCTGGGAAAGGGGAAGGGAAGGGAGAGGAAATGGAGAGATGCCTCCAAAGGACTCATGACCTGACAGAGACCAAGCTCGCTGTATGAATGCAGCAGTGGGCTCTGTAAGCCTGAGTTTGCTGCTCGCGAATCAAGGGCAATGCCAAGCAGCGGTGGTTTGGGTTTTGCTGGGGAAGACCTCTGGGTTTACCAGTCCTCTTGGCACATGACTTAGGCACCTCATTCACCTTTCAGTCTCTGAGTTGCTGTTTTTGAAGGAGAAGAGTAGTCTAAATTTTAACTCACCTTTATGGGGCTTGGGGAGTTAAGGCCATTATTTAGAGTTGTTTTAGAGCTTGTCACTAGGAAGTCTGAGTAAATTTTTTTAAATGAATGAGTAACTTGCTGTGTCTTGACGAATATTCTATTAGAACAAGAGAAAACTAAAAAGGCAACATCAGCTGCGAAATTCAATCCTACTAGTTTAAAACTGTAGCACTACATACAATAGAGCTGAGGCTGGAAATCTCTAGAAAGAACGCTGAAAGAATTGCGGCTGAGGCCATACTGCAGCAGACGTAATTTTAAGCCATCAAAACTTTTAAGGACCTCGAGTCATTTTCTTCAAATTTGTCTTGCCTTTCTTTCTGCATCTGTGAATTTGCCAAGTTAAAGTTTATTGCTGTAACAGGTTTTGAATGATAGTGTATCTTTTTTGAAAACATTTGAGTACTTTTTGGTTATTGGATGGAAAGAATGTATGCTTTTTCCTTTTTATGTATCTTTCAAACCAGCTGCTCTGATATAAATAAAAGCTTTAAAAAATGTATTCACCCTTCTTAAGCTTAAGACCACACATTCTGTTCCATGAAAGTTATATGATTACCGAAAGGATGTTATGAATGAAATGGTTCTCAGAGCTAATCTAGTCAGCTAGCTTGCAGATCAGACGTTCTTCCTAAAGTTTTGGAAGCTAGAATGAATGCAATGATCTGCAACACCAAAATGCAAAACCTGAGGCAACAAAGCAGTGAGCAGGGGCAGGCTCCTGAGGCCAGGAAGCCACTGGAATCTGGTTGCTAGGAGACACTCGTCTTTCGCTAGCGGCAGGAACATGTCCTTGAGCGTGGCTTCCCCTGTGGTTGGCTTTGGACAAGCTGTGAATCAGCTGTCCTCACTAGTGCTGCCCTTCCAAAGGCGCCAACCAGCCCACGGAGCAGGTGACACAGAGGGGCGATGGGAGGGAGGGGGTGCTCCTGTTCTCTCAGAAAGTTTCTCGCACATGCCCTGCCTTTCTGATGCACTCTTCTGAAATCAATAAGCATTTCATGTGTCTAGTGTTCATTATGAGGATGCGGAGAAATAGATTCCTGGGTAGTGCTTTCATCTGTGAGAATTTTACCAAATAAAATGACATACATCAAATCATATGAGACAGCCTACAAGCACTGTAGGAAAAAAAGAGGGACAGGATCATGAGTTAATAGGAATGCAGACAGGTTTTCTAGAGGAGAGGGAAGCAGAAGCTGGGAGGACTTGCCTAGGGAAGGATGATTCTGGCAAGAGAACCCCAGGGAACCGAGAGCTCCCTTGGAGGTCCTCGAACTTGTCTTGCTTGCTCACAGAAGCATCCCCAGAGCTTGGAACGGTGCTTGGCAGAGCGTATGTGTTCAGTCAGGGGCTGAATGAATGCGGGAGAACCCAGGTGCTGACACACGAGTGCTGGGAACTTGGAGGTCACGTTGGTGTTCCAGGGAAAAGCCAGCGAAAGGCATGTTAAATGAAGAAGGCTGGTCTTACTGCATCAGAGCGACTGTATCAGGAGGTGGCGAGAAATGAGGTTGACCAGGTAAGGTGCAGCCCAGGTATGAAGGCTTTTAAAAATTAGGTAGAAATGGCTTCAAAAATTTAGGGACTGCTGGGGACTCTAAGCCCGATGGAGATGAAACTTCTCCAGTTTACAGATGCTCTCTCAAATGCACTCTCTCTTAAATATGTCTAGTTTATCATCTGTCAAGTATAACGGAATAAAACTATGGAAAATGCACAGTCTCATTAGATGTTCAATATTGGGTGGAATGCACCTTGTTATTTTATTTTAACAGATGAGGAAACAGAGCCAGAGAGGCTCATGGTTTGCGTGGGTTCATAAGTTTCAGATGACAAGCCAAGATTTCTGGGTCTTCTGCCCCCACACACCTCTTTTGCTCATTTCTGAAAGCCGCCCGTGGTGGGGGAGGCCAGCTGGAAGACGGTGACCCATGGCTGACTGTTTGTGAGGTGACCACCGTGCTGGCGACAGGGACGCGAGAGGAAGACCGGAGAGCACTTTTCTCTCTCCTTCTCCCTTGCTTCTCCCTATGCTTTGCTAGCTTTGCCTTTCCTCCCCCACTCTTTCCTCTTCCCTGCCAGCGCCTCAGACCTCGGAGGGACATTCCTGGCAGGCATCACGTCTGTGGGCTCCTTGACTGTCACAGCTGCCATAGGACCATACGCAAAACTGTGCTATCTGGGGGAGGAAAAGGCAACACCTCCCCCCGCCCGGTTTTATTGATATGTAACTGACATTCAACATTGTATATGTTTAAGGTGTACAACAGAATGATTCAATACTTGTATCTATTGCAAAATGATTATCATAATAAGATTAGTTAATATTCATCACCTCCCATAGGGTCCCCATCCAATCACATAGTTCTCACATGTGATGAGAACTTGTAGGATGTACTCTCTTAGCAACTCGCAAATATCCAACACAGTATTGTTAACCATAGCCATCACGTTGTACATGACATCCCCAGGACTTATTTATCTTTATAACTGGAAGTTTGTACCATTTGACCACCTTCACCTAAGTCTCCCCCACCCCCAGCAGCTACAAATCTGATCCCCGTTTCCATGAGTCTGATTTTTTAAGATTCCACATATAAGTGAGATTGTTCTGCATTTGTCTTTCTTTGTCTGGCTTATTTCACTTAGCATAATGCCCGCAAGGGCAACGCCTTTTGGGTCTGAAACATGACGTCTGTGGCACCTGGAGAGGTCTGATGTAAAAGACGACACGAAGAAGGAGATTTGGAGCTTATACAATGTTACTAACATGTTTGGACATACATGTGAACGTTGCATTTAAATATGCATGTAAAAAAGTCCCTTACTGAGCTTCCAGACCTGTTTTCAAAAATATTCACTCAACCCTCACATGTGATATGACAGGCACCTAGATTTTTGACTTAAATAGTAAATGGCCTCAAATACGAGCGAGTCGGCCATAGAAGAGAGGCAGTACTGTCCTGCGGGCTTTGGACGGAGAGGACTGGAATTGGAATCCACATGCCACCATTTATACTCGTGGTGAATAATGAGTCCTACTTAACAGATTTGTTGTGGCCATTAAATAACAAAATGAATGTAAGGAATTGAGTGCAGCGCAGTCAACGATCAATCACCTTGTGGGTGGTAGGTGTCTTCCCCGACTCTGTCCCGGAGGCTGAAGATGATACCCGTAATGCTACAATTTTAACTTTGTCCCTTAATAACTTCTTTAGCAGCCCTTTTTCCTACCAACTTGCTCATATAGAGCTGGTCAGCAAAGGACACTGAAGAGCTTCTTAGTAAATGTTTGTTGGTGAATGTATGAAATGAATCACACCACGTCCAAAGCAAGTTTATTTTCTCCCATTGATTTCAGGGGTGATTCTTTTTTTATGAAGGGTGGTGGTGGTGGTGGCCGGTAAATCATGTGGACAGAGTGACATGTCACAGGTGTTCCTATGGGGTCAGGTACCAGCCCGTCAGCCCAGGCACTTGGAAATTCCTTTTCATTATACTGCAAAGCAACCAGCTGGAAAAGGAAAATTCAGTTAACTAATTCTTCTGTGGAAAACATCCAGGCAGGATATTTTTACCCCCTGAATCCCTCCCCCCACCTCCCCAAGGGCCTGGCTAGATAGACTCATTGTTTCCCATCGACAAGTTTTACCTGATGCTTTCTGTGACAGAGCCCACCTCCCCTGGAGAGAACAAGTGTGGCAGTCTCCAGAATGTCTGGTCTTACGGGTTCTAACAGTCACTTTGCTGCCGGACCCCAGTTTGCATCATGAATAAAGACAAGCTGTAGAACATTAGCATTAAGCAGTTAAATAATGGCAAATGGGAATGGGAATTAAAAAAAAAAAAAAAAAAAAAAAACAGCAAAGAGATCAAGAAGCCTGCCAGAGTGAAAGGCAGTTTGGGGCCAGCAAGACATATCTTCCAGAGGGGGATTAAGCAAATAGCTAGACACGAGAGGTCATGTCTTCATCATCGAGTCAGACATACAGTAACATTTTGGTCTTTTAGTTGTTTTTTTTTTTTAAGATTTTATTTATTTTTTGACAGAGAGACAGCGAGAGAGGGAACACAAGCAGGGGGAGTGGGAGAGGGAGAAGCAGGCCTCCGGTGGAGCAAGGAGCCCGATGTGGGACTCGATCCCAGGACCCTGGGATCATGACCTGAGCAGAACGCAGACACTTAACAACTGAGCCACGCAGGCGCCCCTAGTTTTATTTTGAAGGTAATTTTTTTTCTAACTATTAGGTCTACCTTTTTCCTTATTACCTAAAGGACTTCTTCAGATCCTATGAAGAATGCCAGTGCTAATAGTGATCTTGAACAGGGTCTAGGATCTTTCAAACTTCATTTAACTCTGGCGGCTCCTTCATCTGAAACTCAGATTGCCAAGGAAGCATCTATTTTCAAGGCCACGCTGAGGCTAATCACTGCCACCACTGGGCTTGTCTTGAGCCTTGTCTCTTGGGAATCTGGTTCTACATTTCTTTGAATGAGCTCAGCCAAGGCTCTTATCCTAAAGGAAAGTCAGAATTGTGTCTGGGAAACACTCTTATTAGATCATTTATCCATCCATCCATCCCTTGAACAAACATCTTCACATAGGCTATTGATTCTAAAAGGTAGGTGTCTTGTCTGTCTTCTTGCTTACTTTAGCTCCAAAACTTAGCCCCTGCCTGGCATAGGGTCGCCACTGAAGGAATATTTGTTCAATAAATGAATGAACAGTTAACAATGCCCACTATGCATTGGAACTGGAGGGACTGATATGACAAAACACAGTTCCTGCCTTCTTGGTGTTCACAGTCCTTTTTCATGATGTCTTTGTACCCCACCAGAAAAATAGATTTCAAGGCTGCTCATACTCTCTTTATATTCGATTGACTAGCCATTTCAATAATTGACTGTATAATGCACTAAAACAGAGGCAAATTTCCCTTCGGAGACAAATGGGGGTGGGGGAGAACCGCTTCACTTCAGACAGATTCTCATCATCTCTTCCTAAAGTGCACAGCACCCCCAGTCACTAATGGTTGTAGGAGACTTTGGGGACACTAATCTTAATGACTGCACCATTTCCTATGGGTCTTGTTAGTTCCTAAACCCATCTGTAGGAAGTTATTGTATTTGGCTTTCTTAAGCCATATTTTTAAGAAAGACATTTAATTAGCACTTGTTAAGATGTTGTGAGTGCTTTGGCCACTTCTCTCACCCCTGCTGTTTCTTCTTGGTCAGCACATTTCTGGAAGTGTTGTTTCCGGAAAAGGGCATACGATGCTTCCCTGTTTGGAGAGCTGCTCTGTGTGTTCGCATGAAGCAGATCTCTGATGGAGACGGAAGAGACGGCCAGGCTGGCTGGGCAGAAAGGGCTCTGTGTTCAGAGCAGCTACTTGGAAAAGCCTCCAGTTTTGACATTTTTATTGAGAAAGCTGAGTTTCAAGATGGGTTTGGGACAGACAACCCCAGGAGTCTGCACTAGAGCCCTAGGGAAGAATCTCACAAGAGGGAAATGGATCTGAAATAGTAAATCTAAACACCTTTGCAAAAACTTCATAAGAAGGAATTTGCCTGAAAAGACATGTTTTTAGTGACTCTAAGAGACACTAAGAAAACTGCAAAATAGTTCATAGCATTGAAAAGTCCACCAATACTTACTAAAAGAATAAATATGGGAATATAGTTCTATTGTTCTTGCTAATGTTTGATACCATCAAGTTAACTAAAAATTCAAACATCTTACAAAATAAGACAACTTTACTGGGTTTTCCCCAGAATCCTTTGTCCATATTTGGATGAGAACGGTTTGATATTTGTAATAGTTTGTGAATTGCAAAGACACATCAAGTCTAGTCAGACAAAAAGAAGTATTTCTAGACAATGCAACGTGGAGTCAGTGAAAATGAAGAAATAAAGAAATATGTGTATTCAGGTAGGTTAGGAAATGTTGTATAATCTACTAAGAGAATTTACTCATATTTTGTCCCTGAAACACGTGTTGAAGGAACAAAAAGTTTCATGCTGGTAATTGCATAAAGGATAATTAAAACGAATTCCCTTTCTCTTTGAATTTCAATATGCTCCTTTAAGGTAATCCTTAACTGAAGAGGAAGTCCAATAAACGTAATATAGATGTAACCAAATTATGAATTCTCCATATTCTACAGGTAATGCCATTTCTATTGGAATCCTTTTTGCCTCCTTAATCTAAACATTTAAATATATTAAAGGCTTCAGCAAAGGATTAGCATTTGGCACTGGGTGTGAAAACATTTCCTGCTGGGCCCTCAACCACTAACAAGCTTTTTGTTTGGAAGAGGGGGCAGGCGTGGGGGAGGAGAGAAGGGAGAGAAGTTGGCCAACTCTTGACATCTGAAATCTTGATCAGTGCCAGCAACTTTTTTGGTTCGTGTTGATGATTTGTGGTATTGCTGTTTATCTGTATCATTCACTGGGACTCGCTGTTTGGATGCAGAGGTCTCAAGACCATCTGCAGTCTTGATGGGTTTTCTAGCAGCCAGTCCAGTCATCTGGCTGTCAGTTATAATTGCATCCCTGCCCCCGAAGTTGTTGTTGGGTACTCCTGATTCCCTTTGAATACAGTACTGGGATACAACAGTTTCAAGCCATTGATATGAGAGGCCAAGTCGATTCCCGGCTTTAGTCTAGTTGGGAACAAGATTTATGAAACGAAGAGGGTATCTATTTTGCTGGAAGGTAGCTGTTTTCGTTGCGCTGGGTTTAATGATACAACAGTTTCCCACGCAGCTTGAACAACTCACTCTGAACACGGAGAGAAACAGTGCCTTCGAAAATTATGTGCATGGTGTTGCCATGTTTACTATTTCCTGTTGTCTTTGCCTGAAAGTGTCCTAACAAAAATTAGGGTTGAGCATACAAACATTTGAGCCGGTGGGGGGATGAAAGGAGTTGTTATCATATTTCTTTTCCAGTTTAATATGGGTGCCTTTGATATAAGCTCTATAGACTTAGGACAGGATATGACGCCGATTAAAAACACGAAACTTAATTTCTGGACTAAACAATCACGTACTCCTTCTTCTGATATCTGCTTGAGGGTTACTAACATGACATTTATTTCTTATTGGCTTGGCTTTATTTAAGGTACCCGGGGCAACTAATATTAGTGCATGTGAAAGTCTAGCAATGTCTCCGAGATCATAAAGCAGCTATTATAAAGAGAACCCATTCTTCCCGAAGATTGTCAGCACAAGGTCAAGAACCCATGCAAACTCTGTGAGCCCTAGACCTACCACTCATCTTGGTTGGAGGCAGATTTTGAGACCTAAACTTCAAAACAAATCAATTAATTTTATCTCATAAAGTACAACAGGGAAAAATTTGACCACCTCTCCTTAGCCTTAAATGTAAATTGCATCACTCACAAGATTGTTAGTGTCTATTGAAAACCACCTGTAAATAGTAACCAAAAAATTATGCATTATGAATCGTTTAAAAATATGAAAAGTAATGTATTGTATTTGGGTAACAGCATGTTTGAATTATAAAATTGAATATTAGTGTTTCATTTTAATGCAAAAAATAATTAAAGTGAAGGCATGCAAATATAATGAGCCAGGTCAACCTCCCCATCTTTTCACTTTGACACCTTGTTTAACTCTAGCTAATGATCCTATGAAAAAAGTATTAGTGGTTTCATTTCAGCCCCTGGTGGTCTATGTCACATACTGCATAACTTGCTGGTGGGTCCTCTAGGGCTATTTCTCATTTACAGACAGAAGCCTTTTATAATTCTGTCAGGGGCGGGGGGAGAAGGGAGCGTATCCTGTTCTAACCTATTTATTATGCACTTGAAAATAGTGAAAATGTTTATAAAAGAAGTCAAGTTAAAATTTTTAAGACCTTGTAATGTGTTCAAATGTTCAAATTCGAACCTACAACTCTATACAAAGTGCTCAAGTAAAGTCATTATGTTTAAAAGCAAAAAGTCACTCCTGACTTGTACTCCATGTGGAAAATTACCATACGCTGCAGTTTTTCTAACCACGAAAATTCTCATTTCCCATGTGCAGTTGGTTAGCTCCTCACTATGTCCCCAAGGAGTCTATGTGAGTCTGAAGCCCTGCAGAAAAATGAGAATTTCCACACTTAAACAAAGCCAAGGCAGCATTTTTAATGACTAAAAATAAGAGCAGAAGAAATGGAAGAGGAGGGGACGATGGGACTTTGTTGTGTTTTTTTTTTTTTTACTTCCTATAAAAAATGAGTGTGTGGTTCCCAGGGGAGGGTCAAATGTGGGCTTGCTTTTAATTTTTACAGGGTATTTACTTAAAGAAAAAAAAAGAAGAGGGAAAACAAAAAAAATTCTCTTAAATTTCCTACCTCTGAACTGCACGAAGTGAATCCTGAAATGAAAGGAGTCATCAAGGCCAAATTCACCACACAGCTTTCGTGAACTGTTAGAAGCAATTTCAGGATCTGCGCTTTTAATTTAGGTATGCTTTCCCTCTGAGCTTGAGTGTTTATTTTCGACCAGTTCTTTCTATCCTTTGGTTGAATGTATACGGCGCGATTCTTTCAGCATTTCACACACACACACACACACACACAGAGTTTCTATGTATTAGAGAAAAATGAATACCTTTAGTCCCTTGGTAACAATATTTTAAAAAGCAGCTCTATATTTGGGTCAGAGAGTAGACTACTTTCAAAGACAACTCTCGTGGGCACAATGTGTTAACTGTTTTCTGTGCCACCATTTTATAGTGTGAGAGGAGACAGCAAAATGGTGGTTCCAGCATTTTGTTGTATGAGGGCTCCTTCGCAGTTAGCGTCTGACGGCAGACTGCAGAACCAGTTTGGATACCAATAGAAAAGCCAGATTTTCGGGCCAGAGACCGATTCAGTAAAACATACCCACAAATTCACCTCCATTCCCAGCTTTGCAGATGCTTCAGCAAAATTTTTTATATATATATATATAAAACAAAGGAAGAAAATCCCGGTTAGAATAAAAAATACAACAGAAATGATATTTCAGTGAAATATGTAACTCTCCCGTGTTGGTAAATGCATATGTTATTAATAGACCCTGCAACGTCACAGTAATCTACCTTGAGGAAAGATCCAAGACAGAGTTAGTGGAGAGAATGTGAATGTTTTACTTGTGAATAAATGATCTTTCCAGATCAAGGTTGAGGTCACTGGCAAACTAGTTTAGGTGAGCTCACTCCACAGCTATTTGCACATACAAATCAGTGTTCTCATTTTTTTTTTATATTACTGCCTTTTGTTCATGAGAAGATCTTTAATTAATTTCTTAAAATAAGAATATTAAAATAATCAAAAAATGTAAGAATTGAACATTGCTAATAGTATTCATTTTTTATTAGCTCCTAAATAGAACCAAAGGTAAGACAGATTTTGACTTACCCTTAACTGGATCCCAAATCAAAGAGAGATGAATTTGACTAAGAGAAGAATGTGACATTGCCCTCTATTACCTATGGCTGAATTACCCTCTCTTTTATCTGAAGGAAAACATTTTCTTCTCAATGAGGTGTATATCTTTAAGACTGAAGAAAACTGAGGCTCGTCCCATATAGGGTTTTGTTTGTGTTTGTGTTTTTGCTTTTTGACTGCAGTTGCTAGACATGTGAGATTATAGACACGATGGTGCAACATAAAAGGGACCTGAAGCAACACTGTTTACGGCACACACAACAGTACTATTTTCTGCTGTGTGGTGTGCAGAAGTTGTAAATAGGAAAATGTGTAAGCTATTAAATCTAGTAGCAATAGGACTCTTAAGGCAAGGTTTATTATAGCAGTGCCTGAAAAAGCTTTACTTTTTTTTTTTTTTTTAATCTGTGGGTGTTAAATTTTCGTGTTTGCAACAGTATTTTAGCTCTGGAGCTATTTATCTGGTAGCATCTTGGAGAAAAAGGAAATGGACAGATGTCCATAAACAAAGGGCTCCACCTGGTGGTAATGAGAAGGTATGACATGCAAAGGGAAACATGAAAGGGCAGCAGGTAGTGTGTGTGCGCGTGCTTCCTGTAATGAATATGCTTGAAGGAAAGAGAAAGACACAATTCCCCAAATTTGGATTTCAATGTTGACGTAGCTTCCCAGATAACATCATTTGATTATTTGATTCAAATCCAGTCCTTCCAATCCACTTACAAATTATTTTATCCGAAATGCATCCATCGAAACAGACATTAACCTGTGACCCAGACAGATATTAAGCACAAGAGAAGGCAAACTATCTGTATCATCTGATCATCTTACTTTTAAGTAGCATACCAACTAGTAGAGCAATTTAAACAAAGAAAGCATTTGCTCTAACATAAAAATGTTCTGTGGGTGGCTTTGGGGTTCACCTAATTAGGAGGGACTGGAAAGGATGTGGTACAGAATTCAATCAGTGGAGGGAAGAAATAATTTCAAATCCAGGACTAAGAAACAGAAAATTGCTCATTTTTCAATGGCATTTGTGGCTAAAATGTTGGAGAATTTGAATCTACATACTGTGACTCACCACCTTTTCAAACTCTAAAATTAAACCAGAAATTACATATATCAAATGCTATGCAAAATGTAAAATAGGCATGACGTTTATGGCTCTGTACGTAAGGTGGAAATTAAATCTTCAACCTCCAATAAAATTGTATTTCTGTAATAAAACTGCTGCACCTTGACTCTAGACTACACTGAATCCCAAATTAAACACCCCATTTACTGTACTGTAACAAGCAAGAGGGTTTGCTACACTGAACAATATTACAGATAGAGAAAGGTATTATATTTTGCTTTACCATCTATGAGGAGTCCACCCAAACAGGCTCATTCCCCATGCCTTCTTTCTTAGCACATAACGTATTTTGATCAGGGAAAAATGTAAGGTTTGTCTTTCATCGGTACATTTCTATTTCTTGCTTAGTTATATAAATCTGCATAGGTGGCTGGGTCTTAAAAAAGTCCATCAAGTAGGATATTTACTGCAAAATGTCCTCCTGCGTTTCAGGGATAACTCAGTCCTATAAGCAGAAACAGCTGGTGTGCTAAAGGCTAGGTACCTTTCTTTATGCATTTAAGGTGATGTAGCTGCTCTTCCTCCAACGTACACGCGCGGCGCACCCCCAGCCACGTCCACAGCACACACAGACTGCTACATAATGTATGAAGGTCTTGAACTTAGGATCTGTTAATACACGTTATGTATTTATCTTACCCAGTGTTGACTTAGAAGAATTGGACGGGATGTTATTTTAAGCGGTCTAATATCGTAGGTTGAGATTCTTTTTTCCCCCCTCCATCACGCGTTGGCCCAGCCAACAGTGACTTCTGGCATTTGTGAAGGGGCTTATTAGAAATTAAAACCTGCGGAGAGAACGATGAATACTAATACTGCTTTATCTTACCAACTGAAGTGCAGGCGAGCAAGCCAGGGAGTGGAGCCGCGGCGGCCTCGGGCGTGCTCCCCGCGGAGCCCCCCTCTAGTGGACGCAACGGGAAATTCGGGCCCCGCCGCCTCGGCCTCTCCTCCGTCCCGGCCCGCGCCCCCCTCCCCCTCCCGCAGGAGACGGTGGGTATTATTAACCTTCACGCGCGAGACAGCGAGATGCATGTTAATCGGGAAGGGATGTCTAATCAAGTTTAATGGTGTAGGACATAAGAAGTTGTGTTAGCAGTTTCAATCCTGCTACAAATGCTAATTGTTATGTTTCCTATGATAGGTGAGGGTAATAGGAAAATGGCAGCAGCTTCGGTGTTTCAATTCGGAAATTGTTGCCTGTAATTTTGAGGCAAGTATAGAGCTTGTCGAGAGGCTGGTTTCTTCAGCGACATCGGAGATTTGAGGCTTGATGTCTACTCAGTTCAAGAAAAGAGAATTCTCTGCAGGGAGAAATCCCTTGGTAGCTGAAGCCATGGGGAGGCGTTTTGGACCTGCACACAACACGCGTCTACACAAAGGGATGCAGAGGTGATAACATTGAGTACTGATCTTTGGGGCACTTTCTATGTTTTATGTTTCCCTCGATGGTTCGTTGCCACTTTTGCCAACATGCACAGGTAATTCCTTTTAAAGCAGATACATATAGTAAGAGCAGGTAGGAGTCCTCTATGAGAACAGAGGGAATCCCCATTTTTGTCTTCCTCAACTTCCGTCTCTCTCATTGACTCATGGGTCATTATCTGTGCTCTTGTGTAAGGACACCCTACTGTACCCAGCGTCGATGCTCCCTCTCATTCTTATAAAGCTGGCATCTCACGTACTCCTGTTGTCCGTCCTGGTCCCTCGCTATTTGAGCTGGGGTTCTTGCAAGGCAGATATGCACAAGGAATTGGAGAGTATTGGATGGCATATGAGCAATGTCTTCAGTGTGTATTTTTCCTTGACTTCAATTACCCTAAATTCTATGGTTCAAGCCTAAACTACTACAGTAACTTCATGATGTCACCTACCAATGAACTAGAAAGCATTTTGCAGCAGTGCAGATTACCTGTTGAATATGGGTCTTGAAAAGTTTCCTTGTATCTTTGTAGTTTGCATATTTAGTCTAAGTTTAGAAAATAGCTAAGTGATAAATACAAATGATCAAAAGATAATCCACTTTAATAGATATATGTCTATGTGAATATGGACCAGTGTAATTGTATTGTCCCAGCCTCCATATGTGGATTTTGTCTTCATTTTTTTTTTTAGTCTTCTTAAAAAAATGATTCAATGTAGAGGAGATAGAAATGATTCGGGGGTGTTAACAAGAGACGTGAAATCAGTGATCAACATTATTTTCCAATCAATAATGATAATTATACTAATTAGTCCAGGTGCCATATCTGTGCTAAAATCCTTATCCCTATTTTACAGATGAAACAACTGAGACACCAAAGGGTTAACTGCTTGCCCAAAGCCATGTAGCAGCTCTGTCAATACCACAATTTTAATCTCCTACTCTCGCTTCTTTGGCAATGGAACAATTATGACTCTCTTTAAAGAATGAAAATTTATTGTGTGTATCACAGGAGAGTAGGGCTGATGAACAATGGAACAAAGAGGTCACATATTATTTGTTTTAAAACTGCAGAATCTTTCTCATGTTATAGAGTCTTTTACTACACTTTCCAGGTTGGAGTTACTTTAACGTCATAAAGCTACACATATACTTTTAGCAAAGTCAGTAGTCACCCATACACAGGAGGAGATGGTAATTAGAGTTGGGACAGACCCCCAACATATGCTTCATTTGAAGGTAGAGTAAATTCAGCGAGATACCAAATTTTCTTTTCATTTTCTCTCTCAGAAGAATATGTGTTTTTTTTCCCCTACCCAAATGTTTCAGTGAACATCGCAGCTGTGCAGCAAGAGGCATTTTTGCATGCATATATTTGGAGAACAATGTGGAGTATTTATCCCTTGGGATAAAAAAAACCCTAGCAACAACAAACTTGAAAACAGATGGTTCTGATACAGTCTGATAAGAATGTAAACAGGAAAATATCTTTGTTGACTTATTTCTTAGTAATCAGTAATAATTAGGCATTGTCTAGAGATGAATTACAGTTTTGATTTTGCAAGCATGGCCATGAAGTTTCTGTAAAGTGAAACTAAATTTCTGACGTTGGTAAGGAGTTAGTGACTCCTGCTGAAATTTCCTTATTAAAATTCTTGATTGATAGAAACAAATGGAAATTTTAGAGAGGATAATTTCTGCATTCTTCGTTGTTCTTTAGTCATCATTTCATTTAGAGATATTATAATTCTCTGGCCAGTCCATGAATGGTTTCACTTGAAAAATAATTTAAAATTTCTCTACAATTTAAAGAATTAAAACTCCCCTTCCTTCCTTCCTTTTCCCCTCCATCCCACCCTCTTTTCCTTCTTTTCTTTTCTTTTTTGGTCTTATTATTTTAAATGAAGATGAAATCTCTCTTTAGAGTCTGGACTGGTGTTTCTATGAACTCATTATATTTCTTTGTTGAAAACTTTTTTTCTTGTTGGTGGTTTAGATTCAATAAACATTTAATAAATGCTTCCTATTTGTCCAGTTCTGTGATAGGCACTGAGGATACAAAGATGAATCTGACATACTTTCTTCTGTTACACAACTCATAACTTAGCTGTAGAGGCAGATACATAAACAAATAACTCTCACTCAATTTGTTAAGAACTGGGGAAAGTGGCATAGAGAGGAGTGGGGAGAAGGATTGATTCCTTGGGAGGGCAAGGCGTTTTATAGAGGGGGTATTAGAGCAGGTCTTCAATGTCGCTCTATCAAATCCTGGCTGCAGAGATCCATAGGCTGTGACATCCTGAATGCATAATGAAAATTCAAATTGCTGACCGGTTCTTTGCATCAGATAATCGTACACCATTAGTTGTTTGGGCAACATGCAGACAAGATCGTGGGCTCCTGCCATGATCTAGAAGTTTTGAGAGGTGCTTTTCTTTTAAAATACAAAACTTGTAATAGAAAACTTTGGAAAGAATAATCTCGACTTTAATATGTAATTCGGCCACCTGAAAGTATTTGTTACTAAAATAAATAGAGATAGTCTCTGCAGAGTATCCCACAAACCCTTGGCATTTCTTTTTTTCAACAATTTTCAATAAATATTTCGTAAGCGTTTGTAGATGCTGTACACTGGGCTAGGCACATGGATTAAGAGAACAAATAATATATGTAACTTCTCCTCGTGGAATATAAAATCTGATAGGGAAGGACACTATCGTACGGTTAACTACCCGAATTACTTATTAGTTAAAATGCAACGAGTGTTATTGTACATAATAAATGGTACTGTTTTGTCTACTCTGCTTCTGTTCTTTCTTGTTCTGGGAACAGTAACTTGCTTTTATTTGTGAGACCGACCCTTCACCACTGTGTGCAACCTTGATGGGACTGTCAATCAAGGTGCCCTGCCCTTAGCTTGTGATCCAACGTAGGCCAATCAGATGGTCTTTGCCAGGAGCCAGGGGACTCTCTTTATAGTTTCACAATCTAATCATCTTGGAAATTTGTGGTTGCTTCAACCCTTGCTCTCCTTTTCATTTTGACAGTTGACACTATATTCTTTCAACAAATTCATTGTTAATCAGTTTTAACAGCTTGCAACCAGTTACAGTATTTATAAAACTGCCTAAAAAGCCAGAACTCAAATAAAAAGTAAACTAAGTTATGGCATGAGTAGAGGGTTTGTTGGAGTTTAAGAGTAGAGACTCTATTTGATCCTGATGCTCAGAGCACTATATTCTGAATAGTATTCATTTGGTGACCTAGGATTAATTTCCCTTTTCTTGCATCTGCAATAAATAATATTTATATAATAATAGTATCAGAAGTGATAATATTTATAAAACTGAATGTAAACATTATAAACTTTGGCAGTTTAAAAGCTATACCCTAACAGATGTCCGGAGGTGGAGTGCTGTGTTAATTTCCTTATCTTAGAGTCCTAAGGTCAATAGATATTTTCTAAAGCTGCTAGATCCAGGAATGGAGATATAATTGTATCATTTAAAAGTATACAGCTACCCAACTGAAGAAGTAAAAAAATGACAAATTAACCTAAACTGAGAAGATATAGAGAGAAGGAAGGTGTATAAATGAGTGAAATTTTTCATCTTTCATGTAGAACAGTCAATAGCTACTGACTGCCTAAGGTTGAAAAATCAAGAAAGAGAGGTGTAGATATTTATTTGGAGTTAAAGTGGAAACCATTAGAAGAACTAACATCTAAATTTATTAACAGTGACTTTCTTTGGGGGAAATAGTTGGTGGTAGGAGAAGGGGCGAGATAGGGAGTATAATTTGACATAAACTTGGCTGGAAAAGATCTGGTATTCCAGAAATACACGAGTCATTAACCTAGTGATGGCATTAAGAAAACAGTATTATCCTGGACTGTGTGAAGACGAGTACCATTTGTTGCTAGGAAATAATCCTTGTGTAAATTCATCGTAGGCTGGGTTCTTATTTGAACATTACACTTTGGGTCTGTAACTTAAAACAGATGTATGAAAATGACATAGAATTCATGTATAGAAAGAGGAAAATGATGACAGGGCTTGGAGACTATGTACACAAGGAAAAGAGGTGCGTTATTTATCCTGGAGAAGAGAAGGCTGAAGGAAGACAGAATTAACCTCCAGGCAATGAGGTAGAACTTTGGAGAATGCAAACTGGCCTTCACCACCTCACTGGACAGAGCAGAAGAAAGTGAGCTTCACTAAACAACACCAGGAGAGTCTGTTTTTAGACACAGGAAGACTTGATGATCTGTAAATATGACGGAACTGCTGAATGGCTATCCCAAGAACTTTTGGAGTGCTTTAGGCATAAGATAGAACCATTCGTTTCCCAAATAGGAGCTTGTACCAGACTTCAGGTCCCTTTGGAGATGTAGCAAGTATATTTTATAGTTTGATGTCTGTGAATTTACATATGGAGAAAGGTTAAGGATAAAGTAGTCTAAATAGTCCTACCTTGGCTGTGATTCCCAGGTAATATCTCATGAAGAAAAAAAAATCAATATTCACAATTTTTTTCTCTGAAGTACTATGCTAACTACTGGTTCCTTTAAAATATATATGCACACTCATATATATCCCTTTATATATATCATGTTTTAAAAGAAATTCATATATTCTTAGGAATAGCCATTCTCAAATTCCTATTTTGCACTATATTAAGATATTTATGGGTTATTTTCTCACAACAAAAGTCATATATTTTTAATGCTGAAAAACCTCAAAAACATAGAAATCGCAAAAAAATACCACCTTTTTTTTTCCCCATGAAAAAGTGAGCAAGCAAACGAAAACCACAGACAAATCAGCCCAGACACCTCCTGGCTGCTGTGTCGGTGGCCCAGCAGGGCTTCTCTCTAGGTGGAATCTGCTCCCCGGGGCTCGTTCTCTCACGAAGGAGGTAGGAGTGCATGGCTAGCAGCCTCTTCATCTATCCTCCTCCCTAAAGGTGGATCTCATCTCCCCATTCTCTGACACTTCTGTATTGAAACGATGAGCAGAAATGCAGTAATGGAGTATTGCTTTACCCAGCACCTAAATCAGGGCTGTTCCGTTTTGAAAGCTGGCTGTATCGTCTTTGTCTAGGTAGCCGTGGCCCTGGCAAGATGCTAAAATTAATGCCTGGGTGTCGGTTCAGGCGTATTTGTATTTAACACCTGAAAGGGATTCTTTGACTTTGGACTTTGGGTCTGAGAAGGAACCCCGTTTACCTGGAGCTCATGCTGGCTTGAGGTTTGGTGGAGGGGGACACGAGGCCGGGAATGAAGGGAATGGCTATTGGTTCTTCACCCAGTAGTGGCTGCCGCAGCAGGATTCCGAAACTCAACAAAGTTTGAAAATGGCTGACCATGCTGATAGTAGGTGACAGAGGCACGACCTTATTGGCCTGATCTCTCTACTCACGCATACCCCTTGAGTTATGTATTTGTCTGGTCCCATGTCCATGCCATCCTCACCCTGTCTGTCTTGTGTCTCCAATCTTCTTGAACTCTTGAGTCAGATACCGTGGTTTCTATTGATTTCCCCTGGAAAAACGACACTCCTTTCTCTATAACCTCTCCTATCAATAACATGGCTACATGAAATATGCAGGAGCTGGGGGCCTCCTGTGTTCAGCTGCTGTTCCAACATGCTTACATCTTTAACCCTTTTCTTCCCTCTGCTGGCTTCAGGGTTTGGACCTAACATCTGCCCTGAGCACACACATGGAGATCATGAGATCGCTCCCTAGCTCTACATAATGAACTTAAAGAATTTCAGAGCTGGAAGGACGTGTTTAGGGGGTTTAAAGCTTTTAATTTGCACATAAAATTCAAGACCTAGAGAATGGAGGTCTTGCCCAAGACCATACAGTTGCTTAGGGGCAGATCTACAACTAGACTCAAGCTGCTTATTTCCTAGGATTCTGTTGCTTCCTCCAGAAGGCACTGTCAGAGAAGGCAACGGCAGCTCTGTGTTCTTATCAGCCCTCCCCGTTCTGAAGTTATCAGGGGGTGCGGGCACCTTCTCTGCTGAGACACTGGTCCTTAAAAGCTGACAGTTTAGTATTTAAGAAAAATCACTATTACTAAATATTGTCTGTAACTTAGCATGGTTATTTTCCTGCATAGACCCATGGCATTATTATTTATATAATAACTGGAGGTGTGTATAGGAAGATCTATGCAAACAAAAGGTTACTTTTTAGAATGACACCAATTAATGCTTTCTCTTTCCCATTTTAGTCCCTAAACATCTCAGAGAGCTAACGATTCCTGCCTTTTCAGTTGTCAATTTTCTTACCTGTCAAATAAAACAATATGAGATGGTCTCAAAACTTTTTCAGAACCCCCAAATCCTGGATCTCTGGATTTGGGTTTTCTGAAAAGTTAAGATCTGGGGACTTTACCTGAGTTTTGAAAACTTCATAATGAAGTCTTTCTAAAATGTGTTCTCTCTCACCGGCTGTTATAAACAGTATAGCGGACCACTTCACATCTCCCCTTGGCGAGCCAGGATCGGGTGAATGAGAATTGACTTATATACCAACACCTATATCCTCAGGGCCTAAAAAACCCTTCAGATGCTAGCATTTTGAGTTCTTTTGTCAGAACTGATATAATTTCTGAAAAAAAGCGGAAAAACAACAGGGGAGAAATAAGGAAGCCTCAACGGCCACTACTGAATGGGGAAATTGGCCACTGGCAGAAAGCCAAGTGCCTTTTTACAACCAAAATGTCTTCATTATTTTTTTCTCTCTCTGGCATCGATACTTAACTCCTGAACAACTTCCTCACAGCCTGGTCTTGATCTAACATTTGACCAGCTTAACCAAAGGAACACGTGAGGCTTTTGGGTAAAGGCAATCAAGAGAGTTGGAAGTCACTTCCAGAGTTAAGTAGAGGCACCTAAAGGTGAACAGATTGTTATCCAGTTATATTGTCATCCTGGATTTTTGACACCTTGGTTCATTCATGTAGAATTGTATACATGGTATAATTAGTAGGACTCTAAAAGTTCATAAATATCCTCTGACACGAACAGTAGATTCTAATCTCTTTCATTGCAGAAGGGAGGTGCTTGAACATCTTCCACTACAACTGATGTCACTTGCAAGAGGAAATAACTTTAATAACTTTAATATGCCCTCTGTTTACCTGTGGGGGTGGGGGAGGAGGTGGACACTGAGGACCAGGACAGGAATGTTTACCCTCTCTCTAGTCACGTTGAAAAATCTTTCCATGACATAGCCAACCCATTTATTCTAGTTATTGTCACAATAGACATCAGCTCTAGTTATAGAAGCTTGAAAATATATAAAAACATCCTTTACACTCAAGATTAGGTGGGTAACAAGGATGGACACACACACACACACACACACACAGGTAAAAGTAGAAATGCAGATTTGAGAAGCCCAGAGAACTACTTAGTTTATATAATAAACAAGGTTGGGGAGGGACAAAGACCAGGAGCACACCTGGGAGAGTGCAGAAGTGTTTTGGAGGAGTTTTAGAGGGAGAAGAGAGGCTTTGGAGAAACAATCATAGGTGGTGAGACCTGAAGGCATTAAGCAGGAAGAGGGGTTGGAGGGCTGTTGGTTGTGCATTCGTCTACCCACCACCTCTCCATTCTTCCCCACAAATAATGATCTAGAGCTACGTGGCTTTTCCTTGCTTTGGGCGTCAGAATTTAAAGACTCTCATTATGAGGAGGCTAACCTTGAGGTGAATGGTTTTTGTTTAGGCTGCAGATATTGTCATTAACAAGAACAGAAAGGCACCCACCTGACTTCTGAAACTCACGGTGAGCACACTGCTGCTCACGGTGCCCACCCACCCCCCGGATGCCAACATCCCTTGTGGTCTAGTTTCCTTAATAGCTGTAAAACCAGTAAAGGTGGTGAAGGCTCCTCCCCCCTCCCCCCAAAAAAGCCTATAAAGAAAAGCAGGAGCATTCTAGCTAGCTGTCTAATTTTGGAAAATAATTTAACCTCTTCTGGGTCTTATTTTCTGTGTCTATAAAAGAAGGAGCTTGGAATCTTGATGATTCCAAGCCACTGGGCATTACGCTTATGGATTGCTACACCTGGAAGCACAAATACCTTTTTGGAACAGGAATGGGTCCTGGGTTTGTCAGAATTGTTTGTATAAGAAATTGATAGACAAGACAGCATCTGCTTGTCAACCCACAAAAGCTATTCTGAACTTTGTCCCTTCCAGGCACCTGACTAGTGGATCAGAGACCAAGGGTGCCCTCCTGGCTTTGCATGGGAGTCAGCCCCATGCTGGGGCATAGTCCAGATTAGGCCACGGAAATGGTCAGGAAGTAGGGCTGCATGTTTGCCAAAGGGAACCCAGAGCAGTTTTATGCTTCCCCTCACTGAGGAGGTGGAAAATTCCATTCCTGTGAGCAAGACCACGCCATGGCTCGGGATGCATTTTGCGTGTTAAATGAAAGATTTCCAGTTAGCCCTCCTTTGTTTGAGACAGGGTTCATCAAGGAGCCGCTCCTTACAATTTGGCTGGCTGGTGAAATCTGCCTACAGGGAGGGAATAAGCTGGAGTATTTTTGGTTCCTGTGACAGTCATAGCTCCTTGTAAATGTTTTTAAAAGACGAGTATTCATGATATTAATGTGAAGAGGGAATTTAAAGGGCTAGAACATACTAGAGAAACAGTGAAGGGAAGAGGAGGGTCAGGGAGCTGGGCCAAAAGCTTGTCATTCTGTGACCCTTGGGGACATTTTGTGAAGTGAAGGAGACCCATATGTCTGTGCTGCGAGCATGTCAATCCCCACTTGGTGCAAACGTCAGTAGTGGATCTGCTTTGCGACGGAAGTGGCATTTTGCAATCCATCTCTATTAAAGCATGTGAATTGTTTATTAAAAACTGATTTGCATTGTGAATAGCATTTATTACAAATAAATAAACAGCATAGTGGTCACAAAATAAATGAGTAAAGATCAATTTAAAATTGAATTAGCATGAAATTGCTGAAAAGATACGAGCATTTTAAAACCTCTTCTATGTGGAAATATCTCTGTATTTATAGACTGACATACTCCCATGTACTTCTAGTTGGACTAATATTAATGATGAAAAAACTTGAACATTTCAAAAACTGAACAGTTTTGCAGAGACTTCTGTCAAGATATGAAGTATTACTAGTTAAAGGGGGATGTATACTTCTTATATGTCATTTAAAATGTATTACAACATCTATCTATTAAATAAGTATCTAGATTAATAGATGTCTCTTAAACCTCAAACTAAAAATCTTCAAGAAACATAAACACAAATGCCTTTAATCAAAAAAAGCTGCTTAGCAGTCTAAGAAGAATATTTAAAGAAGCCCATTTTAGGCATCTATGCAATTATTTTAAGATATGTTTAGAATTTGCATTTAGTAGCAGGATTGGGTTATTAACCATACAACTTATCACCCTTAGTAATCATATTAACAGAAATAAAATGTCCAGAAACTTTAGGAAGTTGATTAGTAATCTACATTTCATACTAATTATGGGAGGCACATTATAGATTATAAATACACAAGATAAAAATCCCAGGTTACTAAGTGCAAAAAAATAAACTTTCACATATTTTGACAAGCATTGCCTGGTCTGAACTATTTATAATATTTTAGAGTGTACTAGCACTTTTTGTGTAATATAAAAAGTCATAGAATCTTAGTAATATGAGGTCCCACGAGAGATATTTGCTATTAAATTGTTGCTGAGTGTGCTGAGGTTTGGGGTAGAATTATCGAGTTTGCAGATTAGGAAAGCAGGTTTTGGCACTGTTTTAAAATTGAGTCAGTGATGCTTTAAAACGGGGCATATTTTAAGGATTCACAATAAGAATTTAAAAATAGATGAAAAGATTGGTTTGTTACCCTCCAGCGGTGTATGTTAATTAGTGCTTTTATGTGAACTAATTTTATGGTTGTCTGCAGGTTTAAGCATATATAAGCAGGGGTGTAGGAGTGAGGCCAAGTTCACGAGAGACTAACTGAACATGAGGTGTGACATTAATTTTAAATAAGCATTTTCCCATTTTACTCCTGCTTTCTTTTTATCTTCTAAAATCTTTCCCTTTTCAACCACTGTCAGAGCTGCAAACCCGGGATGGCCCAATTATGTGAAATTAGCCTTTTGTCCCTGTTTCTATTTCTAAAGTTGACATCCTCTAAATTCCACCCTGAACGTTGCCAGTGGGAGTCCTCTTCTCTCCTGGGGGAACTGTAGTGTTCGGGGCACACTGAAAGGCGGGGCACACCACACTCATCTCTCTGCCACCTACCAGGGGGATGCTTGTGTGTGTGTCCTCATCGAATTTCTTTGTGCGCAACATCACAACGCTGCCTGATGATGGCAGAACTCTAAAATCTGCTCTTCTCCCTGTCCACCAGTTTCCAAGCGAAAAGGTCGGTGGTCCGGTGAGAAGACCTCTTTAGAGTGGCCAAATAATGGTTTTCATTCTTTTTCATTGCCCACGTGTGACCCCAGAATGACCAATGGTGAGGAGATGGTTACTGGATGTTCAAGAGAGAAATCCTAGTGGTTTGGCAGCAATAGTTTCCAGCAGTCATCTTCAAATTATTTTTAAACAATTATTTAAACCAGAATTAGTTATTAAGTCACATGGAAGGTAGTTCACCTGTATGATATGATTAGTCAAAGAAATCTGTAATGAGCCATCTTGAAATATCTGTGCTAGAGAAACAAGTCCTTTATAAATGTTACTAATTTTCATGGTACAAATAATTACAGCTCTACTGGAGTCTTTATGTACTATGAACAGTAATTGTTGCTACTTCATTCTAATCTTAGAATTCTATGGATCTTAAGAAGTTGTCCGATCTAGCTTCTTACCTTCAGAGAAGATTTGGCTAAAGCTCTGCTTCTCCTTGAAAAGAATTTCTTCTGCCCCAAATGATGGCCTAGCTTTCCTTCCTTTGAATTCGGGGTAGTGCCTGGGCTGAGCATTTGGCACTTGGCGTGGGTTGCCCTGTACTGCGACTGATGCGTGTGTCCTATCCCCTACAGCAGAATGTCCGACCCCTCCAAGGCCAAGATTGGATTTAAGCTTTTGGGCCCCCTTCCCCCAGACCCTTGGGCTGTGGTCTACCATAGAAGGTGATCACTATGCATCAAGGAGGAGGACGTAAATTTATCTCGAAAACCATGCTAGTCCTTAACAATCCTCTCTTGATATTTGATCAACAACTTGAATCAGAAAATGTTAGAGATGCTGGAGACCTTGGAGATGTTCTAGTCTTATCTCTGTTTGACATAGAATGAAATTAAGTAAGGTCCAAAAAGGCAGAATCCCTTGCCTAAGACACATGGCTAATTAATGGCAGAATTTGGACCAGAATTCCAATTTCACTCATTCTGAGTCCAGAACTCTCTTTTTAGCACACCATCTGATGTTAACATCAGCGTAGATGGCCCTCCTCAGATTTGTTCATGTGAATGGATCCTTGTAAACGTCTGAGGTGCTAGTTCGGGGCCCTCTCCCCGTATTTGCATAGACGGTTGGCAGCTTATAATGCCACAGATATGCATGGCACTCAGTCAGCGACTCTGGACCCTGATGCACAACATCTGGGTAGTCTACATTCTCTTGAACATGTGCTTTTATTTTTCTCTGAATCCATGTTTTTTAGGCTGCTTAGAGAAGGTCAAAGGGGAGAGTTTGGGAAATAAGTCTTCCTCATTCACTACTGCCCCAGTTTGGGAAGATGCAGGTCAGTGAATCATCCATCAGTATCCGCTGGCTCCGAAGGACCGTTTTGGGCATTCTTAGACAAGCAACTCAGCCAATCTGGAGCTCTCTGCTGTTACAGGATTTCTCTGCTAAATCAAAGTTCTCACTGAGTTTGCTGTCTAGCAATGTGCTCTGCTGATTAGGAGTATGTAGGTTCAAAGCCCAGTGTCATGGCTTGTCCAGCTCACGGTCTGGGGAAGCTGCCTCCCGGCCCAGCTCACTTACCTGACAGTTCACTTGTTCAGTGAACAAGTACAATATAGAGTTTCCAGTTGTGACAGATCAGCGTGATCTTCCTTTAATGATTGCAGAGCCCCATGTGTGTGTGATCAGAGTAGACCATGTGATCTTAAACAGAACCTGGTCTCACATGGGGAACTTCTATTTCTTGACTCAATAGACTTTCTGGTTTGAAATTAGCATCCCATCCCGAAAAGCAGGACCGTTATAGGGAGGTTGGCGGCAGCCATGGCTGTCATTTGAAGCAAGCACTGCTTCTGTTTTCCCTGACCCCAGTGCATTGGAAAGCTTTGGGAACCAAGTGATTCTGAATTCTCTCTCATCACGGGGAACCAAGTGATTCTGAATTCTCTCTCATCACGGGGAATCCAACGAAGCGTTGAGTAGGAAAACCTTGGTTGAAAGTGCAGCCTGTGTCAGCATAGGAATGAATTCAAAACAGACTGGGAAAACCTCCCGTCCAGTCAGTAACACGCCCAGAAATTTGCAGACACCAGGACGAGAGGATGGTCCTGGTGTCACCACACTTTTGTTGCAGGCAGTCGTGAGAGTGATAGACGGTCACCGTGACTTGTGGTCCCAGGCTCTATTTACTTTCGTGAAAGCAGGCAGACAGGCGAAGTTCTGTGGTCTGTTGGTTACCTTACCTTGGCATTTCATGAACTGGCCAAGTTTCCAGAAATAATCTGAAGATTAACAGAGAATTGCCAACTCCCTCCCACCTGTAGACCAGTAAAGACGTTGAATACACCCAGTCTCCTCACAACCTCATTTCATACAAAAAGGGGAATTTTAGTACTGCAGTAGAAGACCATAATCTAAGAATGAAGTCCTTCAAATCGCATAAATTCAATTTTAGGAAAGAATCCCTATGCTGTCTCTCTTAAAAGAAGTTCTCTCATTTTGCTGTGGACCTCTGAAAATATTTGCACTGACCTGCCTTCGGAAAATCACCGCTGTACCCTGAGCAACATCACAAAATTCTCACTGCTTATGGCCTTAGCATAGCTTTGTTCCTAGCTCAGACTATCTTTATATGTGCTTGATGTTCTTTAAAATTCTGGTGGCATGTTGATTAGTACTGGCTGGAGCCTTGTTCACTAGCCTTGGTGGAGGCTGCTGGTATTACCATAATTCATTCATTCACAAATATATACAACTGCTCTAACTCAGAGTAATGCTTGCCAAGACCCAGCTTCTGATTCAACACCCAGTTCCGTATCACAAGAGCGGAATCCTGGAATGCCCCACTGTTTCTAGAAGCTCCCACCTTCCATCCAGTGTACAAGGCCTGAGTTTCTCAAGGCCTATAGCTAGGCTGGCATATTGAGATGTCACCAAAAACTCTTTGCAAGGAATTACCTTGGTGGTCGTTTGACGTTCTATCACTAGCTATGAGATTCTGAGAAAAATCATTTAAAGTCTCTGGATCTCAGTTTTCTAGTGTGGAAAATGGAGATAATGCCACCAGCCACATTCTGGAAACTGCGATTTACTGGATACTCTCAGAGCCTCAGTGTTCTTAATCTGAGTGAATGTGTGACAAAATGATTAAGGCTTTTTTTGTTTTTGTTTTATTTTGGTTTCCACTTACAAAAGTTGCTAGCATTTGCCAGTGGAATTCACCACACACCAAACACTTACTGGAAGTCTGGTGTGGGTCAAGCACTGTGCTGTGTCTCAAGACAGGAGGAAAATGCATTATTATTATTTATTAGATTGTGTTTAAAAGGTCAGTCTTCCCTTATTTGTAGTTGGTTTGTTCGTTCATTCCTTCATTCACTCGTTTGTTTATTTAACAAACGTGGACAGACCCAGGCTGTGTGCTAGAGAGAGAAAATAAGATAAACTTGCTAACCTCTAGGAGCTTGAAACTCCTTTTAAAGAGTTTGTTATTTAAAAAAAGAAATGTATATCCCCTTTTTTTGTGCCATCAGGCACAAAAGGCACATTATATGGAACACAAGCAGAAATGCAAAATGAGTGTTTGTCTGTAGATCCTGAATATGGGCTTATTGGAGAATGATTCTCTCTCTCTCTCTGCTCACCATCTCTCTGCCTCTCTTTTACCGCTCTACCATTCAGAGAAACCCTGTTTTTGATAAAGTAAGGTTGAAGTTATTCAATTCGATAAAAGTGACAATGAAATCCAAATAACAAAATCTAATGTGATTTAGGGGCATCAAAACCCAAAAAACATTTAGAGTTATGCCCAGCCCCTGGATCAATACAGTTCACCAAAATAATTATTCAGTAACCCCCTCCTCTCAAAATACCTCATCCACTAACAACAACAGTAAATACAAAGAAAAGGAGAAAAGAAGAAAAATCCCCTAAGGGCATGTTATTTTAATTTGCTTTCTGTAATGATAAAATTAGGTAGACACTTAGGCCAAACAGCTATATTATTTTGCACTGCGCAGACCTAGCCTTTGTTTACTAGGTAAAATTTCTTGCAGCGGATGAGGCTAAGAAATTACTCTTGCTGTGAATAGAATGGTGTGTTTTCAAAGTCTTAGTCAAATTCAATTGTTTGCAAATTTAAAACAAAAAGGTTTTGTGTATGCTATCCTTTTTATTCAGGAACAATTTCAAAGGCATATTACCCACGGGTAAGTTACTGTGCACAAACCAAAATTATGGGAGTCTTCAGGCAACTCTGACTTCATCAAACACTTGGCATTGTACTGCTTCATGATGGACACTAATAAGTATTTGTTTAATAGATGAATACATGAATTCAGTTAATGAATTAAATTAGCAATTATATCATCTTGCATGTATATATTGCTTTACAATTTGTTAAGTGCTTTCACATTTATTCTCATAATAATACTTTGAATAAAGAAGAAATTAATTCAGCATGTTGAATTCTACTTGAAAGCTTTGAGGTCACCGAAGTGAAAACTATAGATATAAGAAATATGCTAGGAAGTGTGAATAATCAGAAAAACAAAACAGAAATGATAAAATGTATACAAAAAGCTGAATAAACAACATAAAAATAAACTAGAAAGGAAAATAATGGTTTAAAAGATTATGCTACTATTACTTTTATATATCTGGGGCAGAGTCGATGCCTGAACCAGAATTCCACCTCTAAGTAATGTTTATTTCATATGTGTGAGTATGTGTGTGTGCGCGTGAGCGTGCATATGCATGCACAGGCATGCATATTGTAGGTTTTCTAGTCTCCCTAGAAACGTAACCAGAAAAACTAGAGAACTTCACTGCAGGGAGCCAAGATGGCAGCCATTCACGCAGCTGGACAGTAGAGTCTTTTATTTTTTTTCCTCATTGGCGCTATGGCCCTGACCCAGCTGAATGTTCGTAAAAGTCGTGGTGGGCACTGCTCCCAGATAATCTAAGGATCCCAAACTGGACCTTTCATGCAATTCTCCTTCCTTGCTAAGGCTGTGGGTGAGAGAAAGGCTTCCTTGAGGAATGAGAGGCAGAAAACACAGAGCAGCTCACTTCAAGTTCTCAGACACTTCAGCTCCCGATTTTGTCCCAAGAGCTCCGACATCAGACCCCATCGTAAATTGCTGTGCATCCTAAGATATCTCCTGGAGAAGAGCTGATAGATGTTACCTGAAGTACACTGAATGTTAAGTTAGTAGTAAGTAAATTACTGAAATCCTTGGGATTGTTGTTGTTCTTAATTGATTTGTTTCCTTGGACGATTGTATTTGTTAAACATCCTTACAGTAAAAGGGGGTTATAATGAGTTCATAGGACTGTAAAATTTAAAAAGTGTGCAGATAAAGTGCATAAGTCGCTAAAAAGATGTGCTCCCAAAACGCATTCAGCTTTCAAGCCCTGCCTCAGTTTCCCTGAATGTGGGCTTTCTGGCTCCCAGTCCTCAAGTGTCTCCCAGCCACAGTTAGGCGACTCGGGATCTTATTCTCTCAAAATTAAATTCGAAAGAGAGTAAAAAGAGGATGTTAAAAAGAGACCTAAAAGCCAAGCAGTAGTTGGAAAACACATCTGGGCTTCTCAGAGACCTGTGTTCATCAAGATGCTCATGAAAACTTGTAAAAAAGCCATTTTAATGTTCACGTCAAGGGGGATTGTGATTTAGGATCAGAGGACCTGGATTTCATGTTCTTGTTCTGCCTCCTAGTAGCTAAGTATCTTTAGGCAGGTCTCTTAATCCCTCTGAGCCTCAGTTTCCTCATCTGGAAAATAGGGACACTAATACTACATCATAGTATTTGTGAAGATATGATGAATAAGTACATGAAAGTCTTCATGAACTATAAAGGGATGTCAAACAGGTGCTATTATCAGTGGTGATATTTTTATAACACTTAGGATTTTTTGTTAAAAATAATACATGTTCATGGCAGAAAACTTGACAATTATATAAGTTGTAATATACTGACAATGTGTCTGAAGGATTCTGGGGTTATGTGCGGATCCTAGTAAGTCTAAAGCATGGGCCTTATATTATTGGTGTTTGCCTACCTACTCGTTCAGAAACTCTGCTTGGGAGCTCTGGATGACTACAGACTGTCCATAATGCCTACCTGCTTAGGGCCACTTAAACAGTTTCCACCAAAGACTCCCTAGAAGTAACCAACCAGCAAAACTGCAGGTGCCTATAGAAACCATTGGGTGGCCTCTGTCCTGAAAAGAGACCCCTGGGATGGAGATCAAGGCAGGAGATTCTTCCCAATTCTTTGTTCACTCTTTACTTCCATGGTCCTCAGTTCTCGTCTGCAAAAGGACCTATTTGAAGAGATATTCTTTGAGGTAGTTTCCAGGTTTTTATGAATCTGTGCTCACTCTTGTTTCTGTGGGCTCCTTGAACACTAATAGGGACCAACCAGGAAGATGAGACCTGCTTGACCTCAGCTCGGGGAACTTCCCACCGTGTTCCTGGGGGCCTTCAGGAATCTTAAACACTGTCACTCCGTGTCACTCGTAAGATGCTGGAAGGCGACCAAGTCCATAAAGATTATGAGGAACAGGTTGTTGCCCAGTTTACAATGTCTTCGTTTCCCTCTTGTTTTCTTTGGGTGGATGGATAAAACCTCAAATATGGCTAGAAAGCCGGAAATGTGAATTTTTTTTTCCCAGGGGGTTAAGAAGTAGCTAGATCAAGTGGAAACGATGAGACTAAGTGAGAAGGGGTAAAGATAGAGAAGCAGCTGTTGAGAAAGACCAGAATTCCTTACGCCTCCAAAGGGAATAATAATATATTACAGGCCGTTTAAATGTTGCTCCAGACTGTGGATTTCAGCCTCGATGGAGCCCTCGGAGTGTTTTGGAATGAAAAGTTCTTAAATGGAGTGTTTAAATGCTAACATACAGATTTAATGTTGGGGTTCTTTGACCTGAAATCAGCACCAGCTTCTGCCTTGATGAAAGCAACTTTTCTAGGGGATCTGGACCTTGCCAACATTTGCCCATTCAAGGCAATTGACTGAAAATTTGGGTCAGATCCTATAAGAACACAGTAAAGAATAGGCCCTTTTTATTCTTTTAAAATTGTCATCAAGAATATCAGCTGTCAGAATGTTGTGTTCAATATTAAAATGTGGCCTCTCAATAAAATCATCTTGCTTTCACGTTAGTGTGAGAACAGTAGATACTAAGCTCCGAAAGACCAGAGGGCCAAAAAAAAGAAGAAAAAAAAAAGCAATAATTAAAAATGAATTCTTAAAAGCATAAGAAATCTAAAAAGTAGGTTTCACTAGAACATAATGCAATATAAGTTGAAAAGGTAACTTGCCAAAGTGACACTGTTCTTGTAATATTACTGGAATAGTCTTCCAGACTGAATCAGTAATACACTACTTAAAAAAAAAAATTCAGGGAGTCTGATGTACTGACATTAAATTCCACACAAATATTCTAGTTATTTAATAGTAATTTATTGTAGCTTTACTGGAAATTTTCTCCTCTTAGTTCTTAAAAGATTTTACAGCCTCAATTAGCACTTTTACTCCTAATAATCAGTATTGATTTTACTGTATTCATTTTAGATCTTAAAATTTTTACCTAGAACTCTAATCTTAACTGTTTTTAAAGTAACATATGTCATTTAAAAAAATCAGGATAGACGTGCGTTGCCATCTAGAAAATGATCAATTTCCATTTATTTGAGGTGAGTTCTTTATTCAGAAAAGAAAGGACAGTTCTAGATAATATGGACTTGGCATTGTTAACAAAATGTTAAACAAGAATGTGTGTATTATTTTCCAATGTCTCCTCAAAATTAGGTAGCAGTTGTTATTTTTAATCATATCGCAGATTCTGTTTTTAGCCTTGCTATTTATCTCTGTATTTCAGTATGCCTGATATGTCTAGGAGCGGCTTCTCCTGCTCACAACTTACATTAATTTTGTGGGGCACAGTGCCTGACTGGAGTCCATATAGGTGGTCCCCAATGTGCTTTGAGATGTCCTCAGGAGAACAATGGACAGTTAGGGATGATTCCAGTCCACTCTCTGTGTTCTGACATCAAACTGGAATTTCTCATTTTTTACATTAATAGCTTTTCCCCCTGCTTTCGCTGGTAACATGCCACACATTACATCTGGAACACAAACGCTTTACCAAAGCCCTTCAATGAAATCCTACAAATTATTTTCTTTCAATGTTCCCTGGGATCTTTTATGTGGAGTTCAATTTTGTCTTTTTTTTTTTTTTAATTTAAAAGATCAGGTTTTTTTGGTTGCGTTCCACATTTAGGAGCACTAGTAAAAAATAAAAAGAGTTTCTTAGGACTGCCTTTTCCAGTTACACATTTCACAAACATTTGCGCTACCTTGGGTTGGCCAGGAAATGTCTGCTGCCACATTAGTGATGTGATAATGGGCTTCACATATCACCTGGACATTAATAGAATGAAATCACTTACTACTTCTGAAAGCAGCTTTGTTCTCAGCTGGTGTCCTGGAGGCACCGTGTGAGCACAAGGGCTTTCTATCGTGGAGGTGAAAGTCAGAAATAAGCTAGAGTCATCTTTACTACTGGTGTGTGTGTGTGTGTGTGTGTGCGTGCGCGCGCGTGTGTGTGCTGTTCACCTCTATTTAACAGGTCCATTGATAGTTGATGGAAATGACCAAAAATTCAGCGAGTTGCAGAAAGTATATCTGGGTCTCCAATCTGCTCCGCTCTGTGACATGCAAAACTTCTAATAACTGGGGACCTCTAACTCAGCTGCAATGGCCCATCAAAGGTGCAACTTTATTCTCTCCTAACAGCCCTGTAATGCGATCAGCAGACATATCTGCGAACTTTTCCCTGAGCTGCGCAGATGTGGCCATAAAAGAGGCCCGTACACCATCGTGTATTTCCTACTTTCCTCTGCAAATGAATTCGGTTTCTGATTATGGCGGTGTGGCTGCCTGCCGTATGACATTTCCTACAGGTGCACACCCTCTTAAAGACATGCAGTCTATGAAAACCAGGAACGGAAAATGGGACTGATTCAGGGCTATTATTAATGTGATAAAGTGCCCTTTGCTTTGGGAAGTTATTTGCCGAAGAAGGCTATAATAAAAGGCTGCTCTTGTGCATTTTTGATATTCTTCGATTAATCAAAAGCAGATGTAGAGGGATTGTTCAGACAGACACCTGTCACGGAAGTTAAAATGTGGACATCATTAAATAATTTGCATTGTGATTTTTTGTTGCTGTTGAGATAAATTACAAACCACGAATTCACATGCTGTATGATATGTTTATTTAAAAATTGGGCATATATGTATTCCCTGAAAAAAAATCAGGCTTTGAGTTATTGTTCCCCAAAATGAAATGTATGGTTTCTAAAACTTAATTTTGAGTTTTTAACCTATTTCTCCTCTGAGGAATAGGGCCTATGAATAGCGTACATTCTTCATATCACATTCAAAGTCTAATCCGGTTTTCTTAGCAATCACACGGATAGGTGTAAACAGATAAATAGTCACCATCCACTGTTGACTGCCATGGCTCATTTTTCATCTTTTGAAATAAAAGCCCAAGAGAATTTTTGTCAGGATAAATTGGAGATAAAAAAAAAATTTCTCTTTGAAGTGGATACTTTGAACATGGCAGATTTGTAGGGAATTTTCTTTTGTCTTTGACTCCTTTTAAGATTGAGATGGATCTATAAAATTAGAATTTTGGTTATTATAGACAGTGTTTATCTGAACCTGAAATTAAAGAACCACTTTTGAGCTAGCACTGGAGTTGTTTTAGTTTTTGAAATTTCAGATATATTATCAGGTTTAACACTAAATGTAAACATTATGAATTAGTTGACTTTCCCTTAATTAGCCACAGCTACATTCCTATATAAAAGCTAAAAATACAAATACTTATATTTCCCTCTAACGGAGTCTAATTATGTTATTATCTCAAATAATATCTCCTTAATGGTTCTTTGAACAATAGCACCTATTTTTTCTTCCTCCACGCAGACCTTTCATAAATAACACAGTCTGCATCAGGACAAACAGTACATTCAGCATGTTTTGCAAAATAGAAAAAGGCAAGCTGGAAAAAGCAAATGACCCAAACTTCTATATTCCCAACACGCTCCAAGACTGCTTTCATGTAGAATTCACAATGGCCACGTACATTGTTCGTTGGAGTATTTTAATATTTTTTTTCATACAATGCCATCTATCAAATATCCAAAGAAGGCAAATTACTCACAGGAAAGAATCCGGAAAAGCTCAGAAATACCAAGCTACCCACGGTGACATCATGAGAATAAAACACTCAGTGAATAATAACAATACTAACTACTAATCAAGGAAACATGGTGCCAAATTAGTGCCCACGTTAAAATGGACCTCATTTATTTAGGTGAAAAAAAAAACAAAAACCCTATCAATTCTGCTCCATCTTCCTTATTTAAAACAACACGAAACAACACTTGCTTAAAACAAATAAAACAAAGCTTCCAGCAAATCCCTCAAGGCATTTTAAATCCTACGTAGGCTACACAGGAATTAAGGAGCATTACTCGGACTTTTGGATGGCACAACTACGGAATTATTATCCATTGAGTTATAAGGAATGGCTTCCCCTCGAGTTCGGGTTTGTTTTTCTTTCCCAGCAGTCAACATCTCACCCATCTGAACAGTCTGGTAAAGCCAGGTGCTTAAGTTTCACTTTTCCAAAGGAATTCTGTTCAGAGAATTGCACTGCTGCGTGGTCACATGCGTTGCTCTTTAATACAAGTTTCTTTCTTTCCCCAAATCCAATTTCGTGCTATACTTATTCGTTTTGTGAAGGACGACCGGAGTTCACTAAAATAAATAAATAAATAGAAACTCCTTATACGTGCTACGTGCCATGGTCCATGGGCATAAATAACACAGCATGAATTCAAGTACACATCCTTTTCCCATTTGTTTCCATTCTCGGTGCCAACTTTGGCTCAATAAACAATGACCTTCAGCTTAGTATGAAGGAAGCATCCAGTACATAATGCACGGAGCGGTGCCCCTTCAAAGAATGAAGCCCTTCAGAATGGCCAAGGGCGAGAATAAAACAGAAGCTCGTGAGAGCAGAATACCGAAGGAGATAGTTTCAAATTCACCTGAGGGGACGGCAGCCACTGCGTCCGAGTCAGAGAAGTGTTTTTCGAGCCCGGTTTTGCCAATCACTTTTAAAAACATGACCTAGGAATAAGCCTAGAAGATATTCATGAAATGAGGACTTTAAATGGTCATAGAATTGAACGCGATCAGAGATCTCCTGACTCATTCCTTATCGCGCGAGTTCCTCAGCTTCTCCAGCAGGAAAATGGAGGCATTAATCCTTTCCACATTTCTCAAAAGCATGTTTCGATGATTATAGAATTCAAGGTGGCAAAGGATCAAATTGCTATTCATCTAGGACTCTTTCTAACCGGTGGGGCATCATGTGGTACACTGAAAGAGCTTATTTATTGAATCCCCAATTGAATTGGCCTTAGAGAGTTAATACAACATCCACGGTGACAAATTTACTCACTAGAAATAAATTGCATTAGTTCCATTATTTGTAAAGCACTTTCCCATCTGGGAAGAAAGTTACAGCATAAATCCCATTCTGTTCAGCAGCATGGCTGGAAGGGATCAACCTTTTATGAGCTAGGAAAGTCAGGTTTTTTTCTCCTATTAATTTGCTAAGCATTCTCTGCCCCACGGGCTTTAACACACTGGAAGTACAGCAGCTAGCAGACGATGAGGACAAGAGGAAAGAGGGGGACCTTTTCCGTGGAGGCTTGTTTCACAGGATTTGGAGTTGACTTTGGCTCAAAACAGGGCACTTGAGTTAACAACCAGGAGAGTCACTTTAGTTGAGACTTACTTCCAGGTAAGTCTCCAAATTTGAGCATCTCAAAATTTTAGTACCTACAGCATGGTCTCAGGCGTTCCAGAATCTTGAGGTTCTCTCTCCCTAAGCATTTCCACAGAGGCAATATTATATAATATCAGCCCAATGATCTGAGTTCAAGTCTTAGTGCCACCTGACACAGAGCCTGACCACAAGGAACCTATTTAAAGGGGAAATTAGAATCTTCAGTCAGAGGTAAAATAATAATAATAATAGCCATGATTGGAGTCAGGGGATTGAGGAGGTTTTGCAGCTGGGCTTGCAGCCCTGTTCAAGGAGAGGGCAGCTTTGACCCGGGAGGGAGCTCACGTCAAAGAACTTTGAAACTGGTTTATTTCGTAAAGAGCTGGTTAGGTGGCAAGGAGCCTAAAAAGCCCAATCTGGCACTAAGATAAAAAACATTTTTTGCCTATTTTTTCTACCTGTTGTTTTGTTCCCCCAAATACAGTATGAAATATTTTTAGGAACTCAAATGAAAGGGTTCAAACTCCAGCTGAGAATGTTGAAGTTCATCATTTTCAGTTATCTCATCTGGTGCATTTCATTCCTTTTAATGTTATGCAATACTGTCCCACCACTGCATGGAAAAACATCCCCAAACAGGCAGTTTCCCTTTAAGAAAAGATTCTGGTCCTGCTTTTCGGATGGTCATTCAGTGATACAAACCTGGAGGACTGAGATAAATTGCTCGTGGAAACATTTTCCTCTTGGAAAATCACAGATGAGACTAAATGAGACATTTTATATATATAGTAGCAAACAGTCATAGGTACATTTCATTTTGAAGGTCCCATCTGTCTTGCAACCCAAACAGGTTTTGAAACCGCAGAGTGATTGTAGCACTTTGGGACCTAGGAAGAGCCAGGGATGCACAGCAGGACGCTGACGAACTCACGATATTTTTACTGTTCGGGTATTCTTAAAAAGCAAAAAATGTAATCAGAACTGTAATTAGGCCTCTTGACAGATGCGACCACTGTATTTTGCAAAGTATAACTTGAATACTCCAGCCCAGCATTTAAATATAACTGTGGCTTTTATAACAAAAGAGAACCAGCAAAGCTTTTTTTTTTTTTTTTCCCAGGATTAGAGTTTTAATTGATATCATTATAGCTCAAAGTTTGAACATGATGGGAATAATGACTCTGGTGTTTTTCAGCACCTTATTATTCATTTTACATCTTTATGTCAGCTATGTGCTCAAGTCCACAGAGTCTGTAATTTTTAAATTAATAATGTAAATTTAACTATTGCCATTAAAGCAAAGAGCTAATTAGGTCCCTGCTTGCTGACTGGCAGTATGATGCAATGAGTAAAAAGGTTTGAGCTGTTAGTTAACACTGCCAGGAAAATGCGAATTGAGTTCACTTGAGATTAAACAACCTCTAAGACTACAGAGGAGGGGAAAATTAAAAGTGTCTCATCTCATTTTTCTTAAAAAAAAAAAAAAATCCACGAAGAGACACAAATAGCTCATTAAGCTGCTCAGAGCAAGGTTTCTGAGATGTTATGTGATTATTTGCGCCTTCCTTCCATTCCATGGTTTTTCTTCCAAGTTCCTGGTGGAGATGCAGTTTTTCTCAAGCACCAGTTAGAATGCTGGCCTTCTTCCATAGTTTTCACCTTCTACGCCGGAGAGGCTAACAAGCTGAACTTTACCTGTTTTATAAACACCTCTTTTAAGTCAGCCCTAGCATTTAAAAAAAAAAAAAAAAGTTTGAATGATATTTCTCTTCCTTTTTTTTTTTTTTGGCGATTATTCTCATTTCAGAAAAGCAGCCCAAAACAAATAGCAGAAATGGAGAGGAGAGGCAAAATCATGCTTATTTCAAGTTCAGGTAAGGAAAGTCTGGCCTGAAACGTGTAGAAGTAGAAAAATGGGGCAAAAAGGCCCAAGCACGTACAGGTTTCCCCGCTGTCTGAAGGGAGAGCATTCCTAGGAAATCTTGCATCAGCCAAAGCAATATAAATAAAGCAAAGAAGCAATTACCATTAATTAATATGGAAAAATTGTTGGGCATTCCCAGCCCCCCCAAAATAACCTCTCATAGGCTTCTCTGGTACCTTAGGACACATCTTGCTAATGGATGCACGAAATAAATGGAGATAGAGCACAGCTGCCCTTAGACACTGTTCAAGGCTAGAGCCGTTTGCTGCTGAGATGCTGAGTGTGGTCCCGGGAAGGGGCTTGGTGGGGTCGCTCTTGCTGCCTCAGAGGGCGTGTTGTCGCTACAACGGCTCGCTGCAAAACGCTATTTTTGCTTTTGGCTTTTTTTCAAAAAAGTGCAAATCCTCTTCAGATTTCTTTCAGTTAGCGAAAACAGATACGAATTAGGTGTTTCATAAAAGCCAAGTAGCAGAATGCGAACTTCTGAAAAGCAGGGAACGCCTAGACTCCATTTAATAGAGTAAAGCCTTAATGATGGTCAGAAACAAAGCAAGGGCTTTCTCACGCCGGGTTTTCCTCTAGAAATGAGCATGGGCTTGTTCCCTGCAGCAGACTGGTTCAGCGAGAGTGCTTCCAGAACGCTGCAAGAGCCCAGCCTCTCCCTGGTCTCTCTGGCTCTGCCATAGCTGGTGGGCTGTTTGCACACCTAATGGGAAGCCACGGTGATCTGCCTGAAGATACAGTGGAGCAGTAGCTGGATGTAGAACAAGGGGACTTGGCTCCACATGCTTTATAAAAATAAGTGGGTTTTTTCTTCATTTTTTTTAAAGGTTTTATTTATTTATTTATTTGATAGAGAGCGAGAGCACACACAAGCAGTGGGAGTGTTAGGCAGAGAGAGAGGGAGAAGCAGACTCCCTGCTGAGCAGGGAGCCCGATGAGGGGCTGGAGCCCGATGAGGGGCTCGATCCCGGGACCCTGGGATCACGACCTGAGCCGAAGGCGGACACTTAACGACTGAGCCACCCAGGCGCCCCGAAAAATAAGTTTTGAATGTGATAAAAGGTGAACGTGTTCACTGAGGGATGGTTTCATATGCTGTGTGAAAAGACCGTTTTTAAGAACACTTTTACTCTGAGAAAATCAATCATTCAATTGGATCGCTACAACCTAACACCATTAAATGTTTGCCTCATTTAATTTTATCAAATGACAGTTCATACATCTGTGCTGATGAATTCATTTGCTAAGCATACTTTCTCACAGCAAATTTACGCATGCTCTTCTACATTCTCAACCTTCTCCCTCCCTTTCTCCCTGTTTCTAAAGTGTCTTAGCATGATTCCCCAAGAAGTTGTTCTGGTTGTCCATCATGGAGGAAGGCTCTCCCATGACCAACAGTGAAGAACCCCGTTGACCAAAAGCATTGTTTACCTTTATCTCCAGCTTGGCAAGGAACTGGCTACTAAAGTGACAGACGGAATAGGAGTTTTAATTACTAAAAGGCTCTGCTTGCTAAAGGTACTGGCCAAATTATTCTTCCGGAACTTGTCCACATGGCATTCATGTTTTCTGTTTCAGACCAAAAATTACTTTTTATTGTTAAAAATTGGAGTGTTTAACACTGCTGGAAGCAATGTTGCATAGTGGTTTATAAAACTAACAGCTGCTATATACTGAGAGGTTACTGTGGCTTAAAACACACAAGGTCACCTGATTTTCAGGACAATTGCATGACTGGCTTTCAAGTTGGACAAATGAATTGCACTGCTTTGGAACTTAGTTTCTTTATCTGTAAAACGGGATAATAATACCTCGTTGGATATTTGTGAGGATAAAATGAAATCACGCGTGTAAATTGACTAAGAGCATAGCCTGTAGCCTCAAAAAACCGTGCTTACATGAATCATTTATTGGGAGGCATGAGGCTGTTGTTCTGTGCTACTGGGATTTGGTAGCTACAGTCCAAGAGCCATCTACCCATTACATTTGAAGAGCAAAATTGGCTGGCCATTTTGAAAATAACACCCTTTCTTTTTTTTTTTTTTTTTTTTTAAGATTTATTTGTTTGAGAGAGAGCGCATGCGCGCGCAAGAGAGAGAGAGGAGAGGGGGGCGGAGGGAAAGGAAGAGAATCCCAAACAGACTCCATGCTGAGCATGGAGCCTGAGGCAGGGCTCGATCTCATGACCCTGAGATCATGACCTGAGCCCAAACCAAGAGTCGGACACTTAACCGACTGAGCCACCCTGGCACCTGAAAATAACTCCCTTTCAAGAGAGGACTGTATTAGAAAGGGTCTGTTAAGTTTGTTCTTTCAAACCTTCCTCTGGGGTGAATGTCACTGCAGAATCTTTCTGAAAATTCCCAGCAGGCCCTCAGAATTAAGCTGCTAATATACCCTTGATTCGATATGCCAGTATGAGTTAAACCACAACCCTATTGGTAGACATTTAGGTTGTTGTCAGTTTTAAGATACTTTAAATCATACTGTCATTAATATATTTATAATCATATTTTTCTTACCTTCTGGATGATTTCCTCAGAAAAGATTCCTGGAAATAAAATACAGTGACTGGGTTAAAAAATTGAGCATTTTTGTGGATCTTGATATATATTTCCAAATTTCTTTCCAGTTGATAATGCATTGTGCAAATAGAGTTTTACCAAACTCTAGAATAAGCTTGAGTTCTTTTCTCTTACAGAAAATCTCCAACTCAAAACTATTTGCTAAAAGAGCACTGCATTGAATGATGTAAGTGCCTATTGGAGGATATAATAATGCAATATGTTACCCAAACTCCCAAGAATCCTTGGAAGTGGGAAGACAAGGAAGAATTGCCATGTTAGACATAGGACTTGTAGGTTGTTGTGAATAACCATATGAAAATCAGAGGATTTTCATAGGAACACAAGAAGACAAGAATAGCTAACATTGATTAAAGTCTTCCTATAAGCCAGGTCCATGCTTAGCTCTTTACAGGGATTGTCTCATCAAATCCTCCCAAAATGTCCATTTTACAGTTGAGAGAAATTTCCAAAGGGAAGGGATGGTCCATAATAATCAGCTTAATTTTTTTTATCAGACTGATAACTAATAACCACAGTATTTTCTCCAAAAGTCATGTGGGGCATTGGAGGTAGTGTGGGGGTGGTAGGGGGGAGAATCATATGTGGGGTTAAACAAGGAAGAAAAGGAGGAAGAAGAAAGGCAGTTGAACTGTTCCCTCTCCAGAAGCCTTTGGAGGTGTTTATTCCACCATGGTCTTGATCCTTTGGGTCAGCAAGTCCCCTTGAAGCTTTGCAGAATGGAAACAGCCAACCCTCTGCAAACATTGTCAGGCACCATGATAGGAGTTAACAGTGCCAATGGGCTGGCCTTTCATGAAGCATTTCTCTATCTGGGAACCACAAACACATATACATTCCTGTCCAGATCAGACTCCTGAGCTTTCTAGATCCCTTTTTTTTTCCTGAACAAGCATATTTATCAGGGTTAACATGAGACCAATGCCCTTTTTCTGTGCAATTCTCTTTTGTCCCTCTCCCCATGGCTTAGTCCATCTAAAGAGCACAAGACTCAGTGACATTTTGTAGGATTTACCTCTGAGACTGGTGTCACAAAAGCAGCTGGGAGTATTGAATGTATCCAGGTATCAACCACTGTCTTGGGGGTCTTTCCATTGAGTTTACTTCAGAGTTCACAGGAAGACCCAATGTGCTAACTTTGACTCAATGCTGAGATGTAGGTATCCCGGGACAGTCTATATGGAGACAAGAAAAGAGAAATTAAGGGAGAAAAAGAGACTGCAGGCTAGTTTCAAAAGTACAAATATGAAGCAGAGTGAGCTGAAATATCTTACCTGCTATATTTCAAAATAGAAACAGTCTTATCCCATTAAAATACTACTTTGTCAATTCTCATTGCTCTCAGGATAAAGCCCAAGCTCCTTAGTGGGGCACACACAGCCCCTCAGTATTCTCTTCCTTCTTCCAGTGGCCACTATTTGCTCCTGATGAGATATACCCTGGTCTCACCCATTTTCAGTGCTAGGATTGTGTAGCTCTTTTTGCCTTGAGGACTCTGTACCTGCTGATTCCTCTTCCTTTAGAGGCTTTCTCCTCCTCCCTTCCTTCCTTCCTTGTTTGGCTACCTTAAATGTCATCTCTTCTAGGAAGCACTCCCTGACCACCCAAGATCTGGTCATGCTCCTCGCCTATGGGCTCCTATAAATGTCTGTGTACTCTTTCTTATCCAAGTGCTTTTCCCACCAATTGAAATTCCCTAGGGGCTCCTGGGTGGCTCAGTCAATTGAGCGTCAGATTCTTGGTTTTGGCTCAGGTCATGATCTCTTAGGTCATGGGATTGAGCCTTGCATTGGGCTCCCCACTCAGCAGGGAGTCTACCTGGAGATTCTCTCCCTCTGCCCCACCCCCCACTCATGCTCTTTCTCTCTCGAGTATATGTCTTATTCAGTGTTTTCATGCCCATTCAGTGTTTGACTCAGGGAAGGTACTTCTCTGGTCATTATTGTGGAAGTGTTGACTTGACAGCTTCTTTAGATGACATGTGCTTTCAGTAAAATGCACTAACTGTATAGAGATTATTATCCCATGTTCTGTTTGTCCCACTGAATTGCAGGCTGTCTGAATACCTATCGCCACCACACAGCTCTGTCTCTCTTACACACACACACACACACATACACACACTCACACATACACACACTCACACAATTATTAAGCTACATAGTTGAACTAGAATCCTGCCTACCACATTACACCATACTCAAAAGGCATTCTTTATACATCCACACAGCATTTATCCAGAAAACATGGCTACTTACTCTACGAACTAGTCTAGGCAATTTGGTAAGGAATTGGTATAAGCTTAAAGGTGGATGATAATGTTCCATCCTCCTTCCATCCTAAATAGCTGGGTTTGGGTTCCCAAGTGGGATATGGGAACCCACAGAGAGGGCCCTTCAGAAACACCTGGTTGGTTGGAGAAAGGGGGGAGGTGTGCATTTTTATTGCCCTTATTGTTTCCAAAATTCAGCTAAGACCTGAATAGATATACACAAAATGTATTATAGAAGCAGCCTATTATTCCTGAGGTTACTGTGAATGTCCCCAGGGCCTTGCAAATCATCAATGGAAAACACAACATACTTTCAAAGAATTAAAATGGCTCAACTTCAAAGAGGGGCTTTGTTTAGAGCCACCCCATGACATTTCTTTCGTCCTCCTGTCTGGAGAGAGAGTGGGGGCCACTACTTACCACCAGCTCCTGCCCTCTGAACCCATCGCTTGTTACATTAAGGTAGGAAAGTTTTATGTGTATAATTTGTGAAGTTCTCTTAAGCAGACAGTGCTATATAAATGTGAAATGCTGTTATTAATAATAAAGGTTGGCTCACCTAAGAATACTGTAGAATTAAAGTAATGAGATTCTATTTTTAGGCAGACTTGCCAATAACATGCAAGTATGATAAGGCTCTGATTTAAAGCTCGTTTTAACCTTCCACCACTCCAAAGAGTACATTTTCTGGGCTGACTACACAGCAGTCAGCCGCCCGGAGCTCTATTAACGCTAATGGTGGATCCACACTTGAATCCCAGCATGACCAGCTAAAAATAGGCTTTGGTCTTTGAGACGTGGGAGCACATCTCGCAGATAACTTGCTTTCACAAAATATAGATTGGCTTCTTCAGCCACCTCCCATACCCTGATCATTGTCTTGGAAGTGATCAAAACGCTTCTAGAATGTGTTTTGAAATTTTCATATAATTAGGTAAAGATATAGGATGAGTATGGGAGGCTCAGTTATGTTTATTTTCAGATGTGAAAAGATACTTAACAAAGGCCTGGGTTCAAAGTGATTCACAACTAGAAAAGAAGTCTCACTCCTCAGGAAGAAAAAGATAATTAGCTCTTCCTCCACTAATGTTCAGGTCAATGCTTTGTCAATAACAGTAACTCTTCTTCACCAATTTAGTGCAGCCTATAAAGATCGTTATGACTCATAATTACAGATGCAGATTTATGTCAAAATGCATATATAAATCTCTGGTTCTGGCTATGGGTCACCTCTTATCAGAAAAAAGATTTGTGTAAGGAGACACTCTCCTTGATCCCTGTGGGCATTTTTCTCCTTTCGACTTGGGGGCAGAATGATAAGAGTTTGCTACCAAAGACACAAATATGACCCGAGGCACGTTACAGATTCACAGCAGGAGGGAGTGAGGAGCTGGCTGGCTGTGATGGTGGGTGACAGGGGAGGGTGATGTAGCTGTGGAGATATACTTTCTGGGATTATTGCTCTCTGGCTCAATGACGACTACCTTTTCAACACCTGCAGGCCAGCAACTATAAATCAGAGGAAAGATGATTAGCTGAACAGAGGGAGATCGGTTTTTAAAATGACTGAGACTTCCTGAGGCTGACGTCTACTGCTTGGTTCAGGGACACAGGAAAGTCTTAGACGTGAGGGGTTATCAAATGCTGTGGAAGCCTGAGTGGTCAAATGAGATGTCAGTTTGGCCTTGCCCAGGATCCTCACATGCTAGGATTTGTTTTGTGACACATTTCCTGTTAGGAAATCTGAGTTTTGAAACAACACCTGGTCTCCAGGGAACAATCTCCCTGATGGTAGAGGGCAGGATTTCACCAGCATCCATGAAGGATGTAAAAGGTGCGTTCACCCTCTCTGTGTGAACAGGAAACTCCTGAAAAACTGCTGGATCGTCTATTTAGTAACTGTCCAAATGCTCGATCTGGGAGATTACTATCAGTGTGCCCAGAAATTCCCCTTTTTTCCTACCTGCAGATCTCAGATAAACAATAGATGTTTAATGTGGCAACTCTCCGACAGTGTTCATAAAATACAGAGCAAGTTAATCACATACCTACCCTATGACAAATCAATTTCACTTCTGGGGCTACATGCAAAAGAAGCAAGTGCATGTGTCCCCAAGAAGACTGGCACAAGGATATTCATCACAGCATTATTGATAATAGCCCTAGTCCTGGCGACAGCCCAAATGCCCATCAACAGGTGAATGGATAAACAGACTGTCCTATAACCCTGCATTCAGCAGTAAAAGGAATGAACTACTGATACCCAGACACAGAAGAATCTAAAAAATATTACAGTAAGTGAAAACAGTCAGACAAAAAGCGTCCATAACGTGTGGTTCCATTTCTATGAATTTCAAGGACAGGCAAGACTAGTCTATGGAAATGGAAGTTGGAATGCCAGTTACTTCAGTAGGGGAAGGGTTTTTGACTAGCAAGGTGCACAAGGGAACTCTCTGGGTGATGAAAATGTTTTATATCCTAATCTGGGCAGCGGTTAACTTGATACATAATATGGAAAAAAATCATTGGGCTGTATACGTAAGATTTGTACATTTTACTGTTGGTAAATTATAGCTTAATACATAAAAAATTTAAAAAGCTATCCGAAAAAAAAAATACACGGTGCAAAAAGACATGTTCTCACTTTGTTAGAACAACCATGAACAGACAAAGATAAAATCATGAAGCTATTCTAAAGAGTAAATGAAAAAAAGGATAAATGAAAACACATGAACCTTTCACCTCTTCTTACTTTTATCACAGGACATGACAATGTTGGGGCTGAGGAAACTAAAATCATTATATGATGTGCTTGGGAATTCACCGAGAGCCCTTCAAGGGCTGGTTTTCAGAATGTTCCTGTTAAATGAGGAAGCGCTTCATTTGCAAGTTTCTCCTTAGGAAATGGTGGTGTTTAAACATAAACAGTCAGGAAATAGATATTTTAGCTTGATTCATCACTTGCCTAAGCAAGAGATCAATTAGTTAATGATACTGTTGGCCTCAAGCATACTTCAGTAAAATGTATTTCATTCTCTTGAATATTTAGATCAATTGAGGTATGAGGCTATGGTGTTTTTATGACCAAAAAAATTGATATTAAATACCCATTTCCCATTTTTCATACAATACACCTCAGTTCTTTTGCATTTGTCTTTTTAGAAAGACTTTTCAAGTTGTTAAAGGAAGTCTTTGGGGTACTCGCCTTCCTGTGTCACTAATGAAACAAAGAAGGCTTATTTTTCAAGAACGATCATGACAGAGTTTCCACATGGCGTCTGCTACTCATTATTCAGTTGACATTTCCATTTCTGGAATTCTAATGTTTGTCTGAAATTGTTAGTGACATTTATGAAATACTTGCAGCATTTCAAAACAGACCCTAGAGATCACCAAGTCCTTACCCCTCATTTAGGATGAGGAAACTGAGATCAAGAAAGGTTAAGTGACTGGCCCAGGGCTCAGCTTCTTTGGCTGACTTCTTGTGTGGAATTTGGATGCTTTTCTTGAACTGCACGATAACAGCAGATTCTCTGATCAAAGAGATACCACCACTGCATTATTTGTGAGCACGCACGTGTTTTATAGAATGAGGAATCCATTTAAAGATGGTCCTCGGGACCTAGGATATTACAGAGTCTGGGAAATTATGTTTCCAAGCTCTAGACAGTTTCCCTCCAGAGAAGCTTGTATCACTAACATTAGGCTATGCCTATCTTTCTTCCCAGGAATACTGCATGGAGAACTCCATGGACCAGTGTCATGTATAAAATGTGACTTGGGAGCCGCATTGCCTGGGTTTACTTCTGCTTGTGCTGCTACGAGTCTTGTGGCAGAGTCCCCTTCACTCCTAAGTTCAGGTTCCTCATCTGGAACACGGGGATAATAATAGCACCTTACTTCATTTTTTTTAGGTTTAAATTAAATGATGTAAGTCAAGTCAGCCTGGTCCTTAATAAATATTCAATAAAGGGTAGCTATTAAATCATTTTGAAAGTCCCAAATAGAAAATGATACTCCATTTTATTTTGCCTGATTTTCCTACTGGCACCATTTTGCACCAGCAGCTCGAAGCCTAGAATAACCCTGTCTCCTTGCCCAGCCTCTTCTCAGCTCCACCTCCCTCACCAGTACCTGCTTTGTCCTCCACACAGCCCTGTCGGCCCGATTTTCCATGGCATGCACAGCTCGTAGTATGCATTTCAGCACTTGGCTCTCGGTTTTACAGCTTCATCTGATTTAAGTTTTCTGAAGCCAAGGGCTATTAAATGCATTTCTTTTGCGTCTCTAACAGGACCTGGCATAGTGTGAGGCATGGAGCAGGTGCTTGAAAGCCACTGTATCAAAGAATTGAGATATAGGGGCGCCTGGGTGGCTCAGTCATTAAGCCTCTGCCTTAGGCTCAGGTCATGGTCCTAGGGTCCTGGGATCGAGCCCCGCATCGGGCTCCCTGCTCCGCGGGAAGCCTGCTTCTCCCTCTCCCACTCCCCCTGCTTGTGTTCCTGCTCTCGCTGTGTCTCTCTCTCTGTCAAATAAATAAATAAAATTTAAAAAAATAATAATTGAGATAGGGAAACTTCAAAATATTAAGCGTTGATTCCAGTGATGGTGGTAAACAATCGTAATGGAGACTTTCCATAAAATCGTATTTTAAAAAATATTTTATAGGGCAGAAGTACTGGAGCCCCAAACAAACAAAAACAAAACAAAAAACAATCAAAAATTTAAAAACCCAAACCTTGCCTGGAGCAGATTATGATTTTCATTATAATCCAAATTCTGAATAGGTTGTGCTTTTGTTGGGTTCTGTGATAGTGCATGCAATCTAGTAGTGAGCCCGAACTCCTGTTTTTGATTTATATATCAAGTAATGACCCAAGGCCAAAAAGAACATATGAAACCATATCTCCAACTCTTGTTCATAGTCATACTCTTTTTAAGTACCAGGAAGTAACAGAGCCAGCAAGAATATACCACAGCAATGATAAGATTTATGGCTTATGGCTAATATTTTAGATATATATACATATATGTAAATAAGAAAAATAGAGATTGTCTTGTCAAATTTTTCAAGAAAGTGCACCAAATACTCAGGCTTTACGGTGATACTGTACTGAATCCTTCCATTCCCTTTTTGATGCTATGATTCCTTAGTGTCCATTTCACAAAAGATCTTGGGCAAGTACACTTAAGAATGTAGAATTGTTTGGGCGGCTGCCATTTACACTGAAACTTTAACCTCCTCAAGGCCTTGGTCCAATTTTGTGATTTATTGAAACAATAAATATTTTTTCCTGTTTACATGAATTCGTTGCTAACTTAGGCATCAGGATTTTACTTGTTGTGTAATTCCTAGCAGCCAAGATGTCCTAAGTGCCAGTAGAAACAAAGCCAAGCAATACCTGGTTCCTCCACGTTCGGTTGCTAAGGGCTGCTGCTTGGCAGGAAGAAGAATTGTTGGCATACCATGATGCAAAGGGTTTTGCTTACCACGTTTGCTTACTCAGGGTGCGAGCATTCACCTGAAATTGGTAGAAGAATGCACACGCAAGCACACACTGTTAGTAACATACAGGGCATTTATGACATTATCTTCCAATTTTTCTTCATTCACCCACCTATTCAACAAGTATTGAATGCCTACTGTGTTACCGTTGTGGAACACAGCACAAAATAAAACATAGACCCTCCCCCTGCCCACCGCCACTCTCTTGGAACCTCATTTTAAGAACTTCTTTTTCTTTGAACCTCTCAGACCTTGATCCTTTGAGCAAAGGAGATCCTTCGCCTCTGCCCATGATTAGGTTTTGACAACAGTAGCAGATAACTCTCTGCATTCCTGTGGCCAGTGTTTTCGTTTTAGCATTACTTGTTTTATGCTATGTTGACTAGACATGTCTCATACTTAAGTTATAGTCCAAACATATATTAATTACTTTTTAAAAACTGGTATCATTTCTTTAGAGCCATTGCCATGGAGGTGTTTTCTTAATAAAGTGTGTAATGGGAGCATTTTTTTCAGTGAAGAGAATTGGAATTATTCACCTTATGTGCCTGAGTGTCTGTGATGCTTGGACAATTAGTAAATAGATTGATGGTCCCATTAATGTTTTGCAGAGGCTAGTGGTAAATTTGCAGAGGTGAGTGTTTAGGGTAAATTGTCTTTTACTTCTTATTTTTATTTTCTTAGAGAGAAAGAGAGAGAGTGTGTGTGAGTGGTGAGGGGGTGGGCAGAGGAAGAGGGAAAGAGAGATCTTAAGCACATTCCATGCCCAGTGCAAGCCCAACGAGGGGCTCGATTTCACATCCCTGAGATCATGACCTGAGCCAAAATCAGGAGTCAGACGCTTAACTAACTGAGCCACCCAGGTGCCCCTGTCTTTTACTTTTCTTTGTGTTCAAAAATACAATCCATTTATGGTGTTATCTGGCCCACCGATGTTTCTTTTTGCTTTATAATATATGTTAATGGTAGTATTTGGAGTTGAATGGTCATGACATGGACTTCCATATTCAAATATGAGTGATGAGCATAATGTAAAGATCACTACGTTTTTGACTCTCAGCAGGGATGGTTAACAGAGTGAGTGGTTTGGTTGGCACACAAAAATTGGTAGCAACTTCTACTGTGCTCAGTGGAGCAGAACTCCGACATTCTAAGGTGTTAATTGTTCCTTTAGGTGATGGTGATTTGACGAAATAACGGCAGAGGTGGGTTTCGTGATTAAGATGAAGTAGGATTTCTCTGCAGCATAGAAGTTATTTTCAGAATAGTTAATGACATGTTCATCCCTCTGGCCACAGTGATATTAACAGGAAGTGGAGAAATCACTGCTAATTGTCAGTGTTCAAAAACTAGGGGGAACACACAAACCCTTTTCTGTTTTAAAGGGCCGTTTTTCTTAAGCACTACTCATGACTGCCCGACATTATCCCCACTCTAAAGAGGCAGTCAGTTGTTTCTATCACACATACGCATTTCAGAATAGAGAGCTATATAAGAATGTAACTTGAAGCAAAGAGCAGTTAGGAAGCTATGAATTGCAATTATGAGCAGAAGCCATGGGTTGTAGCCAAAAATCGGCTGCTAGATTTACGAATCTGAAATAGGTTTTGGAATATGCCTCTGTTTTCTAAACATTTCCAAAGAATTTCTTTTCTTTCTTGGAAGTCAGAAGAAGATGACTCCCTTTATTGTTTACGGGACTAAACCAAATGAAAATAATTAAATAATTAAATAATTAAAGCAGTAATGTTTATGGACTATTTTCCATTTGTCACACGTACGCAAAGTACAAAAACTGTTCTATTTAATTTCTATTTTAACCCGACGAGATTAGCGCATTTTAACATCCCTTTAAAGGCTGAGGAAATCGAGGCAGGGAGAAATTAGAACTCCCACAAGCTCACATAGCTAGTACTTGGATGGAGGCTCCATCGCCTGTGCCTTTAACCATCTTTTTACAATGCCTCTCAGGTTTCGGCAAGAGAAAATAAAATTCTGTATTATTCTTTTTTATCTCACAGTGTTTATTCAAAGGTCAAATTCACATCTCTTCCAGATGGACAGTTGTGGTTCTTATGTGGAGGATGGTTCGTGGCTCTTTTCAAAGCCCTCTTTGACTGAAGGGGCTCATATCCAACTTCAAAAGTTGCCTAGTCTGAGTAGCTTAAAATTATCTGCTGCTTACTTGCAACCTTTTTAGTAAATACCCTCTGGCTTGGGGTGGCTTTGGTATTTCTTTCTTTTTTTTAAGATTTTATTTATTTATTTGAGACAGAGAGAATGAGAGACAGAGAGCATGAGAGGGAGGAGGGTCAGAGGGAGAAGCAGACTCCCCGCCGAGCAGGGAGCCCAATGCGGGACTCGATCCCGGGACTCCAGGATCATGACCTGAGCCGAAGGCAGTCGCTTAACCAACTGAGCCACCCAGGCGCCCCTGGTATTTCATATTTGGTAAAAGTGTCTGCTACCTGCCCTCAGAAAATCTCTTGGTTTTGTCTCCCAGACTGCTTGTTGCTGAGGGCAAATTGTGGAATGGAGACTGGTAGAATTTCACTGGCTGCAGAAATTAGGAGCGACTATGACATTAAATGCAACAGCAGGTACTATAAATCTGAACTTTGGGAAAAAAAAGAATAAAAGTAAAACATGGGAATGTATAGGCTGCTACATTGCCAAGTTGAAGACAGTTTTCCTAAAGAAATAATTAAGCCTTTCTACAAAGAAATCATTTTTTATTTTGGATTGCATTTAAAATGTGAAGGTACAATGCAGATTTCTCAACAATTAATCATTCAGTCAATTTCTACAAAGCTATTTCATCTCTTTGGGGCACTTCTCTTTTTCCAATATTTAAAAAAATATTTTCTTGTTATCAAAGTAATTCACATTTGTTGCAGAACATCTAGGAATAGCTGGATAACCCCAAATATCACAATACAGAGATACAGACTATTAACATTTTAGGATAGAGCCTTCCAACATTTCTTTTACATACACACACACACACACACAGAATTTTTAATGTTATCTGTTCTTGTCACTTACCAATATATCACAAAGTCTTTTCATCTTGTTAAATATTCTTTGATAGCCTCATTTAATGATGATTATATCATTTCTTAACCAAACCATTATGCTGGAAATTGAAATTGTTTCCAGTTTGACACCATTATAAATAAAGCTGCAATGAACACATCCGTAGTTAACTCTTGGTATGCATTCATGATTGTTGTCCTAAGGAGAAATATCTAGAACTGGGCATGCTGACACCACGTATTTGTAAAATAAACTTTCCAATTGCTCCTCCAGAAAGGTACCAGTTTACATTCACACCATATGGTATTTCTGATTTTCTTTGAATATTTTTGGTGAGCTCTTATTTCTATACCAAAAAGCAGGGCCCCTCTTTACTTGTGTGTCCAAGTGGACAGTGGATGAGCTGAGGTGCTCGGTCAGCCACCTTTCCATTCATTTCCATTTCTACCTCAGGCTTTATATTTTGCCCTGTTGCACTTTGGTAAGCATGTTGTAAGGGTGAGGGAAATGGTAGGGGAGCAGGGTGAGGAAGGACGTAAACACACTATCCTCAACCTGATTCTTTAAGATACAGAGTTTTCCTTATGACAGGCTTATCATGGGGGGTGGGGAGGTGTGCTCTTTATTTTTATTCATTTTCTGTAGTAATGGGCATTTGGAACACTACATTATAGTATATGAAAGGAACCTAACATTAAAAACATCCTGAGGTGTTTCATAGAACTGCCCCTACCCAGTGTGTCCTTTGCATGGTGGCCTGGGGCTCCCTTTTGGCAAGAATCTGCTCCTCATCTGTGGTCAAGAATGGCTTACTCTTGTGAGCTAAAATGACTCTGGTCCTTAAAACCACAGAGAAAATCTTCTGAAATTGGGCTGGACTCCTGGAAGAATGGTATCTGCCCTCAACTCGTAAGGGACTACTTCATCTTTAAGCAGCGATTTGAAAAATGAAATCCCAGCTTTTTATTTTTAGAAAGCACTTGGAATGATCAATCATTTTTCTTTCCCACATATATCATGTATGAATAAAATAGGGAGGCATAAACTAGTAGGGTTCTATCTCAAATATACTAAAACAAAGCAAAATCACTTCTTCAAATAAGATGTCTATTTTGGATAAAAATAGTGTCATTTTATGGCACGAGTCCTTCATTATCTAGTTATGTCTAAGTAATAAACCACAGGGCAAACTGCTTTAATTCTACATAATTTACTTGTGGAGTCACACGGAACACATATACTGTTTTCCTTTCTTTTCTTCTTGTGAACAGGCAAAAGAAATAATTTAGCGTGCAAAATCCTAAGGATTAGATCAGTTGATGTGGTTCATTGACCACAAAGAAGAAACTGGAGCTTTAATAATAATAACTTAGCAAACAGGTATAGTTATAGCAAAACTATGTTTCATAACCCAAATAAAAACACAAATGCTGGCCAAATGCCTCCAGAGTAGTTGACAGAAATGGGCTTAGTCCAAGGCATCTGGAAACCAGAGTTGTCATGCGTTAATCCTAGAGACAACTGAAAGCCATTTGACCTATGGATTGCATGAAAATGTGCAAAAAGTGGATTGGCTTGATGGACATTCCAAACTCAATTATTTTCAAAGGAAGGTTTTCTTCTATTACATCCATTCTTTATAAAAGAAACTGATGTCACTACATTTTATTGTGTCCTAAATGTAACCCTTTGCCAAAACCCCTCAATTCAAAACAATCAATTTATTGCATGTCATATACCTCTTCTTAATCTAGACAACTACAGCTGTTTCAGATTGTATAAGAAGATTTATTAATACGTATTTTTTTTGTATTTTGACTTGCTCACCATAATTAGACCATGTGTGTTCCTAATTCAGTAGTCTTCACTGAACAGTGAATTTTTAGTGATGAAAAACTTTATCAAAACATCAATCCCTCCACCCATGCTCCTGGGAGAAAAGAAGACTTTGGAGGTATAAAAATACACTCTGATGCTGAATTTGTTAATATCACTGGAACATTATTACAGACCATAACCAGGCCAATGAACAACCTCACTCATTTGGAGTTAGAACAGTCCTAACAGGCCTGTGTATTTCACAGAATGGTAGCCAGTCAGAGCCAAAGTAGCATACTGATACCTAAAGGAAGCATTTTCCCAAACAAGGAAATATAAATTTCTTATCCCCTGTATCTCAAGGATATAGGCACAATGTTGGAAAGAAAGCAGTTTAACATTTTTGGCTGATTTAAGCTTCTCTGATTCCTTGAAATAATAGTAAATACTTCTACATTCTATCTAGAGATGAAACCTTTAGGTCAAGCCCAAGAAAGAGAATTATGCGAAGCCATGGTTCTCAGACTCTGATACCACTGAAACTCTAGGAGTTTGGCCAAGGTGCCTCCAAAGTTCTGGGGCAGGGGTACTCCTGCTTCACCCTGCTTTTATCTGAACTCTACCTTGGGCCTCTTTCTCACTTAAAGGAAGGCTTCCTTAGTAGTAATAACAGTGACAACAATAACAATCATAGAAAAGTACCAGTATCACTGTAAAACTGTGTTTTAAATAATGATAAATTATGACCAGAATCTTAACCCTACACACCAGCACTGAAAGATGGTCTAATATTTTTACAGACTACATTTTGAAAGAGAGATTAGAGAAGCCTTGTGCCTAGCCCATAACAGGTGCTCAGTAAATGTTTATGGAATGAATGAATCAGAATTACACCAGTGGTATGAAGACCTAAATTCAAATCATGATTCCTTGAGGGATTCTGGCTTCCTCTCTGGGCTTCTGCTTCTCACACCGATCATCTTTGAGACTAGTTTTGAGATCTCATCCAACTCTGCTTGGAATTACGATCAGAAAAATGTGTGTTGTGTTGGAAAGGAAGTTGTAAAGGGAAAGAGCAAGTTTCAAATGCTAAAGGTCAGACAGGTCAAGAAAGATCAAGCCACCGACAGCATCTACACTGTCCAGCACAGCCTGCTTAGAAGGCTGAATATCACTTCGCTGCTCACAAGCAGTTGCACGCACATCCTAGGAATACCTTCAGCCCCATTTTAAAAATGGGCAAATGGAAGTTTGGCAAGGCGGGTGATTTTCTTTTTGTCACCCAAGTGGCAGAGCTGACCCTGGAAACCGAGTCTTTGGACTCCATTGCTCCATGGACTCAAATATAGGAAAAGCTTTTATAACCTATTCTCCCATGTGGGAGGTCATTCATGTGGCAGAAAGATGCCACAGAATTGGGGTGGCCTAGTTCTTCTCTTCCAAGAAGGAGGCCCATAACCTAAATCTCATTATTTCTGATCCAGAGTCTCATGCATGAAACTTTATGGTCTCTTGAAAGGTGAATGAGTAGGGTTGATTCACTGGAGGTCAGAACAGCTTTTTTAAACATTTGAGAATCGAGATAGGTAGTTAGTCTGCCTTATAAAATTTTCTTACGAATGTCACCATCAGAAAAATTTATCTTAACTTAGTATACTGCAAAGCGTATTCAAATCCATCACATCCTCAGATCCAGTCATTGTTAGCTAAGGGCTTTAGCATTAATCCCAGCTACATCTTAATTGATGGGATCTTGGAAAGTAGTGATTTGTTTGGCTATCATCAAATTTCATCCATTTAAATAAGTCACCAAGACATCACATTTTTATGAGGTTATTTTTACCACCTCCCTCTTTCTGGGCTGCAGTTTTGCAGGTTATTTTTCTTCTGTGTCTTAATGAGAGGAGTTCATAGTGCTGCATTTTGTTTATTGAAGAAATTGGCATCTTTGAATCCTGAGTAAATAAAAAATACAAAATGTGAAATAATGGAATACCTTATCTGGTCAAGAAAAGGTAAATTCTAATTTTATAATATCAATCAGGAAAATCTTAAATTGAAAAAAGTTCTTCATTTCCTAGTTTGTTTGTAAATTGGTATGATCTATACAGGTAAGTTTTAAAAATCACCCAATTATACTTTAATAGTCCTTTTAATGTGAGTGTATCTGCATGTGTGTAAATATACATACATATTCCACACTTACTCTAGCATAAAAATGAATCATTGATGGCTTTTTAAAAAAAGATCTTGTCCAATAACTACAATGTCTGGATGAATGAGCAAGATAATTTTCTGCAAATTAAATATAGTAAATGGGTGATGGGCATTAAGGAGGGCACCTGTTGTGATGAGCACTGGGTGTTTTATGTAAGTGATGAATCACTAAATGCTACTCCTGCAACCAACAGAACACTATAAGTTAGTGTAATGTGTTGTTAACATATAGTGTTAATTATTTAAATAAATTTTATTTTAAATAAAATATTGAATACATTTTAATTTATTTAAATAAATAATTAAATTAAATTAAAACTTGAATAAATAAATAAATACAGTAAACAAACAGCAACTATATGCCCATTAACAAACTAATAATTATAAGTTCTAACTTGTTCTAATTATTTCTAATAATCTCTGTAGAGACTAATATCTCAAAAAGTATGTATGTGTTGATGATAGAAAGCAGGTTGAAAGTACTGATTTATTACAACCCTTCATTAAGGTTAAAAGCATTCCAGTGAGATGAAGACATCTGCCTTGTATTTTCACATTGCAGAAGAAAAGTTAAAGACAGGAAGAACAAAAAAGAAAAAGAACAATGTGTCAAGCTGAATTCAAGCCAGGTTTGAAGAAAACAATGCTATCGTCATCTCTGTAAAAGTTTTCAAGAAAGAAACTTCCCCATGCCCATGACTACCATTTATTATTATGCTATCAAATATGTTTAATACTGTATATTAACAACAAAAATTATGTCCCTAAATTATTTTTCAAATTTTTATGGACAGTTAATCAACACATGTATCTTTCAATGTCTTTTCTTTCTTTAAAAAAATTAACAAAGAAAGCTACTACCAGAAAGAATCAAGGTAGGTTAATTATGCAATGTATTGGGAAAACACCTTTTAAATGGACTATTTCTTTTCTCTTCCTTCAGAGGTGGAACTGGCTAAGGTTGGCAATTATAGGGTTTAGTGAATAGTCACTTGATATCTTGGAAATCAAAGGAAAAGGCCACTGGAGAGAGGCTGAACTTAGCTGTTGCAGGGTTTTTATCTCTTTGAATGAGTGCTACTGACAGGAACCATATGTGTTACATAACATAGCTGAGGAAGAGAACATGGGTGGTTTTCCAAGGAGCTGTGACCCGTCTGTGTATGCATGTCTACTTGTGAGCACATGAGCAAATCTGATGTATTTATGATATTTAATAAACACTTAGTACCTCGTGTGAGCTTGGGGACTATGTGTTTCTCTCATTTAAAAGATTATATGTGAATATTCAGACAAATTTTGCCTTAGAATTAAAATCAGTCTTTGTGCTTTTTGGTGCTTGTCACTACACAAAAACATTTGTGAAAGTGTGAAGCTTCCTTTGAAATGGCAGAAGAAAGCTTAATTGGTTCCGAATTAAGCTTGTATTTAGCCCACTTAAAAATAAAAAAGCAGCTTAAGCAGAGCTGATGATCACTCAGAACAATCTCACTGAAGTAACTGAATGAGTTTACTTCATAATGTCGTGTCAGGATTCTTGAATGGCAGATATTTTCCCAGGAAAAGCAAATGGAAGCGATATTTTAATTCATGTTTTTGTGGCATATCCTTTTTCATTTATTATTTTACCTTTCTCATTTATTATTTATACATGGCATATCCTTTTATTTTTAACCTACCTATATCACTATATGTGAAGTGTGTTTCTTGTAGAAAGCACCTAGTGGGGAGCTTGATTTTTTAATCCATTCTGGTAATCTCTATTTTTTGATTGATGCGTATAGACCATTTACATTTAATGTAATTATTGAGATGTTTAGATATAGGTCTATCCTTTTATTTTTTTTTCTTTTGGATTACTTGAACTATTTTTGACTATTCCATCTTAATTTATTGTGTTTTTAATTATATCTTTTTGTATAAATTTTTAGTGGATGTTCTATGGATTATAATGTATACACTTAACTTTTCATAATCTATTTAGACTCAATACTTTACCATTTCAAGTAGAATGTAGAAAATTTACCACCATATTGATCCTTTTATACTCCCCTCCCTGATGTTGTAGTTGTCACGTATTACATCTACACACATTGAAAACCCTATCAGACAATGCTATAATTTTTCCTTTTCAACCATCAGTTTTTAAGAACTCAAGAGAACAGTTTATTACATGTACCCAGATATTTATCATTTCTATTGTATTTCTCTCATTCCTTGATGTTCCAAGTTTCCTTCTAATATCATTTCTCTTCTTTTTGAAAAACTTCTTTAGCAATAAATTGTCTTAGTTTTCCTTCATCTAAGAATGTTCATTTCACCTTCATTCTTTTTTTTTTCTTTTTAAAACTTTATTTCAACATAACTATGCTTACAGAAATACACTCATATTGGTTAATAGAATGCAATTTAGGTTTAACTTATCCTACACAATTTGGACCAAAGACTTGGTACATGGTTTAAGCTTAAAAAAAAAAAAAAGTTTGCTTCACCTTCATTCTTAAAGGATATTTTCTCTAGATATAGATTTCTGGGTTGATAATTCTCTCCTTTCAGTACTTGAAAACTATTGTGCCACCTCCCACTGGTCTCCATGGTTTCTGATGAGAAATCTGCAGTCATTAGAATCTTTATTCTCCTATAGATAACATGCTGTTTTTCTCTGGCTGCTTCCAAGATTTTTTCTTTGCCTTTAGTTTTCAACAGTTTGATTATGATGTGTCAAGGCATGGATTTTAGTTTGTCCCATTAGGGTTCACTGAGATACTTGAACCTTTAGGTTTATGTCTTACCAAATTTGGGAAATTTTCAGGCATTATCCCTTCAATTTTTTTTAAAAAACATCACTCCTTTTCTCTTCTTCTGGGACTGAACTGACATGAATATTAGGCCTTTTATTTTCCCACTGATACCTGAGTCTCTGTTAATTTTTTCAATCTTAGTTTCTCTATGTTGTTTAATTTGCATAATTTCTATGGATCAGTCTTTACATCAGACTCTATCTTGTCATCTCCATTCTGCTATTGAGCCCATCCATTGAGGTTTTTTTTTTTTCAGTTATTGTATTTTTAGTGCTAAAATTTCCATTAGGTCTTCTTTATATTTTCTGTTTTTCTGTTCAGACTTTTTTCTCTTTGCTTTAAAAGGGTTTGTCATTGCTTGTTGGAGCATTTTTATAATAGCTGCTTTAAATTTTATCAGATAATTTGAATTTACATGTCATCTTGGCATTGATGTTTATTAATTGCCCTTTCCCATATGAGTTGAATTATCCTGGCTCTTCATATGCCAAGTAATTTTTGATTGGAGTCTGGAAATTGTGACTATTATACTATGAGACTCTGGATCTTATTTAAAACTTACGAATAATATCGATATTTTTGTTTCAGTAGGCATTTGACCTGATTATTTTCAAGCCATAAGTTCCAACTTGCTTTCTATGGACTGTGGTCCCAGTGTGAGTTCAGGTTTTAAAGCCCATTGCTATTCAGATCTGTGCCATGAGTGTACCACCCAGTGGTACATCTGAGACCTGGGTGAAAGTCTATTCACTTTTCAAAGTCTTATATATACTAATCAGGATGAGATTCATTCATGTGCAAATCTTGGAATCTCCGAGTTAGTAAATAACTTTATGGGGTTGCTTTCATGAGCACTTCCCTTTCCACAATCTCCCTACTGCTTTCTGCTTTCCTGGGACTCCTCTTTTGAAGCTTTCAGTCAGAAAGCTGGGATTGGGCCATGCATTTCTACAGCTGTGTCTACCTTTGGGGCCATGTGACAGGGAAACAACAATGGTAAACTCACACCAGTTCAGTGGCACTTTGAATGTGGGTCCTCTTCCTCAATTTTCTATTTACTGTTTACTTTCCAGAGTCCTCAAATAACTGCTTCCCACATTTTGTCCAGGTTTTCCACCTGTATTCAGATGGAGAGCAGAGAATAATGTGCTTTCTCCATTTTACCCAGAACCTAAATCTTGAGAGTGACACTTTAAAATGACACATTTTGTTGTAATAAACTTGTCAATTAAAGTTTCAGGGATAGTATCCTCAATAATTGAGGACATTCAATTTAAAAAGAAGTTTTCAGATATTTAAGTCTTAAATCCCTTAATGTTATAAAGAAAGGCATGCTTAGGTAATGAATCAGGAAATAGCTGTGACAAAATCAATACTGTGTCATATAAAAAGATAGGTGTGACAGTATAGATTTATTCGTGCTCCTGCATAAGATACACATGCAGCCCTAAAATTTGCTTATTCTGATTCTTGTGTCTTGTCTACATGGTGGTTGCATAATGTATCATAATAAGGTATGATGTGAGATATTTTTAGCTCACAAATAATCCTTTTGTTTGGGTGCATATGCCTGCATGGTCACGTGCACATACACACACAGCTTTGTCCTTAAAAATAACTTGTTTGGAACTAAATTTTTCTGAAACAGTGGTTCTCAAACTTTTAATATGCTCTATCTCCGGAGTTTTTGATTCAGTATTTCTGGAATGGGGTCCAAGAACGTGCATTTCTAACAAGATGATGGTAGATGATGCCAACGCTGCTGGTTTCAAGGCCACAGTTTGAGAACTGCTACCATAAAGAATGAACAGAGCACACCAGAATTCTCTGTGGCCCATCAAAAGGCAAAACTGATGATTAAATGTAAAATTTGTGACTTTCTATTAATTTTGTGAGATTTACCAAGAACAAATTCATTTTGTCCTTGAGTAAAATCACAATTACTTTAAACTGATGGAAACTTAAATGTTTTCAGTCAGTTTAACTGCCATTAAAAATATGTATTCACAAACAAATGCTTATGCAGTATACTCATAATACTAACGTTATGAATATACTAATACTAACATTACAAGCTGAAATAAGAATAATTCATTCTATCAAATCAATTATTTGGCTTCATTAATATTGAATTTTTTTAAATTAATTATCTTAATTGCTACTCACACAATTAGGTTTTATTCACTTTTAATGTATAGCAGGGATTGGCTTATGGGCCAAATCTGCCCCATGGCCTGTTTTTGTTTTTGTTTTGTTTTGTTTTGTTTTTAAAGATTTTATTATTTATTTGACAGAGAGAGACACTGAGAGAGGGAACACAAGCAGGGGGAAGTGGGAGAGGGAGAAGCGGGCTTCCCGCAGAGCAGGGAGCCCGATGTGGGACTGGATCCCAGGACCCTGGGATCATGACCTGAGCTGAAGGCAGACGCCTAACGGCAGGCGCCCAATGGCCTGTTTTTGTATGGCCAGTAAGCTAAGAATGGTTTTTACAATTTTTAAGTGTTGTTTAAAAAAAAAAAAAGAGGAAGAAGGAGAACATGGAACAGAAACGATATTTGGGCCACAAGTTCTAGAAAGTTTACTATTTAGCCCTTAACAGAGAAAGTTTACTGACTCTGATCAAGGGCATCATCTGGTTGAGTTGAGGTGGTGCCTCAAGAGATGACATAGTAGAGTAATTAAAAACATAGTTTTTATTGTTGGATTGCCTTGTTCAAATGTTGCCTCTACTAACCACTTTATGTAGCCTTGGAGGAATTAATGCAATCTTTCTGTGCATCAGTATCCACACCTACAAAATGCAGATGATGAAAGTATTTGACTCATAGGGCTATTACTGATTAAATTAGTTAACACAAGCAAAGCCTGTAGAATAGCATCTGGCACCCGGTCAGCACAAGACAGATACTAGCAAACGACTATTCTACCTGACAGACTACCCTGTAAACACTAGAAGTGGTATTTACACTGAACATTTATGAATATATATATAAATGTTTCTATTTAATAGTAAGTGAAAAAAAGGAAGGTACGAAAAGGTCTGCAACAATGTGTAGAATAAGCAAAACACAGAAACTATACAGTGGAGATAACACACACACACACAGGAAGGAAAAATTCCAATTTGTTAGCTGTGGTCCCAACTTAGTACCCAACTTATTAGCAATGGTACTACGGATGATTTTTTTCCCTTCTATGGTCTTTTACATTTTCCGAATTTTCTAAAATTCACTAGGAGCCTCAGCTTAATGGCTGTGCCTCAGAAGTAGCTCATGCCTCTGCCAAGATTCCTATCCCCAAGATAGGATAAAAAGATGAGCGAAGGCTACAGTGGTCACCATAATTCTGCCAGTATTTATTTTTGGTCTCTGTAAGTCAGGCTGTTCACATTCTTTGTACATAGTTGTATTTAATTAGGACTTGGAGCTAGCCATAAACTGTGCATTAATTGTCTCTTATTTCATAAATGATGGCCAAAACAACAACCTTTGATAGAAGCAGTTTGGGGGTAAGCACTATTTGGTCTGTTCATCTTCCAAGGCTCCCTGCCCCAAGCAAGAGATTTCTACTTGTTATCTCCTTTATCCTGGAGAATTACTAATCCTGTACTACCATATTAAGTACCAATTAAGCAGAGATTTGTCATTCCTGCTCGAGAACATTGAGCTGGGCTGTGGCTGCATATTTCACGGACTTTTGACAGAAATTATTTTAATTAGACTGCTGCTAGCAGCATTTAAAATAGTCTGTATGGCCAGAGAGAGGAAGAACGGCTCCTCAGCCAGATAATTTACTTATTTTTCTTTTTCACTCACCATAAATCTTAGGCTTGTGGTTATTAAGCCTTTGGAGGGGGAGGGGGATAGTCAGGGAAAGAAATCAGCTAAACTTTATCTTACTTTAAATACCAGAAAAGAAAAATCCCCCACAGCTTTATGGAAAAAGACAATTTTAAAAGAAAAATGTGTTCAAGCAAAAACTGACACCAATAAGGTATTTTTACATTTTGAATATCTAACATGCTTAAAAAGGACTTTTATATATGAATATCTAGCATGTTTTAAAAGGGACTTTTATATATAACTAACATGGTGGGGTCCTTCCCTTTTCATCTTTATTATGCCCCCAAAATAGAAATTCTTATTTGGTAATTGTTAGGTTAATCTGACACTGAAAAGCAAATTAAATAAATAGCAACTAATTTGAACTCCACATTTAGTAGATCTTTATTAACTAGAGACAAGTTTTGCAATTGCAAAAGGATACACTTTATTTTATGAACCCCATTTGCCAAGATGAGAAGTTGCATGAGCACATTTTTTCTTTTTAAAAATTTTTAAATAAGTATTTCTCCTCCCCATCCCCCTAATCCTGATCAATACTCAGTTAATTAAAATATTAATTGGAGTGTCTTATTCCAAACATTCTAATTTATTTAATCAGACCAAATATATTTGAGTACATATTCTAAAAATAGGCTATAATATTTAATCATCAAAATGCATATTTTTCCTTTGTGTTCTTCACTCACACATATGGCTCAGTCTTCCCTCTATGAAGCAGCCACAAGACCATCACTTTACCTTTATTGGAGTTTTAATGCTGTATGGTTCACTTGACAGTTTTCCCACATGAAAGCCAGCAAACTTCCAAAATACAGGATGAATTCAAAGAGTGTAGGTACCACTAGCTCTCAAAGAACAAGTTAAAAGACCCTCTACATGCCCACCACTTGCCATTAAAAATGAAAAACATAAGAAACACATGATCAGATTTTAATGGGTAGATTCAAAGAATAGAGAGAGCTGCTTGGATGTAACACTACCAGACTGCTGCCCATGGACAGCCAACAAACCTTAGGGAATCATGAATGCACTTAGAGTCTCTCTTCAGCCTGGCTGGCTACTACACTCTTTTCATTAATCATGAAAAAAATATTTTTTTTAAAGAGAAGACATGAAGATATGGCTGCATTTCTTAATGTAGAGCTTTAGAAATGGTAGCCTTTTGGGGCACCTGGATGGCTCAGTTGGTTAAACTTAGGTCCTGGGATCAAGCCCCACGTTGGGGGAAACCCTGCTCAGCAGGGAGTTAGCTTCTCCCTCTCTCTCTCCCTCTGCAGCTCCCCCCTACTTGTGCTCTCTCATGCGCTCTATCTCTCTCAAATAAACTTTTATTTATCCTTCTTAAATTTATTTTATCCTTTTATTTTATTATTCCTTTCCTTCCTTATTTATCCTTTTTAAATTTTATTTATCCTTTTATTTATCCTTTTTAAATTAAAAAAAAAAGAAATGGCAGCCTTTCTAACTCTATTGGAAAATTTGTATTTTTAAAAAATTAGGTTAGGGGCACCTGGGTGGCTCAGTCAGTTATGTGTCCAACCCTTGGTTTTGGCTCAGGTTCTGATCTCAGGGTCATGAGATTGAGCCCCCTGTCAGGCTCTGCACTGAGCATGGAGCCTGCTTAAGATTCTCTTTCTCCTTCTCCCTCTGCCCCTCTGCCCCTCAATCTCTCTTCCTTTCAAAAAAAAAAATAGGTTAGAACTGCTATGGAATTGTGGGAACCCAAAGATGACTACAAGGGAATGGAAAATGTTGGGGAAGAAGGGATGGTGCCCACATCCACTGGAGGACTAGAGATGGTTATTCATGCCACAGCTGTGTGATGGTTCCAAGAGGTACATCTGCATCTGGCGGCAGTAAGAAGATGGGCATATGGCCAGGGAGAGATGGGGATGGAAGTGAAACCTGGCTCTTCCTTGAAACAGTTATTGGCTAGGAATTAACAGTGATTGGTATGGTAATTAATTCACAGTCTTTCTCTGACTTTCAAAATCTTCAAAATCAAATTGTTTAAGTCCAATTTTCTCTCACATAAGTTTGAATGGTTTTCATTTATAATTTGCTTGGTGTTCTGTTTATAGTGCTTATCACGATCTTAATATTAAAAACATAGCAGATATGTATCAGCTAACATAGAAGTTCCAGATGAGTGCTTAGTTCATTTGTTGGTAAAATCTGGTGGAGGAAGGGTATGAACTTGCAATCCCAAAATGAATTTCTGAGATGCTTTTCATCCCACCATTCTCTTTTCCTTGCTGATATATGTTTTGTCTGGTGTCTTCTAAGACAGACTAGGTCTACCTACACTGAGACAGGTCACATTCCTTGATGATCTACCCAAGCATTGAGGAAACGATTTAGCAGCTGCATTATCTCACACTCCGTTCTAGAACTTACTTTCATTATGTATAGATTCATATGGCCCTTGAAACTGAAGAACCAACCATATGTGGAAGACAAGCCGTATCACCATGAAGTCAGGAACAAACCATCAGGTTTCTCCTGAATGAATATCAGGTTAAGCAGCAACAGCATCAACTAGAAACATGGTAGAAGAGGGCGCCTGGGTGGCTCAATGGGTTAAGCATCTGCCTTCAGCCCTGATCTCAGGGTCCTGGGATCAAGCCCCAGGTCTGGCTCCCCGCTCAGTGGGGAGACTGCAGCTCCCCCTGCTTGTGCTCTGTCAAATAAATAAAATCTTTTTTAAAAAATGGTAGAAATACAAATTCCTAGCTTTTTTGCCCCAAACCTGGTGAACCAGCAACTCTGGGGATTGGGCCAGAAAACTGTAGTTTCATAAGCCCTCCAGGCGATTCTGATACTAAAACCTGACACCACTACTGTGGCCCACTTTGATTACACAGCAGAATCCCATGGGGAGCTTTAAAAAGTCATGATGCCTGTGCTCACCACCAGCGGTGTTGATTTCATTGGTCCATGGTGTGGCCCCAGAACACATTTTCTAGAAGCTCGCTGGATGATTCAAATGTGCAGTGAGGGTTGAAAACCACTGGAATCGCCCAGACAAGAATGTCTCCTATTTCATCAATCTCTTGGCAACAACTGTCGATCGCCATCTAGGTACATACCTTTCCACGAGCTGGAAAACTACTTTTTGTCCTTCTGCATTATTCTTACAGTCAAGGTTCCATTCCATATCTATGAGCAAGGTTTGGTTTTCCTCAGCACTTTTCCTTTTTTAGCCCTTTTGCTTTTATAAAAGAGTTTATTTCCATCATAACCACACACTTAGCATCTTTAGGATTCTCGGTACTTCTGTAGTTATCAACTGTGATAGGATTGATAATGTTTATCAAATGCCTCAAAATGAAAGTACAGACACACCAGACAGAACTTTTCCCACCATCTATTGGTGGCGGGTATCTTAACTGGCTTCTGCTTTGGAGGATCATTTTGTTCTCGTCTCTAATTTTTTTGTTCCATTAGATAAGCTACTTTACATGACTTATTTCTATGTTTCCAATGGGGAATTAAATTTAGGCAGGCCTATCCTGCATTTAGGCACATCTACACTCATAGACCAGTTCTCACCATACGTTTCCCCCACTCCAAACTCCTTTGGTACTTACACAAATATCACACTCATTGATTGATCTAATTACCAAACACTCTTTGAGAAGATGTGCACATTGAATGAAGCATGTAAGTGACTACTGTATTACCCACGCCATGGACTGTAGTTTAACACATCTTAGGTGACAACTACCCATTAGAGGACAGTCTGGTAGAAATGTCATCAAGGAAAAGTTGCCCGTGGAGCCGCATTCTAGAACTCTTACTCTTTAACTATGGTGGTAGGAGGTGTTGACCCCGAGAGAGTGGCAATATATGGAGGCTCTACAGGGAAGTACCCACTTTCCATTGTCACAAGACTGGGTGGTGGCTTAGCATTCCACCGTCTGACATACAGTCCCAACTCAACTCATCACATATTTATTGAACATCTACCAAATATTCATTACACATCTTTGAATGTAGAAGGCCGGGTACCATGTCCAAGTGGCCAACCTGTACAACAGAAAAAAGCTGTTAGTGATGCTTTGCTATGGGCAGGCATTGCTGGCCCCACTGAGGTCTGGCCTAAAGCTTTCCAATTTCCTGGGTAGCCATACCTGCTTGACCATGCCTGGATTATTTGGTGGTAGGGGGTTGCTGAGTACCATGTGAATAAATGCATTGTCTATTATATCCAGGTTTCACTCTGTGTGGAATAAAGAAATGGAGACATTTTTTATGAAAGGAGTTATTCACTTGCTAATGGTCCAATGAGATTTGGGGAATGTCTGCTCTCTGACTCTCCTTTCTGGTGAAAAGTCAAGAAAATGCATGTGGGAAGATTACAGTCTGAATTAATATTATGACTCACTTCAGCACCCTCCCCCCAAACCCACTGGTTTTCCAGCCGAGTGGCGCTCCTTGGTCCTCTCTGGAGGTTAAAATTCACTCGGTGGTGGTTCTTGACCCATTTCTCAGCTTTCGGAGGATACAGGTCGATTGCGTTGGGTGCCCAGAGTTTCCAGATGCCCCCCACGCCCCAGCCCCCAAACCCTGCGTTTTGAAGTTAACACCGCTGAACCATAGGGCAGGCGGCCAGTGCTGAGCTGGGGAGGCAGGGGTGGAGGTGGGGAATTGTGGCCAGGAGGAAATAAGAGCAAATTCCTCCAAAACGATCTGACAGGAAATGACAGAGTATCGGCCTCATACCGCCCCACTCGGCCTCCGCTCGGAGAGGGAGCGAGCCGGCCAGAGGGAGAAGTCCTTCCAATCACAGAGCCAGGCCAGAGCGCAGTAGGTGAGGATGATGAAATAATAAAGCATTTCCCGTGTGTGTTTTTCATTAGGCCTGTTTTGTTTTTCTTCCAAGTGCTGGGGAAACAGAACAGAAGCCCGGCTTCAAGCAGCACCAGAGCGGCCGCCTCCCCCGGGAATAGCAGCTGCGCAAATAGGAGGGGAGCCCTCCGTGGAATTGGTTCCAACACCTTCCTAATGGAAATAATGATTTGTAAAGCCCTCTTTATACCCTTTGCTACATAATTAGTAGCCCAAAGAGCAAAAGATTAAAAACGCTGTTCCTACTCCCAGCATTTTTGAAAATTTGGCCCAACATTAAATGTTCTGTTCCGAGAGCCAAACAGGTAGAGGTCTTTGTACAGGCCCAGCCTTGGCGGATGGGGCCGCTCCTTGAATCACTCAACACTTATTACGTAAAAATTAACTGGCTTGATGTCAATTAGTGAGAATTTGTTAGCAGACGTACCCAAAGGGACCTCCCCCTCCCCCAATTTGGTAGTTTTTGTGGAAAATATCTAAATACCCGTCATCCAAGCTAACTTACACCGTGTCAAGTGCCACAAGTGTGTCAGCCTCCTTTATGGGTGGGGGGGTGTGCGTGTGTGTGTGCATGCGCGTGCATGTGTGCGTGTCTGGGGCCAGGGCTAAACATCAGTTTTTGCCCATCTCCAGAGAAGATAATTAAGAGGAAGCTCAAAAGGAGGCTGGCTGGAACATTCTCTCCAGCCCGAAGAAATAACCAATCCAAAATGCCTGTTGTTAAATGGGTCATAAAAGCACTGGGAAATCAATATTTGACTTTCTGTTTCAGGAATGGTGGCTGCGACATGCAGTTATAGATCAGTCTACGATCGTCACTGAGCCCCGAGACCCAAATAATTCCTGTGTTAACTCTGGACACTTTGAACCTGGAAATCTCACTTGTTTATCTTTTGAGAAGTAATTGTCCCCTTCATTCCATCCCAGTCCTGAGTAGCCCATGGAAAATAAACTGTGTGATAAATAAAATAAGGACTCATTTTATTAAATATCTAGGAGAAGCACTCGGGTGACCTGAAAATGTAATTAAACCTCTAAATAAGCAGATTACTGGCTGAAAAGCAAGATTGATAGATGAATCCCTTCAGCTAAAAGGGATTGCTTAATGGACTGAGCAACAATCTTGGACTCTTTCCACCTTGGAATCACAGGTCCAGAGTCAGGCAGGCTCCACTGCACCATTTCCCTTCCTAAGATAAATGAAGCTCTGCTAGGCCTCTGTGAGGAGAGCCCAGAGGTGAGACCCCAGGCTACGTGTAGACACACAGATGTGTGACACTCCTTGTAAAAATGGCCAAAGACACCCAGAACAGAGTTCCTAAGGGCTCCTTCTGACTTACTATTTAAAACGCCGGAAGAACTTACTAGTCTCAAAAGGCTGAATTTATTTCTGGCTTTTTAAAAGAAGATATTAGTTGCAAAATGAAGAGCTGAAAGTGAACTTAACTCTCAGTAGGACAAAATAAGCGAAAGTGATGCAAATGATACCTGTTGTCATTGTTCTCATACCATCCCTCCCGAAATAGAGGCCAGATTCTAGCTTCCTCATTGGCAAGTCTGACAAACTTTCTGCCTCTGAGCATTTAAACCTTTTTTTTCCCCGAAGGTGGTCTTAGTGAAGTTTTGGTAGTTTAAATTTTGGCCCCAGGTCTATGAAGTTGATATATTCCAAGTTTAAATATTTGGAACATTTCAGATTTATCATCTTGGTTTTCTGCTTTGTTTAATTTATAAACTGAAATTAAATGAGCCATTCCCCTAGTGCTGTGTGACACTTCCAGAAATTGACAATGTCAAAACATAATGTCTTTTCTTTGATACTGATAGGGGTTCTGTAACCTACGTGATCAATGCAATTTATCATGAGTAGAAGCAGCAGCTGACTCCGGAGAAGACTGACCAGTTGCAGCTATCTTAGTTTGCTGCTATTGGTCATCCAGGCCTCTGCTGTCATGACTGCAGATCAGTCCTTATGCCAGCATGCCACTGGCACATTCACTCCCAGTAGGAGTGGGTCCACAACATACTGTCAACCCAGAGAAGATAACCTAAAGGATACCCCTTGAGGAAACCCAATTTTCCAATGTACTTTTGCAGAGCCCGGCATCACTGTCTCTCAAACTATGAAAGGGAGAATTCTGTCCTCTTCTCACTTTTAGAAGAGAGCAAGGGTGGAGGCCTTATCCCCTTCTAAATCCATGAAAGACCCATGCCCAAGGTCATGATCACTTTGGCTAGTGAATAAACTGTAGTTTACTTCTCAGTGATGATACATGATGTGAAAAAATAGTTCTAAGACATACAGACCATTGAGTCATGTACTCAACCTGGAATAGAGCAAAGGATTACTTTGATTCTAAAGTCAATTTATCTTCCCAGAGCTCATCATCAGTTAGATGAGTATTTCCCAGAGCACCTCAATCTTTTTTGATTGGAGTAACTCAGCCTTCACTTAGCTCCCCACATACCCATCTTATTCATCTTGGTTCTGTGTTCTTAATCTTATTCCATTATGAACTATGGGGGAATGCCCTGGGTCTAGAATTAACTTAGGAGTGATCAATTTCCAGAGTAGGTACAAGAGTCTGTGGCCTTAACTTCAACAAGTATTCCAAAACATCCATGGAATGTACTGATGTCCCTGATATTTGTCCTGATGTAGACCCAGCAAGGCTGGTGGTGAAGTTACCCTTAAAAATAAATGACCTGAAGAGACCAAGAACTGGACAAATAAGAGTCTCTGGTTTCCTATGAATTAGTTGCAGTGCCACTCAAAACGGAGCCTTCAAAGGGGAGAGACTCTACAATATTATTCCGTTACAACCAAATTCATAGAAGCCTAGTAAATAGGCCAGAGCCATGAAATTTAGAGAAACAGTAACTCCTTTGTTTTCTCAGCCTTATTTCCCAACGTTTAGCAAATAATCGATTTTTAATGTTGTGAGCACATGAACACCTTGGCATTTGGGCACCTACAATTACATGCTGTTCTCTTGAAGGGGTGTTCACCTGAGAGTACCGTAAGTGAAAGTGTGCACCACTGACTCGGAGTGTAGTCCAGATTTCTATTGTTCTCGTGACCTAAGGCTTATGTATTGACGACACTGATTTTTCAACGGCCTGAGAGGTGAGTATCATGGTCTAGCCCCTAGGCTCGGGAACCAGCCTGCCTGGGCCTGAATCCCAGCTCTACTACTTGTCAGCTGGCATATCCTGGGAGTTACATAGCCTCAGTTTCCCCAACTGTAAAAGAAGATTGGGAAGAGTGCTACCTCATAATGTAACCTCATAAAGTTGTAAGGATTAAAGATTAATGTAGATAAGCTTGGCTTGCTGTTGGGCATATAGGAAGCATGCTTCTGTAAACATCAGCTATTACTATTCCCATCTCAATATGCCAGGCTCCGTTCTTCGCCACATAGGCCAGTGGGGGATGAGTTCAGGAGAGGTCCTCTGCAGCAGCCGGAGCTGTGGGAGCTACTGTGGGCAGCGTGAGTTGAGACTTCTGAAGGCTCCTCTTGACCTGAACTCTCTCGCCACAGTACCCTCCTCATGGTAACTGCCCAGCTCAGCTTCCAAAAAGTTCTCAGTTCTTCCCTCTCTGGCCAAGATCCATTCACCTTCTTTCCACTCTCAGCTGTTTTCGTTTTCTCTAGACATCCCTCGAGTTCACACGTAGGTAGAGCCAGTAAGCCTCTCTGCTTCTCCAAGTCTGCGCTTCTCCCCATTGCCCTGCCCTATCCATTACTCCTGCTACAAAAGGATCCTCCGGGGGAGGCTGGATGGGAAGAAAGGCTGTGAATAATTATACCCTTAGTATTTTTACCTCTATCAGAATAAATAACTTTCTAAAATATGTGAAGATGATCCTATGAATCTTTCTAATCTGAAGACAATGCCTGGGTTCTACTCATTGGCATATATTGCACTGGCAAATTTATTTTTTTAAATATACTATTTGCTGTCAAGCACACCAGCAACATGATAGAATTATTACTTTATTATTATTTTTTGTTTTTAAATTACTATAGCAATCTACATTAAGAAACCTACCAAAGCCTGTATTTCTCTTTTTACTGACCCATCAGAATGGATTGAAATTAATTTCAAATCACTTCTTAAAAAGAACACTCAGTGTTTCCTTATTGTTCACTATTTGGCTGACAAAGACAAATTCCATTTTGAAATATTATGTGACATTACCTGATATTGTTTTCCTATAAATAAAAAATATTACACCTATTTTTCTGTTTAATGAACTAAGATAACTGAAGGCTATGGCACCCGATACATCTTGTGGCTTTTATGCTATTGCCCAATTTTGCATGATTTATAATTTACAATCCAAATGGAGAAGGCAGGGGTGGGCATGAATGGAAATTGTGAACCTCTTGGGTAGTACTTTTGAGCGTAGAGACTTGATAATAATTAAGATGAGGGGTTCCAAGTTCTTCTCCATGTGAGGATCAAACTGATAGCAAAGACAGGCTTGCTCCACCTCCATCACTCCTAAAGAGGGAAGTCTACAGAATGCTCTAAGGCGGGATGCCTGGGTGGCTCAGTTGTTGGGCGTCTGCCTTTGGCTCAGGTCATGATCCCGGGGTCTTGGGATCGAGTCCCATGTCGGGCTCCTTGCTCAGCAGGGATCCTGCTTCTCACTCTGCCTGCCACTCCCCCTGCTTGTGCTCTCTGACAAATAAATAAATAAAATCTTTTAAAAAAATGATCTGAGGCTAGCAGAGTTGGCATTTGCTGCCCTGTCCCCACCGCTTCCTTTCCATATCCGTCCTTCTCCAAACGGCAGCCCAGATTTCTATCTCCTGTGTCTTCCCTGCCCCCCCTTCTCATAATGGTTGTGATGGCCAGCTATACACCAAAACTTTGTGCCCTTTTCCACAGTGCCCTAGGAAATGGCTGCCCAGGGTCTGCAATTCCTCGCCACACATGCATCTGGGCAGAGCCGTGGTCTAGTTCTTATCAATGGTCTGGGAGCACCGAGGGGTGTCCATTCTTGGCCAAAGTGTTCAAGAAGCCTTCTTCATGTTCTTTCTTCCCTCTTCTGCTGCTGAAAGCAGAGGACTGGAGCCCTTAGAATTCTAGAGTCAAAATGTGGAAAGAATATGCATTTCTGACGTTCCATATGGAGCAAAGCTGTCCATTCGCCAAGATGCCTATCTGGTAATGTTATGTGATTAAGAAATAAGCAGCTATTGTGTTAAACCACTGAAATGTTAACAGTTTGGGAGGCAAGCATTACCCTAACCTAGATAATAAACTTTGGTCCCCACTTCATTCTCATTTGGCTGAACACTAATGCCCAGGGGTAAGTAAGGGGATTATAATTTCTCTTCCTGGGGCTGGAAGGATTTGTATTTTACCTGGGGGGAAGCGCCCAACCCTCTCCCCTGCAGAGGACACTGTGTGCATGGCTGTACTCTCTGGGGACGTGAGTTTGACTCTGCCACCTGTCAGCATTACGAGCTGAAAATAGTGTGAGTCAGAGTCAGCGTTCCTCAGTCTGAGTTCTAATACCTTAATACTTAGCTGGTCCTAAGCAGGTCACTTCCTGAACCAGAATTTTCTCATCAGACAAATGAGAAGGTAGGGTACATTGTCATCTTTAAGACCTTGGAACCTCATAGCTCCTGGTTTGTGATCTACAAGATCTTGGCAAATTCTTTATCCTTTTTAAGCCATGGTTTTCTCATCTGCAAAATGTGGATATGAACACCTTTATCACAGGCTTGTTGACTCACTCATTCTCATTCATTCATTCATTCACTCACTCATTCATTCATTCATTCATTCAAAAAGTATTTACTCAAAAAGTATTTATGAGACTGGGTCTGCATGGTCCTAACTCTTATCGGGGGGGGCCAGATAGCTAAGATTGTTTGTCCTGGAAACAGACTCAGAGATGGTGATTTGCACGCAGGAAGTTTACTGGGGCATGTCCTTAGATCCAGCAATGTAATTACTTGATACTTACTTACTCAAGTATCAAGTAAATATGTGCAATTCTTACCAACTGAGACCCTAGTCTGTGCCAAGGAAAATTCTCAGTGTGTTTACAGGGGATACAGCTGTGAACAAGACAAGACCCTGCCCTTACAAAGCTTGTATTTGAGTATGGTGGGTAATAAATAATTAATAGACCTGTATTCAGCTAGTGTGGTGAGGATGAAACAAGCTAATATCTATAAATTGCTTATGCAGTGGCTAAGAAATGGAAGCTATTGCTAATGCTAACTACAAATATGAAAGCGTATAGAATAGTAATTAAAATAGCATCCAGTGGGGCCACTGTGAGGATTAGATGAAGCACGTGTTTATAAGTTACTTATGGTTATCTACTCACTTGATGATTAGGAAGCAAATATAAAGAATATGTTGAGGTCCCCTTCACCATTTCAGTGAGGTTGGGCTATTTTCTGTTGACAGCAGATGTTTGCATCTGGAGAGCAGAAAAACCACAGTTACAATCTGCCCCTGATCCTCCTGTGTGAATCTAAGTAATTTTGCTGAAGAGCCTTGGAGGGGATATATCTGCCCTCAGGCAGAAATCATTTAGCTGTGGTTGAAATTGAATGAGAGAAACCAGGGACCCTCAAATGGCCACCATATTCTGTCATTGGCAGGAGAAGACAAGTTGCTGGGACTGGAATAGCAGATCTACTTAACTTGCATAGGTATCCACCTGCTGAAGAGCATCCTTTAAAGCCCTGGCATGGAATAGCTTCGTGCACTGGCCCTGAGTAAAAATATATATACAGGAAGGAGAGTGTGCAAGAGCATGCAGGTAAAAATATGTGCAATTCTCACCAGGTGATTTTCCTACAAATAGGTAAGCAGAGCATATTGTTGGCTAATGGTTTGAGTTGCCTAAGTAGGATGACCATAAAATTTATCATCCAATCTGGGACACTTTTGAAAGTGAAAGGGGACAGTATTAATAATTATATCAAGACAGCAGGAATAAATCGGGACTGTCCTGAGGGCAAAACAGGACACATGTTGACATGGGCACAGATTCTTAGGAATATAGTTTTTATTGATTTTTAATGCTCATGTTTCTTTTGGAGAAGGACAGGACTGTGTTTATAAAAATGTCTCAGCAGTAACAATATGCTAGTATTTCTTTGTAACAGAAACAGCAATGTACTAAATATTTTGAATCCTCTCTGCATGATGTGAAGGCACTTGTACTGGGTCTTATGGGGGCAACAGAGTTGTCCAAGGCACAACCCCAGCCCTCAAGGAATTTGTAATTTAGCAGAAGAGAGAAGCCATGTATAGTCAACCTCAAGGCAGAGTATGAAGATACTGTGAGACAAGTGCAGGGGACCATGGGGCTCAGAGCTGGTGTATGTTACTTCTACATGGGAATCCCAGAAGGCTGCGTGGAGGAAATGGCACTTGAGTTAGCCTTTGGCTTTGGGCGAGATGAAACTAGTGCCGAATGGGGAGAACGATGGTCCATGTGGTGGGAGCTATGGACAAAGACTCATAGAACAAAAACCCTGGTGGAGATTGGGGAGCATTGAGCAGTTGAGTTAGATAAAGGTGTTTGAGGACAAGAATGAACATGGGATGTGAGTCCGGGCCAGACAGTGGAGAGTCAAGAATGTGGCATCTTTGCTTATAAAGGGTTGGGAGTGTTTCTCGTCCCTGGATTTCAGAAGAGAGGAGAAGAGAGCTCTACTACACAGCACACAGCAGGTCTTATGCCCAAGCAGACTATGTGGCCAGGTTTTCAGGACCATACCCATCTCAGTAGGACTAAGGACTAATTTTTTAAACCCCTGACATGACATTAAAAGCAGATCCATTTTGCTCTAAATGAATTGGCCTTTATACAGGGATGCAAACATTGTGAGTGGGGGAAGATACAAGAAAGCCTTTCGATCCTTTGGGTCCTGAGGAGACCTAGTGAGGAGGAAAGGCAAGTTCTAATCTAAGAGGGGAGTTAATGATCACGGTTTACAGTTTCTCACCACATGCAGGAATTAGCACACTATGTTGCCAGAGAAGGGGTATGGATAGAATATTCTCAATAAGGTCCTCTGGAAAGTGCGTTGGAAGACGTATAGAGCTTTCATCCCTGGGCCTCAAAGAGAGGAACCAAAACAGCAGGGAAGTGATAGTGTTCTGTTGCCCGGGGCATTTGCAGAGTGGTGGCTCTGGTGCCCTCTCTCTTATGGGACTGGGTGTGCATGGTCCTAACTCTTATCAGGCGCCGGCGGGGGAAGGGGGGCAGGTAACTAAGATTGTTTGTCCTGGAAACAGACTTAGAGATGGTGATTTGCATGCAGGAAGTTTACTGGGGCATGTCCTTAGATCCAGTGCAGGTGAAGGGCCAAGCACAGCAGGATTGGGTAGACGAAGGAATTGAACAGCGATGTAGTCACAACAGAGGTCTCTGTGCATCCCTTGAGGAGCTGTGGACTGGGATGGCCCTTCACAGTTGTCCCATGTTGAGGGAAGGGGGTCAAGCCTTTGGATCCCCTCCCTTTACCTCCATAGATCAGTCATGCATGCAGGGAACCCCAGAGAGGAAGTGTGACCCTGGATGAGAGAACTCTCGTTAGTGGACAACAATGCCAGGAGAGGGACTTAGCTGAGAGCTGGAGCTGCCAAATCCCCAAGGTCCTGGGGAGTGACCACTGCGGTCCTGAAGGGGGAATCTGGGCCAGCTACCATGGCATACACTATACCCGGAGTTTGCAAACTTCAGCGCACATCAGCATCATCTAGAGGGCTCATTAAAATGCAGACTCTGGGCTCAATCCCTTGAGTTTCTGACCCATTAAATCTGGTGTGGGGTACAGAATTTGTATTTCTAGCTAGTTCCCAGACAATGCTGGCCCTGGGACACCACTTTGAGAACCACGGCACCACATCAGGCATTCAGCAGGCACATCATTGCTCATCATTGCTTTAAAACCTATAGCGAACAGGCACTCGAATGTGCACATTTCAAAGCTGAATCAAGCAGCTTTTATCATCTGTAAGATCTTGGTTTTTTTACTTCGTTACTGACTGGGGACCAAAAAAGGAAAGTCCTATTGCAATAAGCCATTTCTTTGGAGGGCTCTAGGTCTCAGTGTCATAAATTATCTCCATTCTCCACAGGCCAGCAGCTGCTATTTGAAATTGTCATTAGCAATTCATTCTTCTACCTTAGGCACAGTCACCTAGAAAAGAGATAGACTTGGCTGCCTCGTTTATGGTAATTCCTCACACAGCTGTGTCTGTGCTACCCCCACCCAATCTTCTGGGAACTCCCTTTGCCCCTGCTTTCCCAGGTAGTCCAATTCAGAGGGATCAAGCCCTCACGAAGCTCTGGCCGCCATAACTGGCTGATGGGTGGACATGGGACCCAAATGAATCCATTTGAGTCCTCCCCCAGGACTTCTCTTTGGAGTTAGAGATAAGAGCCCTTTTCTCTCTGGGAATGAGGAAATTAGCCTGGAGGTGCCAGTGGCATGGCTTTGGGGCAGTAAAGAAGCCTATTGGCAGTGGGGGAAACGAGACCCCTCCATTTGCTGAAGAGGAGAGAAACGGAGGTGAGAGGCAGCCGTCGCTAGCTACATCCCTGCCCTTCTTCGTTATGGGAGCCAATAAATCCCTCATTTCCTTAGCTAGCTCAAGTTAGGTTGCCACCACCTGCAGTCAGATAAATCTTATCTAATGCTCCCCTTAAATGTTTACCATGGGAAACAGAGTCCATGGACCCACTCTAACAACTTCCAAGAAAAGAATAGATAGAGGAGCCCTATGAGAAGACTCTGGTCAGGGCTGGGTAGCACACTGCAGTAGGAATCCTTCGGAACTTAGTTTGCTCAGAAAACACTGGACACTGGGACGGGAGTCAGGATGGGAGACATATACAGACACAAGTGAATACTTAATATATACCAAGTGTTCTGCTACACATATAACCTGCTTCATTGTGTCATAAAATCCAAGAATCCAAGTACGGCACTCAAGAATATTAGCGTAAAGCATACTGTATTGAGGTCATATTTACAATGAAATTTACAGCTATATTCTTTTGAGCAGTTCACCCAGAGATGAAATCATGGATTTCATCATTTTTGTTGTTATGTTACCAAGATGTCCCACATGTCCATGGCCAGCATACCCTGTAGAACTTTTTCAATAGAACACTGGGGCACCTGGATGGCTCAGTCAGTTAAGCCACTGTCTTTGGCCTAGGGCATGATCCCAGGGTCCTGGGATCAAGCCCCGCATCGGGCTCCTTGCTCAGCAGGGAGCCTTCTTCTCCCTCTCCTCCCCACTTGTGTTCTCTCTCTCTATCTCTCTCTCTCTCAAATAAAATATAAAAATCTTTTAAAAAAATCATTAATTCATATCCCCTTAATCTGGGCTCTTCTTATAACTCATACGTCTATGCAATACATATTTAGCAAAAAGTTTGAAATGTGTTATTTTATCAATTCTTGGATGTTCCTCTCAAGTAAATAGAATGCAGTTTTAAAAATTAAAGCTTTTTCAACCAAGGACTCAGAAATTATAAATTTGCTCATGAGAATTTCACTACTGTGTCCAGTAACCAAGTCTCAAATATTACAAAAGTTTTATGTTTAGGAGGCATTAATATGTAGGACAGGCCAATATGTTGTGAATAATAACTTTTTCATGAGTGTTCCTCATTAAATATATTAGTACTCATTTGTGTCTTCATTTATAATATATACAATATTTAAAAATATTAAAACCCAATTTCTTTGAAAAGCATTTTGCATTTGAGGCTTTTTTTGGGCAAGTCAAAAAAGCGTCAAAAGCCTTTTGGGCATCAGTGAATTTGTCAGGCTTCACTTGATGTCACTATACTGATGTCCTGAAACCAGTTGGATGGTTTGTAAATAAATCGTGCCTAAATTAGCTAGACAAGTGTTTCCCTAACTTGCCTCATTCTAAGATTTGCCTCTGAGATTCTGATTCAACAGGTCTTGGTTAGAAGCTGGAAAGCTGTGTTTTCAACAAGTATCCCAGTGGATTCTAATATAGGCTGTCCATGAGCCATACTTTGAGGGACACAAAATTAGATGATGCCAAATTTCTGTATTTCCCTTTGCCATGAATCTGAAGTAGGCCCAAAGAATACAGTGCTGATAAAAATGTATTTTTACATCAACCCATATGTGAACGTTAAGTGTAGTTGACATGCATCATATACTATGATTAGAGGTTTAGAGAAAAATTCCTTTATAAAAAGGTACAATTCCTTTATACAGAGAGAATTTATGATGATTTTTCTCATTGTTACTCATTTCTTTCAAGGTGAGATTTAATTTTCCATGACAATCATTTCATCAAGTGACACACACTCACAAACACATAATTTTCCTTTGAAAAATTCAATATTCTGTTCACCTCCAGGGCCTTTTCTTTGCAGTGGAATGATTTGTATAATTTCACACCTTAGCAGCATCCTTTGAATTCTTATTGATAATTGTTCTTGATTTGTTACGAAGACAAACACACATCAATAGGAGCACTGAGTGCTACAAATTATAAACATAAACAAAAGAAAACAATTGTCTATCTCTGCTAGCTTGTCTGGCAAACACATTTTATACACTACTTCTTTGACCTTGAAAATGAAACAAGGTTTTAATCAAGTATTCAGTCATTTTGAGACAGCTTTGAAGATGGTCTTTGTTCAATTTATTGACTTTGAAATTATAATATTCCAATTAAATAAAAATATTTTAAAAGACCACTGCATCTTGTGCTCTACTTTTCAAAGTAAAAAACTGCTACAATAAGAGGCTATTAATTCCTTTTTGCTAATTCACTGACTCTCTCATTTTTTTCCTGACAGCCAATAACCTCTTGGTTTGTAACAAAGGTTTAATGAACAAATTTGGGAGTACTGTGGTGTTCTAAGATGAAAGGTTTACAAAATACACCACAAGACATTTACTAGTAGGCAATATATATTATCATTAGTAATTAAAACTACATTACCCTTGTCAAGGTGAATGAAAAAGTGAGTCTTACAGTGTGGTACTCTTGTATTTTATCATGTTTGTTTCTCATCTGCCTATCGAGGTGCTTCGTGAGGTCTCCCTTTGTAGTTTCTGCGTGGTCTCATAGCAATATCAGAGAGCATTGTGAAAGAGCATGATAAATTCATTCCTTGTCTATGCACAAGGGATCCACTATGCAAAATCTTGTAATCTGGAGTGGGTCTCCCCATTGTCATTAGTGAATAAGCAAAGTTCTGCTTTCTTTACCACTTTAGAAAAATGCTCTAATGTCTATTCCCCTTCAGTTCCTGACACACATATACCTTCATGGCTCATGAATTTTTTCCCCCTGAAATAGATGCTGATGAAATGGAGGCAAAGAATACAGTAACCAGTCTTTCCTTTTTTATAATCATGCTGCCTTTTTATTCAACCAAAACTTACTCAGTACCTACATGTGCCAAATGCTGGGTAGGCAATAGGGAGAAAAGCTTAAAATCAATGAAAGGTCCTGCCCTCTAAGAATTCACCTTCTATTTGGAGAGACCAATGCATAAACTAATTAATTAGAATGTGGCAAATGCAATGATATGTACACATGGTCCACACACAGGACCCACACGTAACACACATGCATGCCAGTCCTGCAAGAGCGCATGACTCAGAGGATGTCAATCCATAAGCTTTCATGGCACAACAACCATTGAACTGGGACTTGAAGCACCAGCAGAAAACAAAGAGCAGAGTACACTGCAAGAGGAGGGCCAGGCTTGTGGGATTGGGGTGCAGTAGGTCCAGTGGCTGAATGTAAAGAGAATGGGGAAGAGAGGGATTGTGTTGAAGAATGGGGCAAGCTCCATGTTGTGGACTAAACTGTGTTGCCCCCAAATTAGTATGTTGAAGCTCCAATCCCCAGGTGACTATATTTGGAGATAGGGCTTTTATATAGTAATTCAGGTTAAGTGAGATCATAAAGATGGGGCCCGAACACAATAGGGCTTGTGTCCTTATAAAAAAAAGAGACACCAGAGTTGTCTCGCTCCTTGAGCATTCAAAGTGGTCGTGTGAAAACATAGTGAGACTCCCGCCACCTGCTAGCCAAGGGACGAGACTTCAGAATAAAGCCTACCTTGCCATTACCAACCACCAGCACTGTGAGAAAATTTCTGTTGCTTAAGCCACCCAGTCTACGGTATTTTGTAATGGCAGCCCAAGCAGACTACTACACTCCAGAGGCAGGATTAAAAGGGCTTTGCATGCAGTGCTAAGGAGTTTGGACTAGAAATGATAGATGACTACTTAGCAGAGCAGTGTCATAATCAGATTTGGGCTTTTGGAAGACTTCTGTGTCAGCAGTGAGAAGGGCGAGTGGGAGGAAAGATAGATTGAAGCCATGAAATATGCAAAGGACAAAAGCAGGACAGCTCAAAGCGCACTGTCCCAGGAGTTAAGAGGGCCCTGTATTTTAGTTCAGCTCTTCCACTACCAGGGACTTGACCTTGGGGCAGCCACTTCACCTTTTCAGGCCCCTGCTTCCACTCCTATGAAATGAGAAAAGAGTTGACTCAATGGTGGTCACTCTGGCCTCCTAGTAGAAATCTTTCTTTGTAAACCCTTCCCCTCCCCACATTATATATGGACCTCATGACCCTCACAGGCTAGAGCTGATTAGCTCAAAGTAATCATCTGACTCAGACCGACTCAATCTGGCTCCTTCTTTCAAAACTTTGGGCTGAGAGTTAGTCTGGGTATTGGGAACCAAGTCACATTACTAGCAAGACAAAGTTTTTGAATTTCCACTCCCGCATTCCACAAACAGCCCCTGTTCTCCCTTGTTCTGAGACCTGATTGTTCAAACTTTGCTTGGTTCTCATCGAGTTCTCCCATCTATATACTTAGAGTAATTTTTTTCCCTGCAGGCTAGATTAAATTCCTTTCTGTTCTTTATAACCAAAAATGTATCATGCAGCCCACTCTCGGATCTAACATTTGATAAGTTTGAGACAAGGGCATGGCACACACTTGTAGGGAGTCTAAGCCCAGCCATGTCCACTCCAGGAGCAGACTGTATGATCGTGAATCCTCCTCTAAGATTTCTCCACTCATTTGCTGACATGTCTGAAACGTCTACTCCAGCAGTCATGTCTATGGATAGGAATGTCTCCACAGGGTCACTGTCAAAAACAGTCTTGGATTATCAGATGTACTAGTTATTCAACTGTTGGTAGCTATAGATTTTTTTTAAAGATTTTATTCATTTATTTGCCAGAGAGAGAGCACAAGCAGGCGGAGTGGCAGAGGGAGAGGGAGAAGCAGGCTCCCCACCGAGCAGAGAGCCTGATGTGGGCCTTGATCCCAGCACCCTGGGATCATGACCTGAGCCGAAAGCAGACGCCTAACTGACTGAGCTACTCAGGTGCCTGCTATAGATATTTTTGAAGTGGGAAGATTTTGAGGATGGAGGGAGTTAGAATATATCTGGATCAAAAAAGCCATCAGGCCAGAAATGAGATTTTGGGGCTGCTGGTGATCGTCATGGACTCCAAATGACCCTGGAGGAAGGGAAGCCTGCACCGTTAGCCAAACCACCCAATGCACACTTCACCATTTTACTGGAGGTCAACCTTGGGCCTGTAAGAAATTCTGTACATCTAACTTGGGTGTTCTTCATTCATATTCTTCATGTCCTTTCCCAGTCATGTGAGTAGGGGACCCCTCAGAGAGCCTACCTGAGCAGGTTCTGGGCAGAGTCTTGGGAAGAGCATGTGCTTTAGCAGAGACTTGAGTCCCAGCTCTATCACTTACTGACCCTGGGGCTTTATTCAAGCCCCTTAACCTCCTGAACTTCAGTTCCATTTCTCACAGTGTGGCTGTGAGCAGAACGTAAGTCAGGTGCCATATAGAAAGATGTTTAGTAAATGCTCCCATTGAAAGAAAAGAAAAATATCTACAGCTACCAAACTGAAATATTTTTCACAGGCAAAAGCTTTCATCAAGATGCTGTTAAATGAATGCAAAACAAGAAAGAGTTTGCATCGCACGGATTTGTTAGATTTTATGTTTCGTTACCAACTGTACTGTCAAGAATTCATCTGGGAATAGGCATGATTTCTCAGAAACCCTTTTGTATTGCCACACTACCATTGTGCCTACCGACATTTTATTGGTTATTTAAGTAAGTTGGCTCTGGCCGGAGACCCAGAGCACGTGTCAGACCTCGTTGCCTGCTGTGTACTCTGAAACAGACGGTCTACCTCTCTGTGCTGTAGCTTCTTCTTCACGTCTGCAAACAAACTCAGGGCCACTGCCCCATCTTATGGGCTGTCCATTTCTGCCACGCAATTGCTAAGTAATTCAGTTATATACACATGTTAACTGTAGAATGATATATATGTATTAACTGTATAGTATTTTTAATCAACCTGAGAAATAGACACTCAAGCTAATTAAAAATCTGTGTATGCCAACAGAAGAGAAAAGCACGCTGATTCTGTGCCTTTCCCCCATTAACTAGGTTCCTCAAGCAAGACCGCAGACCGTTTGCAAACATACGTAAGTTCATTCGAATGGTATAGACACTTATCTTCATTTAAAGATAGTATTCTAGGCAGTGGATAACCTTAAAATCACATTCAGCTTGGTGTTTCTGACTTACAATTTTTTAAGTGTTTAAGGCAGAATTCCCTGATAAAGACGGGAATCGTGTATTTGTAAAGTGTGGTCGCCCCGTCAGTGCTGAGGTTGCTGCACGGGGCTCATGAACACCCCCCGGGCTCTCAGGGGGGGTGACACAGGCGCGTTCATCTAGACCTTCAAGGCTTTGCCTGACACTGTATTGGTCAGAAACACTAACAGCAATTACCGTCCAGGCTATCCGAGGCTGCTGAGTGGGCCGGTGGGGCCATGCTGGCTCCTACCCGGCCCTGGAGCATACCCAGCAGCAATCCCTCCGTGTTCCCGTTCACAGACGTGAGCACCAACACTTCCTGGGGCCTCCTGAGAACAGACAGACAGCCCCGAGTAACTCATGCCACGCCGGGCTGGCGAAACAGAGATAGGAGTCAGTGCTTCTGTGTCTCTGCTGATCTGATAATGGTCTTAGAGTTTAGTAGAAAACCTGGGACTCCCTTCTCAAATGGACCTGAGTACAAATCCTAACTCAGTCACTAACTCCACCAATACACTCGGTGATCATGAGCAAATTGTTTAATCTTTCAGTGCCTGTGTTTCCTCACCGGTGAGATAGATATTTAGCAACAGAGTTGCAGGAAATAAAATGCCTGGATCCAATTAAGTGACTCTGTAAATGTTTGTTTTCTCCTTAGTTATAAAACCACTGGATTTATTTGGGATTAAGTACAGTTGCTTAAGTTAGTTCTTGCCATGAAGCAAGTGACATTAACCACAGTAAAACATTCCCCTTTATTCACTGAGCAGAGATTCACTGACAGAGACAATGAAAGCATATTTGGGGGATGATCCTTGCCAAGTCCGCTTTGATGTTTTCGTTATACAAGAGCAAAACCAGATGGAAGTGATGAGATGCCTGAGCTGGGTGCAAAACTATGAGACAGAGGTATGGTTTCCACCCATTTTTGCCCACTGCACCCTCCCCAAGTTACAGAAGAAGTGAGTGCTTCTCCTCAAATCCTACAGATCACAGAGCTCCTATCCAGACCCCAAAAGTCCTTTAGCAAAATCTGCCTTTGAGTTAAAAGTAGAAATGGGTCCTGAGCATCTGCTTTGGAGGCCTCAGATAACACTCTTGCTTATCAAGTCTTGATCAGAGAGAATGCCAGAAACACATGGAAAGGTCTTGCCTCTCTGACCTTCCCATCATAATATTTGGAAGCGAGAGGACTGGGGGCACTTGAGAAGGGCCTGGAAGAGAGGTTAGTGTGCCTCAGTTCAGTTCCACAAACATTTATCAAACCCATCCCTAATGCCAGACATGCTGGGAGCCAGAGTGGAATTAGGAACATCACAGAGACCCGAAGGCTCTCAGCCTCTGGAGCCAGAACTGCTCCAGAGCACCAGCATCTTCGTAAACTCACATTCACACATTTGGTTTGCACACTATGTTCTCTTGATAGATTACAAAACTGATCCAGCAAAATATAGGCGTTATTATTTTCTGTTGTTTAACATGCATGAGCTCATGGTGTCCCAGACATTGGACAGAACTCGAACACAGTAGTTTAAAATTCAGTTTTGCATCTGATCTGAGACCTCAGGTGCCCAATTTAAAAATAGTCCAAGGAAGATGGTAAATCATGCTGTGGAGGGCGATGCATGGTAGAAACTCAGAATATCTGAATTGAGGGACTGATTTGAGGATTAAATGAAAAGCACCTAATTCAGTGCCTGGCCCACTGTCATTCCCTTGATTCCAATTGAGCATCATCAAGATTTGTATCAAATCAGTGAATGGTTGCTCTAAGCAGGCCAGCAAGACCATGAGTATAATTAGGCAATAACTGATAAAATTATGGAATCACTGGGTTAAAAGAGATTGTGCAAGTTCATCTAATTTCTCCTTATAGCTAGCCTACATCTATCTTACTTGTAAGCCCAGTTTTCTTACCCTGTCTAAGCATATTCAGGATGAATCAACTTTTGATTTTTACTCCTAATGAGTGCCTAAAATCAGAATTCCACCTAGCAATTTTTTTAAAAACAAGCTGCATATGCTAGCCAGGAAAGGATGTTTTTCCTCTAACTTCACAGCCAAACTTCAAACAGAAAGCGTCCTTATTGAAAGACTGGCCAGATGCAGGTATATATCTCTGGGAGTTGTCCTGGTTCCTTTTTAAATTAGGCAATGAATATACTTCTTGACATGCACACACAAGATTTGTGGCAAAAACACCTTTCTTTCATGTAACTGATTTTCCTTTAATCCCAACCTTAATGTATATCATTCTTGATGCATAATCTCAAATGGGCTTTGAACTAGCGAATGCTAACTTTGAATAATGAAGAAAGAAATGACAGTTTGCTTTATAGCTGGGTTCAGGATACATGAGGTTGAGGGGCAATGGAGGTGTAACTGTTCACCTTTCACCTTGGCATCAGCAGGTAGAGTCCTAAAGGGAAGTGATTAGTAAGAGGTGGCAGTAAGTTAAAACCCCGAGGCCGAGTGTTCCTGATGCATTTGCATTCCTTGGTTTGGAAGGCAGCGTTTAAAATAAAAAACCATCACCAAGACAGAGAAACTGCTATAGTTATATCACAGCACACTGAATGGCAAACCTTTTAATGAAAGCCATAATTCTTCGGTTGTCTCCATCATACTATATTCTCATGCAAAACACTTTAATGCCCGGTGTAAATTACTTTAGACTTTCTTAGCATGTATTGCATTTTTTAATCATGGGTGTTCCGTTCTATTTTCCATTTGGAGTCCAGGAGAGCAATATCAAAATGAAGCCAGATGCGTTCCACACCTGCAGCCTCCCCTTCTCTGGTCCCGCTTACCCCCCCTTCCTTTCCTCCTCACATCTCCGCTCCCCTCCCCACCTCCCACAGCTACAGTTCCTGGTGCATCCTCAGTTAGAGGTGCTTGTTCAGACAACTGAACAACTGTAGCTTGTGCCTGAATGGGATATTAAGGAGGGATCACCAGAAATGCTCCAGCCCACCCTACAGAAGGGTGAGGTGCAGGGTGCCTGGGTGGTTCCAGTTGTTAAGCGTCTGCCTTCAGCTCAGGTCATGATCCCAGGATCCTGGGATCAAGCCCCGCATCGGGCTCCCTGCTCCGTGGGAAGCCTGCTTCTCTCTCTCCCACTCCCCCTGCTTGTGCTCTTTCTCTCTCTCTCTCTGTCAAATAAATAAATAAAATCTTTAAAAAAAGAAAAAGAAAGGCAAGGCATGCCCCACAGAGCCCTGGCCTCCTTCATACTGCAGTGTATGTTAGAATCTCCGTGCTGTTCATATGGCCATCTCTCTGACACACCAATTAGACTGACCCTTTCTTGGCACATGTCCCTATCTTCTACTTCTCCCTCAATGGCGGAATTCATCATTCATCCACACTCCCCTAAACTGGCCCATCCGCCTTTATTCCAGCAAGAGACACGGTGGGCTAGAGTTGGCGCACGACATCTTGCTTGGCAATCTGGAACACATCTGGGGTGCACATTCATTCAGCTAAGAATTGTAGAGCAGAGCACGGGGCTGCTACGTCATAGTAGGTGCCCAGTCAAAGTTTGCTGAATAAATAAATGATATGTCTTGTAGAGAAGGATGTCAGATTTATATACTGCTATTTAAATCAAGTATATTTTCATTTCACAACCTCCAAATTGTGTAATGAAAGTAGGAAATACTCTGTGGTGGTGACAGAATTCTGTATTCTGTAGTCTGGAAAATATGTAATAATAGGAAAACATTGACTGTGTTTATCCATTTTTAATTCAGGGGGTTGACAACATGGCTGTATTTGAGATTTTTTTTTTTGGAGTGGGGAGAGTGAAAATTTAATATATCCTCTGCAGGATTCCCCCTTTTTTCCCTGACGGAAAAAAAAAATGCAGCTTTCACTTATTTATCTATAAGCTTTGAGAGGTTCTATTTTTTCAGCTGGTTCTTCCTATCCAGGTTTAGGGTCTAAATAGGAGGTTGGTCCAAGGTTAGCTAAAACACTGGATAAAATGAGTGTTGGCATCTGTCCCTGTGACTATTGATTCTGGGGCTATGCCAGGTCCCTGGGGATTGGAAAGATTCCCTATCTGTAGCTACTTGGCTACAAAAACCCTTCCTCCAGCCCTTGCCAACTAAAACACAGTAGGAGCAAATGTTGTGTGGCAACTGGGTATAAACACAACAGTTGGAATGCTTCAGAAAGAAGTTGAGTTTCCTGGTTAAGTGTATTCAATGTTAAAACAACAATAACAGTGTTAAAAACACATTTGGGGATTGTTAGAATGCCTTACCCACTGATTCTCATTATTACTCAATGGATACACTGGTGTCTCTGAGAAGTATTTCCTTAGGGATCATCTTAGAGGCTATGTCTACAGAGATTAGGTAAGGTGGAGAAATGGGTTAAAATAGGCCCCAAAAGAAGGCAAATGCAATGTTGGTTAAAGCAACACCTTACTTGGGGCGCCTGGGTGGCTCAGTCGGTTAAGCGTCTGCCTTCTGCTCAGGTCATGATCCCAGGGTCCTGGGATCGAGTCCTGCATTGGGCTCCCTGTTCAGCGGGGAGTCTATTTCTCTCTCTCCCTCTCCCTCTGTGTGTGCTCACATTCTCTTGCTCTCACTCTCTCTCAAATAAAGAAAATTAAAAAAAAAAAAACAAAAAACCCAACACCTCACCTGTGAGAGTAGAACAGTGAAAGGGAGCAAAGAAGCATGGGTCCTACTCATGACTACAGTTCTTACAAGCTCTGAGATCTCAGGTAAAGCCTGTCTTTGGTCCTCCAGCTTCCTCATCTGTAAAGTGGGTAGGTCGCTTACAGAAACGCTGAAATGCCTTCTAGCACTGAAGCTCAATGAGCACTGTTGCTCTCTGAAATTGACCTTAATGTCCCGAGTCCAGCATGCTTTGTGTCTGAGTAGAGAGCAAAGTCGGGGCTTTGGTGTTGGTACAAGGACAGAGAACCTCATGAGTTTTTACCCAAGGGCTACCTAGTGGGGAAGGACCACTGTTATGGGTTGTACTGTGTCCCCTCAAGAAAGATATGTTGAAGTTCTAACCCACTTTCTGAGGAATGTCACCTTATTTGGAAACAGGGTCTTTGCAGATTTGAGCAAATTAGGATGAGATCATCCGGGGGCACACTACCCCAGTATGACTGGTGTCCTTACAAAATGGGGAAACTGGACACAGATTTAGAAGGAAGATATGTGGAGAGACCCCAGGAGAACACCGTGAAGATAGAGACACAAGCCATGGGATGTCCAGGGCTACCAGAAGCTGCAAGAAGCAAGGAAAGATGCTTTCCCTGTAGGTTTCTGAGGGGGCATGGCCCTGCCAACACTTGAACCCCAGACTTCCAACCCCCAGAACTGTGAGACACTTCATTACAGCAGCCCTGGGAAACCAGTGCAGACCCCCTCATATCTTCTGAGTCCATGTCCATCTGGCTTCTTCACAGGAGGGAATGGGTATGTTGCCCAGTGTGTGTGAGATCTGACATTTGCCAGATGCAATAATGGACAAGAGGCAAGCAGAGAAGGGGAGAAAGGGGAAAGAAGGAAAATGAAAGGATACCTTGTTAAGAAAATAGAGAAGTCTGGGATCAGAGCTGGTATTTCACTCGAATGCTTGGGAATAGCCTAACAGCTGAAGGATTTCTGGGTAAACACCCACTGCCCTGGGCCCCTGGAGTGCTCCACTGCCAAGCCTACTGCCTCTGCTCCCAGGTTGCTCTGTCCCTTCCTGGGGGCCCTCCAGGATTCCCCCTTCCCCAGGATCCAGCCAATGAAGGGTTGACTCCTGGCCGTGCAGGGGGTGTCTGGATTCTGCCTCAGGGCTCCCTCTGCCATAGTCCCTTCTGATGGGTCAGTACTCATTGCTAATAACATCATTTCTTTTAAAAAAAAAAAGATTTTATTTATTTATTTGAGACAGAGAGAATGAGAGACAGAGAGCATGAGAGGGAGGAGGGTCAGAGGGAGAAGCAGACTCCTCGCCGAGCAGGGAGCCCGATGTGGGACTCGATCCCGGGACTCCAGGATCATGACCTGAGCCGAAGGCAGCCGCTTAACCAACTGAGCCACCCAGGCGCCCTCTAATAACATCATTTCTAATTGAGAACCTTGTGCATTTGATTTGGTACTGGACCTCCATGATGATGGGAAAACATGCAGTGGAAGGAGGTGAAACCACAGGTTGCTGCAGGGAGTTGAGGAGAAACAGGCGAGCAAGAGATCAGAGCGGCAGGAGGAAAGACAGAGCCAGGAAGCGGGGTCTCTCTGCAGCTGTTACTGCACAGTTGAGATATTGCTTCCCCTAAAACAGCCTCTGGCCTTCTGGTCCTTTTCCTGGCAACCCACCACTGACCCAGGAGTAGGAGACAAGGGTGGAAAGAGGACATGGAGGAGTAAGGCAGGGAAGGGCCAGTTGCTCACAGCTTGGACCTGACTTCCAACCTGCCCACGGGGCCAGAGCAGGTGTCATCACCTGGTGATGCTAAGCGTGGAGGCGCAGGTGGGCTGACAAAACTCGGTTACAGGGAACTCTTGTGTCAGTCAGTCTGGCGGGCAGTGGAGTAGATAGAGGCATCATTCCCAAGAGCAGTCACCCTCTCATCTCTGCATCCTCACCCCACTTAATCCCCACAAGACCTCTAAGAAGTAGGCATTATCACGAATTCTCATTTTGCAGGTCAGGAGTCTGAAATGCAGCAAAGCGAAGTTATTTACCTAAAAGCCAGTGGCCAGGAAGGAATGGAGCCAAGATTCGAACTCAAGTATATTTGCTTCCAATTCTTGCACCCTTAGCCACTAGTCCATCAGTCACCTGTAGAGAGGTTATCTGGCCATGTGTGATTCAGAAGCCACTCCAATCTAAGAGTGTATGCCATGTGCCATCACCAATCCAAACCTCCAACAAGTAAAATCCTTTGACCAAGTCCAAGTGACTCATGTAGAGATAAAGCCTTACATACTTGGATGTGAGTGATATCTAGTTGTAAACATGGGACAGGGTGAGCTTAGGGTCCTTCTACTCTGCCATCTTCCCAAGCTCCTCTCCTTGAGATAAAATCTTACAATAGTGAATATTAATTCCTACATTGTCAGGGATTTTTTCCAAGCAACATCATTTAATACTCATTGACTGGCCATTGTGAGTTGAGCATAGGATGCACTACCATCATACACTGGCATTTCTCAAGATTTCTGTATTAAAAACAAAACAGGAACTATTCTCCATGGTCAAGAAGTGATCTTGCGAGATTAGATGTTATTCTTATTCTAACCCTATCTATACACCGACTGGATAAAAGGAGCATTTCCAGATACAATTCAGATTTATGGGTAACATAAATCAATTATTCTTAAATAAGATTTGCCTTTATCATCCAGCTGACTCTGGAGCACTCTTAACTCTTTATCTGTGTTTACCCCATCAATCCCATTTGGTAAACAACAACCAAGCATGCTCTCAAACACTCCGCCCTTTAGGAATCAATGTAAATGTAATTCTACCAACCTCAACTAAACTAATAAGATCTGAAAGGTCATAATGGTACCAGACATCCTATGAATAATAGCTATGAATGCAGCTCAGTGATTGATTCAACCAATGGCAATGAAGGTCCTAGGGAAAATGAGCTATTTAATTTTCTCCTATACCCTCGTATGTTCTAAAGCCTCTCAAATTTGGGATTGGTTCTCAGGCTCACTGTGTTATCACTACATGCATTATTGGAGCCTGCAGAAGGAAAAGACTGTAAAGGTAGAGACACTCGATTTCATTGTTGGGTCCAGTATAGTCTCACTCTTGTCATAGAAAAACCTAAATCATCAATGTACATGTTTGATTTATACCCCTCGGACACATCTGTATTACTTTCACAAGGCTGCCATAACAAATTTCTGCAAGCTGGGAGGCTGAGAGCAAGAAAAATGTATTGTCTCACAGTCCTGGAGACCAGAAGTCCAAAATCAAGGTGTTGGTTGGATTGCCTTCTGAGGGCTTTAAGACAGAATCTGCTCTATGCCTCTCTCCTAGCATCTGGTATCTCCAGGCATTCCTTGGCTTGTAGATGCATCATTCAAATCCTCCTGTCTCTGTCTTCACATGGCCATCTTCTTATAAGGACATGAGTCATGTTGGATCAGGGGCCCAAATTTCTCTAGTATGACTTCACCTTAACTTGTTACATCTGCAATGACCCTATTTCCAAATAAGGTCACATTCTGAGATGCAGGAATTTAGGATTTCAAAATATCTTTTTGGGGGAGCACAGTTCAACCCACTGCAATATCCAAATAGGAAACAGAGTTCATAGCACTATAGCTATTAGGCTACAAATCAGACAAAATATTTCCTGACACTATAATACAGAACATGGAAGGTTTAGTTATAAAATAAATAATTTAACTTTATTATATTTTTACTTTTTCAATTATAAAATAGCTAATATAATTATATAATTATAAACTATACAGAAAAAGAATACATATAATGTATGTATCCTGTAGAAAGGGTAATAAAATGAATATCAGTGTACCTGTCAGTTTAAGAAACAGGGCATCGTGAATAAAATTAAAGTCTCCATATGTCTCTACCTAATCTCATTCCACTTCTTTCTTGGTGAGCAAGACAGACTAGGTCTCTGCCCTCATGGAACTTAAATTTCAGTTGAGGGAAACAGACACAAAATAGACATAAAAATGAGAAACAAAATATCAGGTAAGGAAAAGTGCTACCCACAGCATTAAAATATGGTGATGTGACAGAAAGTAACTGGATGGCTACTTTGGCCTAGAAGTTTAGGTAAGGTTTCTCTGAGGTGGTGACATTTAAGCTGTGATCTTGTTGAAAAGAAGGAGTTAGCCATGCGAAGATAAGGAAGAAAAGCATCTAGGACAAGGCATGAGAAAGTACAAAGGCCATAAGGCAAGGTAAGCTTGGCAAATAAAAGGCCTGGTAGCTGGAACTTAGTAAGTGAAGACAGGATAAACTCAGTTCAGAATGTGCCATAAAAACTGGAGTAAAGGGGAGGAGCAAGATGGTGGAGGAGTAGGAGACCTAAATTTCATCTGGTCCCAGGAATTCAGCTAGATATGGATCAAACCATTCTGAACACCTACGAACTCAACAGGAACTCAAAGAAAAGAATAGCAGCAACTCTGAACAGAAAAGTGACCACTTTCTGGAAGGTCTCTTCTGATTTGTTTATTGTGTATTTTCCTGGGGTCGTTGTTACCCGGTTAGCATTTTGTTCTCTCATTTATCTCTTCTCCTCTGGACAAAATGATAAGACAGAAAAAATCACCTCAAAAAAAAAGAACAAGAGGCAGTACCAACTGCCAGGGACCTAATCAATACGGACATTAGTAAGATGTTGGAACTAGAGTTCAGAATGATGATTTTAAAGATACTAGCAGGACTTGAAAAAAGCATGGAAGATATTAGAGAAACCATTTCTGGAGAAATAGAAAAACTAAAATCTAACCAAGTTGAAATCAAAAAGGCTATTAATGAAGTGCAATAAAAAATGCAGGCTCTAACTGCTAGGCTAAATGAGGCAGAAGAGAGAATTAGTGATATAGAAGACCAAATGATGTAAAATAAAGAAGCTGAGAAAAAGAGAGATAAACAACTACTGGATCATGAGGGCAGAATTTGAGAGATAAGTGATACCATAAGACAAAACAATATTAGAATAATTGGGATCCCAGAAGAAGAAGAAAGAGAGACAGGGGCAGAAGGTATAATGGAGCAAATTATAGCAGAGAACTTCCCTAATCTGGGGAAGGAAACAGGCATCCAAGTCCAGGAGGCACAGAGAACCCCCCTCAAAATCAGTAAAAATAGGTTAACACCCCGACATCTAATAATAAAACTAACGAGTCTCAGAGACAAAGAGAAAATCCTGGAAGCAGCTTGGGACAAGAGATCTGTAACCTACAAGGGTAGAAACATTAGATTGGCAACAGACCTATCCACAGAGACCTGGCAGGCCAGAAAGGACAGGCATGATATATTCAGAGCACTAAATGAGAAAAATATGCAGCCAAGAATACTATATCCAGCTAGGCTGTCATTGAAAATTGAAGGAGACATAAAAAGCTTCCAGGACAAACAAAAACTAAAGGAATTTGCAAACACGAAACCAACCCTACAAGAAATATTGAAAGGGGTCCTCTAAGCAAAGAAAGAGCCTAAAAGTAACATAGACTAGAAAGGAACACAGACAATATACAGTAACAGTGACCTTACAGGCAATACAATGGCACTAAATTCATATCTTTCAATAGTTACCCTGAATGTAAATGGGCTAAATGCCCCAATCAAAAGACACAGGCTAACAGACTGGATTAAAAAACAAGACCCATTGATATGCTGTCTGCAAGAGACTCATTTTAGACACAAAGACACCCCCAGATTGAAAATGAGGGGGTGGAAAACAATTTACCATGCTAATGGACACCAAAAGGAAGCTGGGGTGGCAATCCTTATATCAGACAAATTAGATTTTAAACCAAAGACTATAATAAGAGATGAGGAAGGACACTATATCATACTTAAAGGGTCTATCCAACAAGAAGATCTAACAATTGTAAATATCTATGCCCCTAACATGGGAGCAGCCAATTATATAAACCAATTAATAACAAAAGCAAAGAAACAGCACAAACAATGAATCATGGAACACTTCATCTAAAACTAATGATGTAATGTATGGGGATTAACATAAGAATAAAAAAAAAAAGCAAAGAAACACATCGACAACAATACAATAATAGTGGGGGACTTTAACACCCCCCTCACTGAAATGGACAGATCATCTAAGCAAAAGATCAACAAGGAAAAAAAAGACTTTAAATGACACACTGGACCAAATGGACTTCACAGATATATCCAGAACATTCCATCCCAAAGCAACGGAATACACATTCTTCTCTAGTGCCCATGGAACATTCTCCAGAATAGATCACATCCTAGGTCGCAAATCAGGTCTCAACTGGTACCAAAAGATTGGGATCATTCCCTGCATATTTTCGAATCACAATGCTTTGAAACTAGAACTCAATCACAAGAGGAAAGTTGGAAAGAACTCAAATACATGGAGGCTAAAGAGCATCCTACTAAAGAATGAATGGGTCAACCAGGAAATTAAAGAAGAATTTAAAAAATTCATGGGAACAAATGAAAATGAAAGCACAACTGTTCAAAATCTTTGGGATGCAGCAAAGGCAGTCCTAAGAGGAAAGTATATAGCAATACAAGCCTTTCTCAAGAAACAAGAAAGGTCTCAAGTACACAACCTAACCCTACACCTAAAGGAGCTGGAGAAAGAACAGCAAATAAAGCCTAAACCCAGCAGGAGAAGAGATATAATAAAGATCAGAGCAGAAATCAATGAAATAGAAACCAAAAGAACAGTAGAACAGATCAACGAAACTAGGAGCTGGTTCTTTGAAAGAATTAACAAGATTGATAAACCCCTGGCCAGACTTATCAAAAAGAACAGAGAAATGACCCAAATAAATAAAATCATGAATGAAAGAGGAGACATCACAACCAACACCAAAGAAATACAATTATAAGAACATATTATGAGCAACTATATGCCAGCAAATTAGATAATATGGAAGAAATGGATGCACTCCTAGAGATGTATCAACTACCAAAACTGAACCAGGAAGAAATAGAAAACCTGAACAGACCTATAACCACTAAGGAAATTGAAGCACTAATCAAAAGTCTCCCAACAAACAAGAGCCCAGGGCCAGATGACTTCCCAGGGGAATTCTACCAAACATTTCAAGAAGAATTAATACCTATTTTTCTTCAACTGTTCAAAAAAATAGAAATGGAAGGAAAACTTCCAAACTCATTTTATGAGGCCACCATTACCTTGATCCCAAAACCAGACAAAGACCCCATCAAAAAGAATTACAGACCAATAACCTTGATGAACTTGGATGCAAAAATTCTCACCAAAATACTAGCCAATAGGATCCAACAGTACATTAAAAGGATTATTCACCATGACCAAGTGGGATTTATCCCTGGGCTGCAAGGTTGGTTCAACATCCACAAATCAATCAATGTGATACAATACCTTAATAAAACAAAGAACAAGAACCATATGATCCTCTCAATAGATGCAGAAAAAGCATTTGACAAAGTACAGCATCCTTTCTTGATCAAAACTCTTCAGAGTATAGGGATAGAGGTACATACCTCGATATCATAAAAGCCATCTATGAAAAACCCACAGCAAATATCATTCTCAATGGGGAGAAACTGAGAGCTTTCCCCCTAAGGTCAGGAACACGGCAGAGATGTCCACTATCACCACTGCTATTCAACATAGTACTAGAAGTCCTAGCCACAGCAATCAGACAACGAAAAGAAATAAAAGGCATCCAAATCAGCAAAGAAGAAATCAAACTCTCACTCTCTGCAGATGATATGATATTTTAGGTGGAAAACCCAAAAGACTCCACCCCAAAACTGCTAGAACTCATATAGGAATTCAGTAAAGTGGTAGGATATAAAATCAATGCACAGAAATCAGTGGCATTCCTATACACCAACAACAAGACAGAAGAAAGAGAAATTAAGGAGTCGATCCCATTTACAATTGCACCCAAAACCATAAGATACCTAGGAATAAATCTAACCAAAGAGGCAAAGAATCTGTACTCAGAAAACTATAAAATACTCATGAAAGAAATTGAGGAAGACACAAAGAGATGGAAAAACGTTCCATGCTCATGGATTGGAAGAACAAATATTGTGAAGATGTCCATGCTACCTAGAGCAATCTACACATTCAATGCAATCCCTATCAAAATACCATCAACTTTTTTCAAAGAAATGGAACAAATAATCCTAAAATTTGTATGGAACCAGAAAAGACCCCGAATAGCCAGAGGAATGTTGAAAAAGAAAAGCAAAGCTGGCGGCATCACAATTCTGGACTTCAAGCTCTATTACAAAGCTGTCATCATCAAGACAGTATGGTACTGTCACAAAAACAGACACATAGATCAGTGGAACAGAACAGAGAGCCCAGAAATGGGCCCCCAACTCTATGGTCAACTAATCTTCGACAAAGCAGGAAAGAATGTCCAATGGAAAAAAGACAGTCTCTTCAACAAATGGTGTTGGGAAAATTGGACAACCACATGCAGAAGAATGAAACTTGACCATTTCCTTGCACCACACACAAAAATAGACTCAAAATGGTTAAAAGACCTAAATGTGAGACAAGAGTCCATCAAAATCCTAGAGGAGAACACAGGCAGCAACCTCTTCGACCTCAGCTGCAGCAACTTCTTCCTAGAAACATTGCCAAAGGCAAGGGAAGCAAGGGCAAAAATGAACTATTGGGACTTCATCAAGATAAAAAGCTTTTGCACAGCAAAAGAAACAGTCAACAAAACCAAAAGATAACCGACAGAATGGGAGAAGATATTTGCAAATATCAGATAAGGGCTAGTATCCAAAATCTATAAAGAACTTATCAAACTCACCACCCAAAGAACAAATGATCCAATCAAGAAATGGGCGGAAGACATGAACAAACATTTTTCCAAAGAAGACATCCAAATGGCCAACAGACACATGAGAAAGTGCTCAACATTGCTCGGCATCAGGGAAATCCAAATCAAAACCTCAATGAGATATCACCTCACACAATCAGAATGGCTAAAATTAACAAGTCAGGAAACGACAGATTTTGGCAGGGATGCAGTGAAAGGGGAACCCTCCTACACTGTTGGTGGGAATGCAAGCTGGTGCAGCCACTCTGGAAAACAATATGGAGGTTCCTCAAAAAGTTGAAAATAGAGCTACCATACAACCCAACAATTGCACTACTGGGTATTTACCCCAAAGATACAAATGTAGGGATCCAAAGGGGTACGTGCACCCCGGTGTTTATAGCAGCAATGTCCACAATAGCCAAACTATGAAAAGAGCTAAGATGTCCATCGACAGATGAATGGATAAAGAAGAAGTGGTATATATATATACAATGGAGTATTACGCAGCCATCAAAAGGAATGAAAGCTTGCCATTTGCAACGACATGGATGGAACTGGAGGGTACTATGCTGAGCGAAATAAGTCAATCAGATGAATACACGTACCCTATGACCTCACTGATATGAGGAATTCTTAATCTTAGGAAACAAACTGAGAGTTGCTGGAATGGTGGGGGGTGGGAAGGATGAGGTGGCTGGGTGATAGACATTGGGGAGGGTATGTGCTATGGTGAGCACTGTGAATTGTGTAAGACTGCTGAATCACAGACCTGTACCTCTGAAACAAATAATACATCATATGTTAAAAAAGAAGATAGAAGGAAGGGAAAAATGAAGGGGGGGGGGGAATCAGAGGGGAAGATGAACCATGAGAGACTATGGACTCTGAGAAACAAACTGAGGGCTCTAGAGGGGAGGGGGTGGGGAGATGTGTTAGCCCGGTGATGGGTATTAAAGAGGGCACATTCTGCATGGAGCACTGGGTGTTATATGCAAACAATGAATCATGGAACACTACATCAAAAACTAATGATGTAATGTATGGTGATTAAGATAACATAATGAAAAAATAAAAATTAAAATTAAATTAAAAAAACTGGAGTAAAGAATTTAGACTTTGTTGTGAGAGCAATGAGATACTATCAGAGGGTGTTTTTTTTTTTTAAAGATTTTATTTATTTGACAGAGAGAGAAACAGCAAGAGAGGGAACACAAGCAGGGGCAGAGGGAGAGGGAGAAGCAGGCTTCCTGCTGAGCAGGGAGCCCCAAGGGGGGCTCAATCCCAGGACCCTGGGACCATGACCTGAGCTGAAGGCAGACGCTTAATGACTGAGCCACCCAGGCACCGCCCCCCCCATCAGAGTGTTTTAAGTGAGGACATAACATGATCTGATTTATGTTTCAGAAGCTATCTGTGGTTGCTCTGTGGCAGGGGTAGAGGAGAAGCAAGGAAACTCTCAGGACTAGACTGATGGTGGTGGAGATGGGCCATGTACAGATTTGGGATGTGCTCTAGAGATGGAGTCTACAGGGTTTACTGCACTTGATGTGGGGAATAAGGGAAAGAGAAAATGATGCTGGATGCAACTGAATGGATTGAGGTGCATTTTAATGAGATGGCAAAGATTTGTGGAGGAGCAAATTTGGGGATGTGTAAGTTACAAGTTTACTTTTGTAAAGTTTGAAAAATGCCTAGAAGACAATCTTGTGAAGATTTTACAAGGCAGTTTGCCATATTAGTCCTTGAATCTTGGTTAAAAACTAGTCTCATTCCTCATGAAACACAATCAACTCTACATTAGTCAAGACACATATTCTCTGGTCAATTTCCTCAGCCATTTTCTTGTGTCCTTCTTTCCCTTTGCTTCCTGCTTATTAGCTACTCAATCATTCACCAAATGTTTTCTAGTACTTGTTTTATGGATGAACACAATGCTGGCATCCATCATACTGTAAACATAAGTGGCTCTCTTTGAATATTTGTAGAATAATTGAATGATGAATTAATAAGTTAATTAATTAATATACTGCTCAGGTTCTCTTGAGGCTTAAGTTTTCAAGGGATGAAAAGTCTAGCATAGGAAATAACACGTACTTTAATAACTAAAATACAAAGTAAAGGAGTGCCTGGGTGGCTCAGTCAGTTAAGCGTCTCCTTTCAGCTCAGGTCATGATCCCGGGGTCCTGGGATCAAGCCCTGAGTAGGGTTCCCTGCTCACGGGGAGTCTATTCTCCCTCTCCTCCTAGCTCGGGCTCTCTCTTGCTATCTCTCTCTCTCTCTCTCTCTCTCTCTCTCTCAAATACATACATACATACATAAGAATTAAAAAAAAAAAAAGTAAAAAGTAAGTAGTTGAACAGGAAAGTTACTAATAAAGGATTGTGGGCGTTCAGAAGATATGCAATTCAGAAAATGTGGTATATTCGCATATGGAATACTTTTCAGTAATGAGAATGAAGAAACTAAAACTATATTCAACAACATGAAAGAATTCCGCAAATAGTATTGAGCAAAATAAACCATACAAAAGAATACACACTGTATGATTTCATTCACATAAAGTTCAAGAAAGGCAAAACTAAGCTATGGTGTGAGAAATCCGGATAGTGGTTGGTTACCTTGTGCAGGGGGTTTGTGACTGGTAGGGAATGTGAAGGGAATCCTGGGATTCTGGTTACATTGTTTTTTGGGTTTTGCTTATATATGTTCACCTCATTAAAACTCACCTAACCTATCCTTATACTCAGGATTTGTGTAGCTTTTGAAAGTATTGTATGTCATGATACATGACATTTTTTAAATTGTCTGATACAGACTCTGCTTCCAATACTGACACAGTTTTATACATGCCGGCAGAAGACATGATACTCCTGGGTCAGAGACAAAGGAATTGGTTACTCAGAGCCTAGCAAGCAGCGTGAGCGGTATGTTTGCTCTTCTTGCCCTTGCTCCCCCTCCTCAGAGTTGCACAGGGGAGGCTCAGATGGATGCTGTATATGCAGTGCTTTGTGTCAACTGAGGATCCCCAAGCTTAGAAAACTGAAATCATTCGTAATGGGATACGAGCCAATCTGCCCCACCTCCATGGTTGGGAGACATATCATCTTTGTTACACTAGGTAGTAAACAAACTTATCCTCTGCTTGGGAGGGAGACACTATCTTCCAAGGCTGTTCTCTATACAATCATCCTTGAAAAGATAGTCGGGAACAAAAGCTATCAGTGCGTCTCTGCTCACAAGGCATGCAGAAACGTGAGAGACCGCTGGAGGATTCTCTCTCAACATGGTGTCCTTAAATAAAAAGTTTACATTTAGAATTATGTGGTATTTTAGGTAGGTCTTATTTGGGCATGATCGGATTAAGGGAAAATGACTTTACTGTAAGGAATAATGAGTGGATGAGCTTTAGTCGAGCACAGTGTTTTCCCTACCTGAAAGATCTTCCAACATGGGAAGGTGAGGAAAATGAAACTCAAATGGTCAATTTGACTGTCTTTTTTTATTGCTCAGATAAAGGTTTGCAGAAGGGAAGAAATCACACTAAAGAATGAAACCAGACTTTAAGGAATCATCTGTGTATTTCATTTATCCTTTTCCCAAGTCCCCCAACTGTGCAAGAGTTTGGATTATTCAGAGTTGAGAGATTTCAAAAATATTTCCATCATAATATGTGCACAGTTCAGTAGATTTTATTTTGAAAATAAAATAAGAAATACAGAAAATAATAAATTCAAATGCCTTTAAAAGTTTTTTATTTCTAAAAAAAAAAGTTTTTTATTTCTGTAATTGAAAATTTTAAACCAAAATTATACTGGTCCTAATTAACTTTACTTTGAAAGACAAATCTCTAAATTCCTCTGGTCTTATTTACAATAAATCTAGATGACCCAATAGCATTTAAGCAGAAATGTGATATACTTAATGCTTAACATTTTCTTAACGTTTTCTCTCTGAAACATCCATTTTTATGCTACCTAGGTAAGAGTGTGGAAGTGAATATTAAAATCCCATAACCATATTTTGGTGCTGATGCTGCATTTTCATGTTTTATGATCTATCTTGAGCTGTTTGACTGAATGGCAGTCTGCTGTTTAATCAAGAGCCATGTGTTATTCTATATAAGTGTACTGTATTATAAAAGTGAATGTAAAATTAATTTCAGGATATATATGTTTAATTACATAGTCTCATGTTACATATCTGAATCAAATTGTGCTTTGCCTCTTAATAGCTTGAAAAAGTTTGGAATTAATTTAAGCAATGAAGCTTGAGATCTTTTTAAGGAGGCTTTTCTCAGATCATAACTCAGTTCTCAAAGTTGAATCCTTTGTGGTTTTTTCCAATTTAGCCCCTCAGGTGGGGAAGTAAAGATACAACATTTATTGAATGCTTGTTTTGTGCCAGGTGATGGACTATATGGTTTATACGTATCACCTTGTTTTAAAACCTAATAAAATTCCATGAGGTTAAATAAATAAAGTAAAAAAAAAAAATCCATGAGGTGACCGTAATTATTCCCATATTATACATGAACCAAAAAATCAAGAGTAAACTACTTGAGGTCACACCATGAGTAAGTGGTAGAACTGGGATTTGAATACAAAGCTCTATGCCTCCAAGGTAAAATCATTTTTTAGAATAGTACTTGCATATGAATAGAAAAAAAAGACTAGAAGGATAAAATGTATACCATTATGTCAGCCATGGTGGGATTAAAGTTAATTTTTAATTCTTCATTTCATCATTCTGTATTGTCTGAATTTCTGATAATGTATATGTATATGTATTTATTTAAATATCGTATAGGACTTGAAATGACCTTGAGAAGTTATGCAGGTTGAAACTGTTAACCGTTAAGGGCTCCATGGGCTATATTCGTATAGTGTCTCTTGACATGGGAGGTTTGAATCAGGTCGGCTTCTGACTGCTCAAGTGCTGAAGCTATGTCTGGGGACCGGATGATCGTGGGGTGATGGTGTGTTTTCCAGAGACCTCGAAGGTCAAGCGTGGTCTGAAAGATAACCAATATAGGGCTCCCCTCCATGCTGGAAAGATTCTCATGTGTGAACCTTGGATGGCTTGATTATTACTAGGTCATGTAAGCAAGAACTACCCCTGCCTACTTACCACTACCGCTTTAAGAAAAATTTCTCTAATAGCTATTGAGAATCATGGAATCATTTCACTCACTCCTCTAATAAAAGTACGGGCTTACTGTTTATTTACCAAATAGCCCTTTACTGTATATGTATCCTTGTAACAGTATGGATCAAGATTCAAGTGGTTATCTGCTACCACCATCCCTTACATGTATCATTCCTTCATATTTCTGAAGCTACTTGTCTATATGAAGCTATTGGGATAGAAAGTCAGCTAGTTGGGTATAATAATGCTGTGGTGTGCCACCCAGATTCCTCCTTTTGGACCAACGTCCAAAAAAGGTCAAGGTCATTCCCCCCCAGCTTCCAGAAGTGTCATTTGCTGGCAGCTCATGGTTGAGACCCTCCTCAGAAATTGCCCTTGACCAAAGGAAGCCGCCTTGCTCAAGCTTAGCTGCTTCCTCAGGGGTAGACCACATCTAATGCCTAAACTATTAGTGGGTACAAAGCCCAGCACCTTGCTCCAATTTGGGGGCATCTCTGAAAGGCCATCACAGTCCCAGACCTCCCTGTAAAATCACCCGAGACTCCTATTACAACCTTATCACAATGTAACTTGCCCTTCCGTCCAATCCTTTATAGGCATCTCTCCTAAGAGCACTCACCAGTGAGCCCTCTCTATGTGATGTGTTGTCTGAGTCTCTTTCCCCAGGAACAGGACCTAAGACTCACTTACATTTCCTATGCCCTCCATACCACCATCCTCCCCCAGGTGAGCTCTAGGAAGAGTAGCATCCGTTGTGAATATCACAATACCTATACCAGGCAGATCCCTTCTTCCTAGAGGAACTGAGGCAGGAGTTAATCACACAGACTCACACAGCAAGTTTGCTCAGAATGAGCCTCTACACCCTGTTCTCTAAGCCCTGGGGTCAAGAGTTGTACTGCTGGTTAGCTTCTCACTGCAAACAGTCTCTATGGGGTGCTAATAAAGTGAGTACTGGTATCAAAGCAAACTCCGAGACTGTCTGCCTTCCTGGACTTCAGAGGCCATGGGTGCAGTGGCAGGTCAGAGCTGAGAGTTTTCTGTAGCAGCAGCCAACTGCAGTAGCAGTAGTAAAACAAAGGTCTCTAGTCTAGGATGGAATAAGGACCCCACTTCATAGGTGACCTTCTGGGATCCAACACCTGTCTCTTGGGCTGGGCTTCACCATTAATCACATACAAGGAACCATGGTATTGGAATAGACCCTGCCTTCTCTGGGTTTGGTGACTGGGTAACGTGGCATCCCGTTTTGGCTTTGCAAACATATCATAAAGGCCACAAAAGCCAGCAAAGTTAGAAAGATAAGATGGCTTCAGAGGACATCACAAAGAAATGTTATCTCTTTGGAACAAATCTTTTTATGAAAAATATACTGGAACAGATTGCAGCAGGACAACTTGGTCAATAAAGACTTCAGGATGTAATTGCTCACATAGGGGAACATTTTCTTTAACATCAGTGAGCTATTTTCCCCCAGTACTGCAATGATTGTTACACATTTTGTAGACTCCCCCAGAACTCTCTCTAGATGGGATCTGCTAACGACCATCCACACTAAGGCAAATGATAATTGACTCTAGGAGAAAAGTCTTTAAAAATCATTGAAAATGGTGGGTCCCTATCCTGCTAAACTTGTTTCTCTACTTCTCAGATATAATTTCCTCACTTCAGCATTCAAAGAGAATTTATAGTATGAAATAATTTCATTCAACTGGTAAATTAGTTTCACGGAGATAACCTTTGTAGAGAATTCCTCTGGTTAGGCAGGATCAAGTGCTGCTTGAAATCAGACCATCAAAATAATTTTTTAATGATCTAAATAGCCAACCAGTAACCCTTGCGTTAGCATTGTTTTTGTCAAAACTGAAACAAAGCTATAAAACTTTTTAGGCTGCCCTCTTGCTTTGACTACTAGGAAACTCAGAGCCAAATTCAATGTTTAATGTCAATAACAATTCTTAGCTTAGATTTTCGGATGCAATCCCTCTTCTTTTCCCACCCCAACTTCATTCTACCTCCCCAATACACTACATAATTTTTAAAAAATATTTTTGAAAGTTTATCCTGGTAAAAAACAGAAGACCAAGAAACATTCTTGAAACTGTAACTATTTCTGGCTTGTTGGCCCAATATTTTAAACTGATAGAGGGAGGCAGGTAAATCATAAACAATTAACAAGTGGGCAGCAAGGAGAAGATGTCCAAGTTCAACATCTTTCCAAAGGCCAAAATTTGATATGAGCAGCTAAATATGGATTATCTATCCATATTCATATATATTCCCACCATGGGAGGGAAAATAGTCTCTTCAATATGGAATTCATTTTCCAAAACTGAATAGGTCTGCGTCTCAAACAGTTCCATTGAACAAACTGTGCCTTAAATCTTCTTTGAACTGCTGAGCCTAAATCAGATTTAGATATAAAAGGTTTCATTTTACATAACCAATATTTAAAGCTTCTATTGAGTACTCAAAATGATTTGTTGCAATGCATGTGGTTTTGGTGTGAGTCCAACTTCTTAACTTGTCTAAGTTTTGGTGATAAAAGTTTACATTAACTTAGATAACATGCCAGCACTGAATGCTCTCAGGCTAGTTATCACTGTTCTCCATGTCTTCAGCATATTCAGATAAGATGAACTGAATCTTTATAAAAACTGACATTAATTGGCATGATTCCCTATGTCAATACCTCAATCAATTTTAAAATATCTTTTCATATTCCGTGTGTGTTGGAATCTGAGATAATGGAGTGTATATGTCAAGATAGCCCGGGCTCTGATGTAATAAAAATATAACCCTAGAGTCTCAGTTACTTAGCACAATAAAGGCTTATTTCTTATTCATGCTAAGTCCCAGTGTGAGTCAGCTAACTCTTCAGATTAGCTGTTCTCCATGCTCTGACAGAGATGCAAGCTATTTGTACCTTCTAGCTCCACCATCTCAATGCATACTCTTCTTTGTATCATGGCAGGAGAAAAGAAAGTCACAAAGTTGCACATGGACTCTTGAATGCTTCAGCCCAGGAGTGACTCTTGTTCATGGCCCATTGGGCACATGGGGGCACATGGATATGCAGTGAACAGCACATGCCTCTGATTCAGGGAATGTACAGCAAACTTTTCTTGCATCTGTTTCTGTGAAAATGTAGGTTCTAACAATGTCACTGTTTTTAAATAAGGTCTTGTGTATGGGACATGTTTGAGTGAATACATAACATCCATGTTTATAATTATACACATAAAAACAGAATATAACTTTGTTTCATCAAATAACTCCTCCTTTGTTTTTTATAAGTGATTCTTGTATGGATATTAAAATATTTTTTGATAAAGGCATTGTTTTATTGTTTGAATGATAAGGGTCAAAGACATACCCTACGTAGGCAGGAAGTAGAGTTTCACTGAAATAAGAGGCTATTCATGGGGCCAGACATCAGAATCCTAACAATCTTCTGAAAAAAAAAGAAAAAAAGTAAATCTCTTTTCTTCAAAGGGAAACCAAGATTGAGAGGCATTGCTCAGAAAGGCAGTAGAGTGGTAATGTTCCTCTCAAAATTGGTGAGACTATTAGGACACCATCTGCTGTGTGTTGGGAGGAAGCATGACAATAAGCAGACTGAGGGCTGGGGGGTAACGTTCCTAGGTAGGGGACTATTAGTGCATACTGACCTTTTAGAATAAGAACATAAGAGTGAGTGAGAAGACTGGCCTAGGCCCTGGGACCTTGCTCACTACCTCAGCACCTGGAGAAGTCAGTCCCAGAATTCTTGGGGGAACCAAGGGCTTGGTTTATCCTTTGGACCAACTTTTAAAGAAAGGAAGTAGAAAATCTTGTTAATCTAGATGGAGATTGAGATGAAGGAAGTGAGAAGACCCCAGTGGAAGGCTACACTCAGAGACAAAGACAGGATTCAAGTTGTTGAGCACGGCTGTGATGTTTGACACCCCCAGGGGGGTGAGGGGAGGAAAGATGAGGCTGGGGAAATGGACAGTGGCTGAATCATAGATTCACTTCCAGAGTCAATGTAGAGTCACGGTTGGATTCATAATCATGACAACACATGATAAATTTTCATCTGTGAAGCATCAGCTGGGAAGCTGTTGCAGTCTAGAGACAATGATTTGGGGGAATTATGGTGGTGATGAGGATAGAGCTCCAGTATTTGGCAGTGGGCTCTGTAGGACTTGGTATTGATGGTGGGGTGGGAGAGTTACAAGTGAATCACGATGACTTCCAGGTTGCAGGCCTAAGAGACTGGATAATGATGGGGTCATAGCCGCTGAGAGAGAGCAGAGCTGGCTGAATGTGGAGAAGGTAATGCGATGGGTCTGTGCATGGTGAAGTGGAGCTATTTGGGGCACACAACAAACAGACAGATACTCAATAATTATTCTTTGAGTATGTGAATTCCTTACTCCTTCAGAAAGAAAAGTAATGACTATTTCCCAGTATCTGGACTCTACCCAGAAAGAGTGCTGAGATAATTTGATTAGTGTCATGTATCTATTAGAAATTAAGATAATAAAGACTCAATTTTTATTCAAGTTGTCCTTCACTAAGAGTTGGAGGCTGTCTTTATTACTCAGATCTTGATGCAGTGTTCTGCCCACTGGGTTGGACCTCCTGGTTCTGACTGCTTCACTCATAGCTGAGTTCCCCAGATCTTCTGAACTCTGTACCTCTACCAGCATGAACAAGCTGGAGTTAGCACCTACAACACCCGCCCAGGGAGCAGGTCTCTTACCTGCCCTCAGCCAGCCTCTCATCTGTCCCACTCAAGATCTTGCAGCCTTGACACTCATCTGACTGGTTTCCCACAACAATGATGCAGACACTGACTCTGGTTGTTCATAGTCAATCACCGTGTGGTTGCTGATCTCTCTTACTAAAGTAATGTTCATCAACCACATTAGGACTATCAAAATATATTATTGTTCTCCCCCCCCAAATTTCAATGAGTCACCTTATCCTTGCTTGATACATGAAAAGTACTGAATCAATGTTTGCTGAATGAATGAATGGGAGATAAAAAAAATTAAATGGGAGGCCATTAGAAAAATAAACCTCTTACCGCTCTGTCGATACACCTCATGCTCACACACATGTGATTTTCAATAGCTCCCATGCCAGGAATATATACACCTTATCAAAGATTTAGTGGTGAAGACAATTTTCACTAATAACTAACTGGAAATTGCCAAACTCATCATATATGGAGCCTGAGGTCTACATGCATGTGTCAGGAGAGGAGTAGGCAGGTCAACAGCCTTCATGACACAACTTCCCCAAAGTGTGGTAAAGCATCTTCTTTTTGCAGCAAAAAAAAGGGAGTAACACATTTTTAATTGGAATGATTCAGATTTACTCTTAATTTAATTCAGCTGCCCAGCAGCCATAATTAGATTTGCATCATGATGTATCTTCAATACTATCTATTTTCATAAACGCAAACTTTCCTGAACATGTTTCTGATGGATCCTGACATTTTAAAATATGTCCTATTGTCCTTTTCTGTGCAGTAGACCAAGTATAGAGTGTTCGCTCCTATATCATTGTCACTGTGCTAACAGACCAGATGGCTACTTCATCACAGAATCAAGAATTAGAGGTAATTTAGGCTGTTCCTTGCTCTAGAATGGGAAAAGAGAAAGCATTGGCTGCACACGTGCCCCTGAAGAACAGCTCAAGCCAGCAGCAGTCACCTCGTCAGAGGGCAGTGGGCGCTACGGCAGGCCACACTGCCTTCGCGAGAGACAGTCCATCCCATGGAGCCCGAAGCTCTCAGGTCACAGAGAAAATCGTCACAGCACGTGAGCTGATGCTCCATCCAGTAACCAAATCAAGCCTAGAGTGCCCTTTGTTAAGGAAAACAAGTTGCAATAAAACAGTTCTAAAATGGGACAGATTATATCTGAGTCTTCCATTGTTTCATATTCAAGGATTTCTCCCCTTCACGGGGGGGAAAAAATACGCGTGTTGGCTTAATATTCAGAGCAGTTGCTTTGGTGTCTGTGACCATTAAATGTTAGAAACGGAAGAGCTATTTATCCTCAGCCTGCTGAAGAGAACAGTGGAAATTTCTTTTTATTGGTCTATAAATAAAAGCAGAGTCTGAACACACCCTTTATTGGGAGAAGAGCCACGGCAACTCATTACACATACCAACAGGCTCATCAGGATTCCTTCTTTGATGTTGCCACAAGCATGCAGATGGAGACATAGACAAAAGACTGCCCTCTCCAACCACCAAACATATTTAATCTGAGGACCAAACTAATATTCCCTAGGGAAAAAAAATGCCTATAAAATCAAACATTTCTGGTTAACAGGTGTTATTGTTTAAGAAAACCTGGGTGAATCGGTGAAGTACCACTTAACACAAGCTTGGGAGTGACAAATCCAATGGCCCTTGGTTCCTTTGTTCTATAGTCACATAGTATCAACAAAGAAATGTAGGGCTTTGGGGTTTTGTCTACATCGTACCAGAATCAACTGGTTAGTTCAGTTACAAAAAGACTCCCCCGAATATCAGTTAAGATGACTATTTGAATTATATAGACCAAAGATCTGGTTGTATTAATTTTTGTCTATGTCAATTATTTGTGGTTGGGAACATGCAGAAAAGCCATTGAAAATGTCTCAATTATATGGGTAATATAATACATCCCTTTTATTTCAATCTGTTCAATTTGTTCGTGTGTATTAACTTTTTCAGATTAGACATCCTGCAAAAACAGACAGCTACACTAGGGGAATTCAGTCGTGTAGGCAAAATGAAAGGTTATCAGTGTAAAAAGTGAGAGCAGAGCAAACAGAAAGCTTAACAAATTGGAAAGAACAACAGACAGCTAGCAAGAATCATGTCCCCCCCCTTCCATGGAAGGAACTGTATGTGCCTGTTCTCTGTACATGATTTGAGGCTTATACGCATATTAATGATGATACCTCTCCCATCAATATCTTGGATTATTACCAGTGTCTGGGAGAAAGTTTATTGGCTGCTGCAGTTCATTGAGAATTAATTGATATGACACACTTACTCTACATGAACTTGGAAAAAAGTCTATCGAGTGAGTGATTTAACTCATTTTATGGTAATTATAAATTATGCCAGGAAACACTGTTACGGGTGGACTTGTTTCCAGCTCTGGGACTGCATCTGTGAGCGGTTTGTACTGCCCACATTCTGGACACCCTGACTTTGATGGACGGGCCACCCCCTCAGCAGAGGCATCCATCGGGCACCCTCACCCGCACTTGCCCCGTGGCACGTTCTTAACCAAGTCAGGAGGCAACAACACGGCCCCCCTATCTTTATTTGTGATTTAACCGACATTCTGAAAGACAACCTCCAAATTGGATAATTGAAAATTTTTCCCTCACACTCTGTATATTTTAAATAATCTCCTAAGTGTTTCATAAAATCGGAAAGGAAGAGGGAGGGGAGAGCTGCTGCCAAATCAAACAGAAAATGAAAGATGACTTTAGAAAGAGAATGTAAGAATGACTGGCTACATGTCAAGAACTCTTTTATTTTCATTTCCTGCTCAGTACTGCTGATGAGCAGATCCCTCTGATTCTGCCTGTCGGGGAGTGGGAGCACACGGCTAGTGCCCTTATGAAAAGAAGCCCATCGGAAGGCGGTCGTTGTTATGCAGGAGCGGTAACTCACATAAGGGGGGATGGCATTTCTTCCACCCGTGCTGCTCCGCTGGTTCTAATAGCAACCTGGAGCTCAATTTCCTCCTCAAGAACATTGCATTTCATGTGGAATGTCAATTATTAAAATGCAGTGTCCCGTGTCTTACTTCTCACTAGATGAATTCATTTGCAAAACTTGCTAATTTATGCAAATGATTCTTAACCTGTGACTGCCTGGAATCTACTTTACCCTTTCTGGCTTTCGGCAGCTCGGAGTCTAGATGCAGGAAGGAAATCCATTAATGCAGAATTTGTCAGTTCTGTCATCCTTGTATCGGTTATTGAGTTGTTAAAAAAAAAAAAAAAACACCCTCTCCCATCACCACCAGATAAAAATATGTTATTAAGTAGAAGCCAGACAGCAGCTGGAGCTGAAAAATCTAGAGATTAAATTAAAGATAAACCAGAATGAGAGGATCTGGTACCTGCATGTCCTGACAACCTGAGTGATGTTAGAAGCTAATGACCTCTTTTCTGGGAGAAACTAACTGGTTAATAATCCAAGGACAGTCTATCAACTACCCACTAAGACAGATACAGATAGTAGTCAGATCGCAAATCTCTTCCCAAGAATGAAAACCAAACTGGTCTGGATTCTAGTAAATACAAAGCACAAAAGGAAGTGTATACAATTTTTAATTTTTGGTCATGGTTACATATAAGACAAGTCTGGGAAAAAGAGGTGTTTTTCAAAAGAAGGATTGCTGTGTGTGCGTGTGCTCAAATATGGGGGGTACAAGAGGGCTTGCCTGATATTTCTGGGTCTGAATGCGTGTTCCGAATGACTTGGGTTATACGTTCTCACATGGCACCGTATTTTAATTAATTTTAATCAACTCTTCTGAAAAGACCCTGCAATTTTCCCCTACTGGCCCTGTTACACAGATCTTCTGATGAACAGTGTTATTTATAAAAGAGCTTTCTGTAAACCTCAGAGCTGCTTTTCCTTTTCCTTTTTTGAGGTCAGGGGAAGGATTCCGATTCCGGGCCTGGCTTCTGAATCCACAGGAAATGGATACATCACATCTTTTTGATCCAGTGTTCTTCATTCTGGCAAGTTTCCGAAGGCCATTAAGCAGTTGAACAACCTGGATTGGATTAGCCAGGGAGACTAAACCAGGGAAGCAGCTGGTCACTGTGTGTGTGTGTGTGTGTGTGCACGTGAGACAGAGACAGAGAGAGAGATGCACAACTGAGCTCTAGTCTAGACACCCATGCTGAGCCATTGCTTCTAGATTCTACGCACAAGCAGCCCCTCCCGACTGCTACGTCCACCCTCCACTGTCCTCCTCGTTTCTCTTTCTTGCCCTCCTTTTGACTTTTCTGAATCTGTGCTTCGTCTACATGGTCACAAGCTGTCCCTGTAACCCGCTCTTCTGCCTGCTGGGTTGCATTTTCCTTTTCCAGTGTACCAAGAGATGCCAAGTAGGTAGGGGGCATTTATTGTGCATATTGGAATGGATTCTTTCAGCTCTACAGTAGGTTCCAATTAAAGAGAAAAAAAAAATACCCTGCCCTTGGTAAAATGGACTGTCACCGCTCTAAGGGACTTGTCCAAACTCCAGAAGAATAATACGAGAGTACATATTTAATCACTCACTTTGCTCCCCTTTCTTTCAGAACCATGTCTCTTTAAATCTACTGAAGAAGATATCCTTTCTGGCCCACAGGATGCCAAAAGGACTTGATGACTTATTTATGCAGCACTTGGCAGCCCATAGTCCAGATTGTGGCTGAGGCTGAATCTTGTGAGCCTTCCCCTAGTGAGTATATTTTAAAATTATATTAAAAATATATTTTTTTGAAAACCTCAATCATGGTTGGCCTAGCCTTGGGCCCTGAGAAAAACAGTGATGCGAGTTAAGGAATTAATATTGCTAAGGACCTAGCTAGAGAAGTTTTTATTGTGAGAGATTAGAAAAGTGTTAAGTTTTCATTTGGGGAAGGAAAAATGGTATTTGGACCTATATGCTTTAGAGATTGCAAATGTGACCTTCACTATTTACAGCAATTCATCTGGTCATTCAACAATTTGTCAGGCTTCTCCTAGGTTCCAGGAAGTACCGTAGGCCCAGGAGACCGTGGTAAAGAAGACATGCCCTGCCCCTTCTCTTCTGGAACAGACATACCAGAAGCGAGAGATGGATGATACACAGGTAAATAAACGCCGCAGGTAAACAGAAAGGTTTCAAATCACACCAATGATAATTCCCATGTAATAAAGAGGGACACTGAGCTGAGACTTACCTGAGTGCAGTGAGTTTCCATGTTCACCTCAGAGGATAGCTTCTCTAATGTCAAATCAGAAAATAGAGCTGAGCAATTTCCTGGACAGTTTCACCTCTGCAAATTCCTGGTCCAAAGAAAAAGATATTGTCAAACGCAAATGAAAGGGTTTAGACCAAGAGCAGGGTGTTGAAGAGACCAAGGTGGATCAGACAGGATCATTCTAGAAGTGGTTCTGTGGTTTGGCACTGTGGATTCAAACTTTATGTGCTCAGTGATTAAGTGTTGTGAGGAAGCCCAAGTTTACAAGGTCTGAAATAAGGCCAGAGGGGCAGGGTTTTAATCAATGGGTAATAAAAAGTGGCACAGCAAGGATAAGAACTTCAAGTCCCAGCCAGTCTTTACTGAGAGTTATTAACAGTAATACCTCATACTTGCATACCACTTTATGGCTTTTTAGAGTACAAGTCACACCTTTTATGTCTTCTGATTTCCACAACAATCCCATAAGGTGTTTCAATCTTCACATTAGCTGAAGAAACTAAGTCACAGAAAAGTCAACTTAAGGGCGCCTGGGTGGCTCAGTCGTTAAGCGTCTGCCTTCGGCTCGGGTCATGATCTCAGGGTCCTGGGATCGAGCCCCGCATCGGGCTCCCTGCTCAGCGGGAAGCCTGCTTCTCCCTCTCCCACTCCCCCTGCTTGTGTTCCCTCTCTCGCTGTGTCTCTCTCTGTCAAATAAATAAATAAAATCTTTAAAAAAAAAAAAAAAGAAAAGTCAACTTAAAAATGGTGACACTATGCTCTCTCCCATGGCCGGCCATTTCACTCATAAAAGCAGACACTTCACAATTTTAAAGGAAGCATTCTCTATGATTAGCTAATTGAAAATGAAAACGCTGGTAAAGTCCATTATTTTGTTCCTAGTCTTATCCATCTTCATGTGGATTTTTTAAACTGAAGTTATGTCTTCAAAGTGCAAAAACAACTACTTAAATAAGCAAATTGGCAGGGAAAATGCTCAGGTTGGTCCTATCCACCAAACAAGCTACGTGAAGCCATGGTTTGCCGTGGAGTCAAGTAGACTAGAAGTCACGTTCAAAGACTTAGTCTGTCTTTTACTGCTGACACAGAAGAGGTAGATTTCACTTCACTTAAATTAATGCTGGAAAGTGAAGGTCAAAGGCAAGCCTGGGATTGTGTCTAAGTCTAGGCCAGAAGATATCAAGGCCCTTGTTGTTACTTCTAAAAACCACAGCCAAGAACAATCACAAAAGCGGAGACTCACATGTGAGCAATTACAACCTAGACCTTTGCTTAAGAACTGCTGGCCAAGGAATGAAAACTTATTAATTCAAATTCAACTTGCTGAAATCATATTAATATCTCTTTTTGGTAAACAAAGGTCTTTTCTCAAAACATGAAGTTTCAGGGAATTTATCACTTACAAAGGAATAGATGTAATTATTACCATGTAACATTAACTGTCAGAAGCATTTTATTTAATTTATTGGGTACTAAAAATTACAAGGATATTGTATAGAACATGAAATTAGACACTTTCCTACCTACTGAGTGCCCAGACACAATTCAACAGATAGACACAACTCAACACTCTTAAGCTGCAGTAAATCTATCACCAGTAAACTTACTAGTGATCATCCTTAAAAAAATGGTTTTTATTTTGTGACTTTTCCCCAGTTTAGTCCTCAGTGGCCGGGCCTGTTAAATAAGATTGCTTTAAGAGAGAATTATGTGGGGCGCCTGGGTGGCTCAGTTGGGTAAGCGACTGCCTTCGGCTCAGGTCATGATCCTGGAGTCCCGTGATCGAGTCCCACATCGGGCTCCCTGCTCAGCAAGGAGTCTGCTTCTCCCTCTGACCTTCCTCCTTCTCATGCTCTCTGTCTCTCATTCTCTCTCTCTCAAATAAATAAATAAAATCTTTAAAAAAAAAAAAAGAGAGAATTATGTGTATGTTAGTGTGCATTTCATCGAAGGTACTCAAGCATAAATTTGAGTTAGGATTATGTAATTTTGTTGTCAAAAAGTATTAAAGGGGAGCAGGCTTGATCTAAGAGGTGTCCCTTTCTAATTGTCTTGTACACAACTTCATGCTATATTGAGCTGATGATTAGGGAAAACTGGGGTATGGTCAGACCTCATATTCTTAAGAATGTGGAAGAAGCTTCCTGCTATATTTCAGTCAGGACTCATGGTGCTCTGAAGCAATCTTGGATAGGCAGATTTGTCTACAGGAGAGCTCCTCAATTGGTTGAACGTCTGGATCTCCTAGGACTTTATAAAAGATGTTCTCATACATGGCCAGTATCCTTTGGTTCTTTTTCCACCCTTTGGATACTATACTGAATCAGTCTCATTCCTCTTCTACGTAATGGGTGGCTTCTTTGGTTACTGGAGAAGTTTCTATGTCAAAGCTCCAGTGGGGCTGGGAGTCTGAAGCAGGTGATACCATAGTATTGATAGAAATGTCTAGCTTGGGAATCAGGTAGAAATGGATCTGAATCTCAGCCTTATCACCTTCTGTGTGAATTTGGGCAGGTATTTTATTTATGAAAGAAGATGAAATAAATTTTATTTATATCATTACTCTTTGAGCTTCAGTTTCCTTATTTGGAAAATGGGAATGATCATACCCACTTGATAGGATGTTGTAAGGATTCAATGAGAAAAAAGCCCAGCATGAAGTCATAGCTAGTAAGTGCTCAAAACTGCAAGCTCCCTCACCTCTCAACTCTTAAGGATCTTGCCTTATAAATAAATATACCTCGATCTCATACATCAGGTCACAGACACATAATGTGGATTTTTGCGGCATATTTCATCTGAAACTTCTAAGTGCTTCCCTGGTATAGCCAGGTCCTCTTCTAATGTCATCCTTAGATTTCTTGTTCTACAACCACCAAAGAAATGAAAATGTGTAGAACAGTATTAACTTCCCTCAAACAGGGTTTAAGTTTAACTCACTCACCTTATCATATAGCATACGGCACAATAGGAAAAGGAACCACCCTGTACTACCCTTTAAGGTGATATTAAATTCCATTTTGCAGGTAGGACTGAGGATCTCTGTCATGCCGAAGTCACAGTTCAAAATGTTAAAAAAAAAAAAAAAATTGGACTAACAAATTGCTGAGTTCTGTGGCTAATATCCAGGAAGGTAATCAAGTCGATTTAATTAATTTGTTATCTTCCCATCAAAGACAGCCTTGTCACTTTCACCAGGGCAACGATTTGGTCCCTTTTAATTAACATGACTTCTTGGAGGCAAGATGCTGGATAGACTCTGTGATTCCTATAGCACAGTCTATTTTCCTAACAGCTATCTAGACAGGATCAGTGGTTGTGACTTCAAGAGTTATACAATGGAATAGGGGGGAGTTATAGATAATCCCTTCTTCTGAACTAGCTCGAAATAAAAATTAAATGGGCCTTGAGCGTTTGTGAATTGCAGCGTTTTGTTGGGGCCATGGAACACTAAGTGAGGCTCAGAAACAGGGTGTTAATTCAGGCCTAATCATTTAATTCCACTCTGTTATGTGCCATATTTATCGCCCTCCTGGATCTGTTTTCTATGGCCTGATAAAGAGACAGTGATGCTCGGAAGCTCAATCAGGGACCGTTTTATTTATATCGTTAGTTAGTCCAATAAAAGCACTGGCTTCAGATTCCTGCTGTTATTTTCCGTTTTGTAGCCCTGCCATTAACTAAGAAAATGCCATGGGGATTGTATCTCCTGGGCCGCGGTTGCTTTGCAGTGGAAGGGGTGTTTTCAGGGAGAGGGGATGGTCAGGACCAGGCTGACTGTAGAAAAGCCGGGTTTGGTATGACCAGATGCAAACTGGACGGGGAGTCAGCTCAGGGTTCAGCAGCAAACGTGAACCTTCCTTTGTTAAGGGTGTTGGCATTGTGAAAACTTGGTCAGCATTTTTCAGGGTGAACTTAGACCCTTTTAAACGATGATTTTGTTTGTGAACCAGACAGGTCTTCAATTTTTTTTTAAATCAAAAACTTGCTGCAGCTCTCTCCAAAGTGAAAATGGTTCACATTTCATACAAAAGGAAATAGAAGGTAGTTCTAAAGTTGTTTGTATATGTCCCACAGAGCAGAAGTGATGAAGAACAAAAGCTGCAATAGAAGCACACTTCCGATCATCTTTTTTATAAATAGATTTCACTGCAGAGCTTAACTGATTAATTGATTGTTTTCCTAACAGTCTGTAAAGTGTTATAAAGGGGCCCAGAATGAGAAAATGATGGTGGGAAACAGATTTATAAAGGTCGCTTGAATTAATGATATGGCAATCAGAGGATAACACAGGTGCATTAACATAACATACTGTGTAATTACCAGTGTTTCCAATGGAGTTAATGTGTAGTTACCCATGTAATAACAGACATTATTTCATAGTAGATATGCAATTAGCTCATGTCACCGGTGTGTAGTGCACAAATGAAGCAAATCATTATTACTGTTTCAACACTAAAAGAGGAGGACATTTTGAGGACCAGGGGGCCTCTTTATCAGACAGATCATGTTTGTGAGTTTGTCTAACACACACATTCAGCAAGTAAACTTGAAAAATATTAACAGTCTGAGGCTTCTGTACCTATGTGGGTATTTAGATGTTTGGAGCAATGAGCACTAAAGAAAGTTGTATTTGAGGAGTGTGGTTGAAATCAGATGAACAAGTTTGGAAGTGTAAGCATCAGTAGCCAAAAGCTTATCACACTCTCATTGAGAGATAATGAATAGTTATTCATTTTGTCCACAAAGATTTGTTGACCACCATCTGTGGGAGATAGACAGTTAAAGATTTAGGTCATGCTTCTAAGCACTGGGGAGAATCTGAGGATCCCAAAGATCTTGCCAATTACAATATGGCAGAAGGAGGTGCCTAAAATGTGCACAACTCAAAGAGCCATCTGAAGTGAATAAAATAAACAATCTGTCTAATTCTCCTAAATACAGGGAGATACATCCTTGAGTTGTGGAACATCATTATTAGAATATTTGCTAAGTCCCGATCTGCTCTGCCCTAATACAGTGTTCTTTAGCACTGGGTGTATGGGGCAGAGAAGACAGGAGGACGGTGCGGTGTATGGGGACATCTGAAAAACAGGAACAACGCTTAGTACATTAGAATTCATTAATCATTTCCTTACACATTATCACATTTGATGTTCAAATCCAACTTGTGGAGCAGGTAGGCCAGGTGTCCCTATTTTCAGATAGGGCAACTGAGTCTCAAAGGGCTCACACGGCTGGCCCAAGGTCACCTCTTGAGAAATTGGCAGCATCGGATCATGTCACCCTTAATCCAGTACAATTTCACTCCATAAAGACTGAGAGAAGCTGTGTAAAGGAGTAACAAATGGCCTTACTCCCTGCCAGTTTTAACTTTTTATCATTCTGTGACGAGTGTCAAATTGTGGATTCTAGAGAGGAAAGGAGCTAAGATAATCAAAGAAGGCTGTCTGTCAAAGACGACATGGGGAGTGTGTGGGAAGAGTTCCGGAGAGAATGGTAGAGACATCTCAGGCTGATGGGATGGCGGAGGGGGAGGAAGTATGGTGGATGGACGGTGCAGCATCCGGGAACAGAGAGTATGCCAGGCACAGAGGGAAGCCCAAGGAAGCAATGGGAAATATGCACTGAATAGCAGACAGTACCCGGATGGTGGAGGCCTTGAATGCAAGCTGAGTAGTTTGTTTGGAAGAAAGTGAAGAACCACTGGAAAGTTTTAAGTAGGAGAATGATGTCATAAAAATGACTTTTGTGAGGATTAGTGCAAGAAAAAGTAGCTATTGTTGGCAAAGACACAGTTATGAGACCACAGCAATTGTCCAAACATGAGGGAGAAACTAATACTGCTCAAGAGAATATACAACCGCAAGGCTTTAATAATTCTCTGGTGAATTAGAAAAATGATTTTCAAATGTTCTAAAGTATTTAAATAAATCAGTCACAGCTGCTCCCCCTTCTTGAGAAATAGCTCCAAATTAAACTTGGCTTTCAGCAGACATGAAAAGCAAAATTAGGCAATCATCTAAAATCCAGGGCAGTGCCCTATACTTAATAGGTGCTTGATAAATTTTTCTTGTAATTTTGATGAAAATATTATCCAACTCAATCAAGAAAAATTATATTCCTCTAGACAACCAGCTTTTTCAGATATCAATACTTTTGTTAAAATATGATTTGTAAGGCTGCCTTAACTCTTTTATGTATTTTAAATGTATATAGTAAATGAATGCTATATTTGGAGGCAAACTGATTTTTTTCTTCATGAGCTAAGTGACACTGAATAGGAGAGTAGGAGGAATAAAGGAATAAATTTAGTGTTTTGAGTCTAGAATCTTTATTGTAGAGAATTCCATAAAACTTTGGTATTTGCTAAGGCTCACAATTTCAATTGGCTGAACCAGATGGCCTTAACATAAGTAAGCTTTATGATTCCTGGAGAACCTTGGGCTAAAGTATGAACTAAGATAAATGAGCTTTTAGGGATACCTGATTCGCCAGTATCAACAGTCAGTGGCTGGGAGAACTTGATGAGTATGTTCCTTAACATCTCCGGGCCTCAGTTTTCTCATCTGGGAAATGGGGGTGATCAATAGCAGCACTGCCCTCACGAATAAACTATGCAAATATTAGTCCCTCTTGAAACTCACTCCCTAATTCCTTGAGTGTGCCCCCTGCACCCTGCAGTGCCCAATGCCTCCATATTGTCTTCTGGGCCACACTTCATTCTCCCCTCACCCCCATTAAAGGTTACCTGTCCTAAGTTCCCCCTCATCCTATTCAGTGCCCTAATTTTGGCTACGCTCTTCACCTGTTGCATGCCAAGATGTTAATGAATGTTAATATATCTATTTTCCAGCTTTTCCAGACACCTTGTTTGCATTTTAACACTGCTAAAAAGCCTTAAGCCAACAGCGAACATGGTATTAATTTCAGGGTTTTCGATCGGCTAGTGAGGAAGATTCTGGAAGGAGAGAGGGAAGGGGGGCCTAAGTCCTACCTAGACTAATAAGGCAGACGCTGGGGAGCATCTGACTTCCGGGCAGTCCCTCAGTGGCTCCATAATCAACGCCCGATTGTGCTGTGGTGGCAACAGCCATGAGCCAATTTCCCCGCCGAGTTTGATCCCAGACACAGGAGCGGTTTTCTGGTTAATAAAATATGCCACCATCCCTCCCACACTCAGCCAATGGGAAAGATGCCCTCATTGGGTTCCGTATGCATGCTTCCTACAGGTTTTATAGCTAAGGGCTGTTGTCTGGCATCTCGTGTTCCAGCTACAATAAGGGCCCACTGGGTCCTCCTGCATTTACAAAGGCAAGCATTTAATCCACAGCCGTGCTCCCCATCGCCGGAAAAGGGAGCTGCTCTGCATCCCTGCGTGGCGGGCTCTTTCCACTCAAACCAATTGTGCCACTTGTTTCCCTCGGCCCTGGCGCCTACCTACAGCTGTGCTCACTGGAGTGAGACTGTAATTTGCTACAGCATGCCAGAGTATTAATAGACAATTATTTATTGCAAATCGGAACCATTTATACTGTTTACTGGCTGACACAATGTAAAATTTTGATCCAAATGTTAATGTGTCCATGACATTGCATAATTCTGTTCCATGCCATGGTTTTTCTCTTCTAAATGAATCGAATGTGCGGCACAAGGAAATGGCATTTTTAATGGATGAATGATTTACAGCCTCAAACTTATAAGGCTATTATTTGTGTAACTAAGGGAGAATTGACTAATTGCAATAACACAGCAAATTAGACAAATTTAGGGTTGTACTGGGAATAAATTTGTAGGGAGAAAACGAGAATAACTCGCTGAGTTTTTAAAGGGTAACTGATAAATCTCACTTTAGCTTTACAGGTCAGTTGTATTTTGGGGGGACATCAGGTACCTTTGAGGCCAAACAGACTTATAAATATTCAATTGAGGAGAACATAGATAAAAATTACCTCTTCATAACGAACCATATGTGTAGGAGAGAGTACTTCCAATTCTCCAAATGTTTACTGAAATTGCCTACACAAATGTTTTCAGCAGTTGGGTGAAAACAAAGAACTTTATAGTTACATGGTTTCCATGAAAAAGACACCAATTTTAGCATATTTACCTTCTATTTGTTGAGCATGCAACACAATGCCAGGAAAGAATGATTTCCTAATGGAGATCTTCATGATTTTTCAAAATAAAAAATGTGTATCAGCAAAAATCATATTTCTTTCTTTCTGAGGTATTCCTCTTAGGTTGTTTATATCGATTCCTGTTATTGTTACTTCTGCCTGCAGAGAGATTGTTAAGATAAGAAGTGCCTCAAGGCAGCTCTAACTAAATCTCCCAGAAGCGAGCTGGGATATCTGAACACAAGGACATTCGAAGTGAAGATTTCTTTAATAATTTAGTCCTGTTGACTCCCGCAAATTCACGGAAGAGAACACGGATTTGGGGGGTGCTCTAAGATTCCTAATAAAATATGTGTGCATCCTTCCCAATTATATACAAAATGGCCTTCTCTTCTCCGGAAGCCAGACCCTCCCTCCTGCTGGCTTGGTTTCCCCTCCTGCCCCTGCTGCCAGACTGTTTTCCACATCTTTCTAAACTGTGTGCTTGCCTTGCTTCACGCTGCTAAAGCTCATCCCCTGAATGGTCAAGATAAAGCACGAACACTTGAGCTGGGGGCGCTCGGGCCCTCTGAACCTCACCCCCGAAGCCCCAGCACCGCCTCTCCTGCCGTCCCCTTCTGCCCCCGCTCCTTCACCCTGTCTGTGAACCAGACGCTCCAGGGGACTTGTCGTCCTTGGAACAGGCCACATGCTTCTCTCTCATCTTGGCACATCCCTATTCCCTCTGCTTTGGGTGCCCTCCTCACTCTGCTTACTTGGCACTGATGCTCCCAGTGTGGGTTCAGGCAACATCTCTGGGAAGACTCTGCTGAGCCCTGAGTGGGTCGGCTGCCCAGCTCCCCCTGTCACAGCACCTTCACACCCAGTTGGGAGCCTTGGTTCTTTAACCAGCGTCCAGGGCTGGAAGCTCCTGGAGGGCATGCCTTGTCTTCTTTGCTGGACTTGGCCACAGAGTAAACACTCGGTAAATATATGAGAAATAAATGAAACCCCTGTTGAATATCCACTTTGTTTTTATTTTTATTTTATTTTTTTTAATTTTATTATGTTATGTTAGTCACCATACAATACATCATTAGTTTTTGATGTAGTGAACCATGATCCATTGTTAAATATCCACTTTGTATTCTGGCACGGCACAAGGCCCTGCAAGGAACACACAAGTGGTTTGCACATGCTCTCTTCCCGCAAATAGAATAGCTTACAGTTAAGGAGAGTGATAGGAGAAACCCAGAAATAACAGAGCAGAATACATGAAAGGCCACAAGGAAGGCGAGACTTGCTAGCGGGTTTCAGAAAATTGAAATTCATTCTTTCAAACTCATTATCTTCTCTTTGTTTCTCTTTCCCTCACTCTGAAATCAAGCAGACCTTCAGTTAAGTCCTCACTCAACCACTTTTACCGACGTGACCTTGGATAATTTGCTTTACCTAAGCCTCAGTTTCCTCATTTGTAAAATGAAGATAATAATATTTACTTAAAGGATGCTATTAGGATTAAGTGAGATTGTGCAAAGGTCAAGTGCACAGAAATGACTCTGTAGATGGTGCTGGGAATATCGTTTCAAGAGGAAGTACTGCTCTACACCTCAGCTCTCACTATTCAGCATCTTTTATGGCGCCTGTTGGGAAGGTCGCTTAGAGTAGGAGCCTTATCTGCATGTGGCCAACAGCTTATTTTCAAATTAGGACACAATATATTCCATCCTTTCAATGTTGATTGTGACTTAATACTTGGAAAGGCCTCAGTACTAGTAGGCTTTAATTTGGGTCTTTTTGAAATGTTAAGGACTCAAGGACAGAAACCACAGCTTATGCTCTGCAGGTACTTAGAGATTTTGTTGAATTTTAATCGGAGAACTTAAAAAATCTGATTTATTTGTCCAGCACATATTTATTGTGTTTTTGTATAGACCTTTGGCTATATCCATCTTTTCTTCCCCGGACCTCTGTCTAGAATGGGAAAATGTCAGGGAAAAACGGAAAGCAGTAACCAACTGCAGCAATGTAGTGATGTAATCACTGGTTGAAATTGGTTCAGACTTTAGTATTAATTGCACTGCCTGTGTCAGAGTGAAGGACCAAACAGCACTGCTATAACTTACATGATAAATGAAGCCAAGACTACTGCCCACCATATTAATAATGGGCCCCTGGTTATATCGCAGTCAAAAATGTGGATTGTAAAATTAGACACTCCTGTACAGCTGTGTGATTTCAGACAAATTACTTAGCCTTTTTTAAACTTCAGATTCTTCAGCCATTTCATGGGGATTATAAACCCTACTTTGGGAGATTGCTTTGTGGGTCAATTAAGATAACGCATACAAAACACTTAACCCAGTAAGAACTCAAAAAACATGGATCTTTTTGTTATCGTTTTGAAGATAAATCATGGAACGTGTAGCATTTTAAAACACATTAAGGACACCTGTTTGAGAGAGAAGACTTTTACATTATTCTGACTCAACTGAACGCCCAGCCCATAATCACTGGCAAGTGTAACCATGCCCTCCTCTAGACTGCCAAAAAATGGGGCAGGCATTAAACACACATGCAAGAAACAAGATCAAGAGATCCCAAGATCCTAACCACACCAATGAAAAGAGAAATTGCACATTACTTAGAAATAATCAGCCACCACTCTCAGTACTTTGACATTGCTTAGTCTAGCTTTGTTTGCTATCAAGCAAAACTGGAACGTGGGGATATTAAAAAAAAAAAAAAAAAGGAAAAACTTTTTTTTTAGGCTTTAAGAGAGTAGTCTGGCTCAGGCCTCTGCATTCAGGAAGAGACTCAGATGAGTTTTTGAGCATTTTCTCCAATCTATAACCAAGAAGACACACTGATAGAGTTGGAAAAACCCCGCATCAGACAAATTTCAAGCTGGGTCCCGGTAGTGGAGACTGGAGCACAATGTGAAGAAATCTTATTTGCACATCACTTCAGTACCTTTGGAATAACACAGTTATCTTGTCTGAAATCTCTTGTGTTAAAGGCATTAGATTTGTTAATTTCATTAATTGAAAATATGCCCCAAGTTCTATGACCCTGTTTAGATGCTTCTTCGATTTTTAATACTCAGAGCCTCTAAAAATAGAAGGAGCCTGGGTCACCGTCTTGCCGTATAAGGGATCACGCCCTTTCTAACTCACTCACGTGGTCAATGCCTGATTTCGATCAACAGAGGGAAACTACGCCCTTTTCATATTAAATGTATTCATTTTACTTTCATATCCCGTTCAAGAAGAGAAGCCATAAGTACGAATATATTGATTAAGAGCCAGTTTTTAATTGTGTCCAATGGAAGAATTCCTTGGGAGTTGCATAGGGCTGTCTCACTGATGTACACCAAGAGGAATTCATATTTTATATTATTTGTTCTAAACCAGAACATTTTACTTATTATTCATAATACATGTTGAAAGCAGACACCAAAATGGCTCATTTGGAGCCTTTTTGTACTCGCCCGCTAATGCACATTAATGCCAGTACACATTCTGTATTACAGATCCATAAAATGCATTTGCATAATATTGAAATTATATTCCCAAATGTGTAGTAAAAACCTTTATGAAAAATTGTTACTGCTCAGCTACTATACAGTGGCTAATTTTTAATCTTCAGCCTCTCAGCTGCGGGTAAAGATAGGGTCTTCTTTAAATAAAAATCTCAGGAGTAGGAGCCTGGAACTGAACTCTCCTCTCTTTTAAATAGGATTATTTTTAGTTAGGGGAATAGAATATCTAAGTGCTAAACAGTTGCCTTCATGGTGATTCTGGCCTTTTGTGAGCTGATGTCTTGACTTTGTAAATTAGGTTGAAAAATATCTCTAATTTACCTGCCTTGTATCAGTAATGGAATGAAGGCCTCTCTCCTCCTAGTCAGTGAAGAGCCTTCTTGGAAGAGAATCCAAGTGTCTGGGGTGCCAAATATTTTAGCAGAGAATACCATTGGCCACTGTTTCTTGGGTGCCATCTCTGTGTTCGGTGGTGTGGTGGAGTCTTGATGAAATTATAACAAAACCTAGGGACGCCTGGGTGGCTCAGCCGTTAAGCGTCTGCCTTCGGCTCAGGTCATGGATCCCAGAGTCCTGGGATCGAGCCCCGCACCGGGCTCCCTGCTCGGCGGGGAGCCTGCTTCTCCCTCTCCCACTCCCCCTGCTTGTGTTCCCTCTCTCGCTGTGTCTCTGTCAAATGAATAAATAAAATCTTTTAAAAATAAATAAATAAATTATAACAAAACCTCACAATAATTCAAGGACATAGACACACGTCCCTCTATCATGAAACAGTCTAGAGAGTTTAGGCACTTGCCAGGGTCTCTCACCTCTCAGAGGGAGACCCACGTCTGTTAGCTCCCGTGTCTCAACTGCTACGTCCAACAATAGTGTTAAATACAGATGTTTGCTACTTCAAGTGATTCCACAACTGTGCCTTCAAATAATTTCCAGAGAGTTCTAGATGAGACTTCCCGAGATTAATGTCACTGAGTTGCCTTATCCACCTAGGCTTTAATAAGGGGAACCCTCCCTTAATGGCTGGGCTGCAAGCTCACCTTGTGCCTGGTGGGGCCCAGAGAATGACCCTGCATTTCCTCTATGGAGCTTGGTCATCTTTTGGCCCCTGGCCCCTTTTGTCTTTTCACATAGTCCTAGGCAGAAGTTCATTCTCTGTGCAACCCTAGGCACTTCCACACAATTCACATTTATGCCGTGACCAAACTGCCAAGCAAGGACACGCTCTCTGGCACTCCTTCACCAGGCTCTACCTCCTTCTTCCTCTCTCTCTCTCTTTGAAATGTACAGCTAGAGGAAGGAGAAGAGGGAAAAAGAGTCAAACAGACCCAGCCCCACAGGTTGGCCACCTTAGACTAGTGGCTTCCTGACAAGGACCAAGAGAGAACCGGACATAAGACAGAATCAATCTCCTATTTTATTTGGGGGATTGTGGTCTGGAAAAAAAGCTTTTTTTATTTTCCTAGTCACTTATACTATTTAATTTTCATAGATATTACATGCAAATTCAAAAAGTCTAATCATGCACAGGTTACTTTTTATGCTATGGGAAGCGTATTTTCTACTTCTTCAAACAAACAGTAGCATATTACACATGATCTTCTGCATGCCTTTTTTTTTTTTTATTCTTTAGTATCTTAGAAATCCCTTTTTACAGAGACATATAGATCTGCCTCTTTCTTGTAATACCTATGTGCCTTAACTCATTTAATCAGTCTTCTTTTGACGGATATTTAAGTTGTTTCCAATTATTTGCTATTACAAACATTGCTGCAATAAATCAGTAATTCATAGGTCATTTTGAAGCGCGTAAATAGATGTGTAAGATAAAGTCCCGGAAATGTAATCACAGGGACACAGGGAATGTATCCTTTTAATTTGGGTAGATTTTGAAACATTGTCCACCATAGGGAGTGCCCCAATTTACACCCTCCCCTCCCCCAGGCCCTCACCAGCAAGGCAGGAGCGCTCCTCAGCTTAACCTTTTCAGTCAGGGTTTTCTGGGAAGCAGGGACTGGGACTTGAGAAAAGATGGATTCAGAGGCAGGCCGGACAGAGGCCTGACTTCATAGAGGGCAGTCGGTCTGCCCCCCTGTTTCCCAGGCACGTGACAGAATGAGAAAGACCGGGAAACTCTTGATGAGCTCATTCTTATTCATTTCAAACTACTCCGAAATAAACTCAAACATATGGGTCTCCTGTCTGCTGCGAAAAGTCTCCAGGAGGTAAATTCCACAGCCTTTCTGGGTAAACTATTTGGACTTCTCACAACTCTTCTAAAGTCAGGACATTTTTCCTTATGTCTAATATAAATCTTTCTCACATACATCCACTTGTGAAAAACGTGTGCTAACATTACCCCAAAGCCGTGCAAGTTCAGCTGGGTAGACAACATGATGCTCTAATTTCGTGGCTAAAGTATGTATCCTCCTTTTTAAAGAAATAACACACATCCCCTAAATCACTTGAGAAACTTTTAATGCATATGCAAGGGATAGCATGAGTGTTTTTATCTTAGCCCGCATTTAACTTATTGCGTGTGTGTGTACTTGAAAATTTTGCCACACTCTCTTCTCTTATTCTTCTCGTGTATAATAATCCTAGAATTATGATACACTCTTGTTAGATGCTGATTAACATACGGCTTTTTAAACAACGCTTCCAAAATCACTTCTGCTGAACGAGACAATGTCGCTGTGACGGAGAGGCTTGCAGGTTATTTCTGAGTGTCTTTCTTCTCTGTCTAGATACAATAACTATTTTAGGAACATTTGGCATCCAAAAAATCCTAGCATTGTGCAAATTAAAACATCTGCTTATACTTTGACACCCTCATTCTTCAAAGGTTAGCTGGATTTGCGGTTGCTTTGTTCAACAAGACTGCTCTTAAAGCCCAAGGATGCACATTTAATTATTGGGAAGATATGTTTGACAGAGCTGTGGGGGGAAAAAATTACCCTTCATATTCAGACCAGCATTAACATTTTTATAGAAGGAGATTGCCTGAGAGTCAAAGAAGAGGGAAACTCCAGGAAAATAAATATGAATCTATTTGGTCACTGGTCTTCTTTTACTGATTTACAAGACACCAACCAACGACTCCTTGCTCTGTTGCTTAGAACTCATGGGTTTGCTCTCACACTGGCATTTCTGCTTTCTGTGGAGGTTAAAGACAGCAAAGTAAACTCTGCTTCCAACAATAAATAACAGAGGGAGTTATTCTTTTCATTCAAACAGGCTTTAGATCACAGCAGACAGCCACAACCAGGTGCATTTAGCTACATTTGTCATTGCCACGAATGCAAAACACGTAAAGAATCTGCCACCCACGGGTCTCCAGCCAGCCTATTCCCCCCTCCAATATTCGTCCATTCCCAGCTGTGGCGGAGCCGTGGTCAACAAACACCAGAAGGAAGGGCTGAGGCATCTATAGGAGCAGCACCATTCCCCTGATTGGCTTATCTGTTTACACAGGTCATTGGTGCCAGCTAGCAGATTGTACACTGGAAGTCTTTCCATATCTCAGGCCAAAGACTGGTAATCTCCCCAGGCAATGCCGAGATAACACATGTCAAGAGGCAGCAGTGGCTGGTAAGCCAACTCATCACTCACTTCGTCCCACCGCCCCTTCTGGCCCCCTCCTGTTGCAGCCTTTTCCTTGCCATCCCAGAAGCCACAGACCTTCGCTGTTGGACCAGGAGGGAAGGGAGAGGGGATGGGGAATGCATAACACATGCAGCAAGAGGGATTCGGTGAGGCAGGACCCAGCAGGTGAACAATGGCTCCTTTGGAAACGTGCAGCTGGGTGTGTGTTATTTGCATATCAGGGACCCGTTGTTAAAGTGGTTTGCCCAGCTGTGTGGGCGCAGTGGTGGGGGGCTGGTCTGAGGCGGGAGATGAACCCTCCTAGAGAGCCAAGTCACTTCCCGTCTAATTTGTGCACAAGTGGAGAGAAGGTGCTCTCACTGGGGACCTGCTGCAGAAAAGCTGCGAGGTTCCGAGATTTATTTTCCTTCTGCCAAGTATATTATTTCCAAACTCGCCTTTTCAAGATCTTGCAAATCCCCTTGAAAAATGACTTAACAATTTAATGAACACAACAGTGAAACAAAAGCCATGTTGATGAGGGACAGAGGTAAGGTTGGGTTTGAAATGAGTGACGAACCTCGTAATGAGGTGTGCAGCTTTGTATATTAAGCAATTTCTCTGCGGTACTTTTCCAGATGTGATGGAATACATTTATTTGTGTGCTCATCTGAACTGAAATAATACAAATGAGATACTAAAAAGATATCATTATGTGCAGAAGTAGGCGAAGAATTTAGAATCTCTATAAGTTAACAGCTGTGCGCGAAGCAATTCGAAAAGGCTTCGAGTCTGCGGGTTGCCCGGGAACCTCTGTCAAGCTCACATGGACCAGCGATGATCTACGTGTGAATCCTGCATGTTGATAGTTCAGGCCTACTTTATTTCAGGCAAAAATAAATAGCTGGTAGTAAGAAGTCTGTCTCCACCGAAAGCCTGCACTACAACTGACTACGGCCGCTGTGGTGGTGCAATAAAATGGGATGAGTTTTAAACTACCAGATGGTACCCTGTACAGTGCCTGAAATAAAATGGAGAATTAGGGTGCCCTAAGGTGTGCACAGGAAAGGCAATTACATGAAATAAATGGGCCTCAGGCCTACAGGATGCTCAAGTATGCTACACAGGAGACAAATAGTACATCTGGTGAACAGATTTTATCACACACTGGAAAGCCATAAAGCACACCGTTGAATATTGGATCCCCATCTCACAATGACATTTTACCTGTGTTGGTATTCGGTGCTGTTTATTTTAAAAGGTGCTGTAATCTCAATGATGTGTTTTAAAAGCCTCCTTAACACCGTTTTCTACTATGTACGATTTTGGGGAGGGACAGACTGATAACGCAAGGAGATTTTCTGGACAAATAGCCACTCTGGTGGGACGAGATCCTGTTTTGATTTCATTTATCCCATGGCTGATGTGCTTTTAGTAATAGGATTATACTTGTCAGCACTCCCTGTTTGGGAAAATGCCAACATATTTTTAATACTAGTTCTCACATCTCCATTTCATTGTCTGTAACCTCACTAGAGTTTCCCTCCCCGCCCACACCCCCCCCTTTTCCTTAATGTTCAAAGAAAAAGCGATTGTAGGTGGTAAGGGTTTGCAAGGAGAATTTGTTGGCATGGAGACCCTTCTCATTTCTTCTTCCACAAACGCAAATCTGCTTTCTGTTTGAATATTGTGTGTTCCTTTTCTATTGTTAAAAAAAAAAAAAGACTAAGGAGCCACATAACATTCATTATTGTTTTAAGAGTTGCTGTAATAAAATTCTCTCAGTACTTAAAGATAGTTTTAGTGTCCCTCCTAGGATTCATTCTAGCTTTCATAATTGGGTAATTGCATCCCCTCCCCCACCAATAAATATTTTCACCCAATTAAGTTTAAAACTATAGTAAATTTTAAAGAATTATAGCCTAAAAATTCATACCCTAGAACGAGTATTAAGTATGAATATTTATCTTAAGCCCCAGAGCAGTGCAGCCTGCTTTTTTGCCTCTACAGCTCTGCGCCGTGTCCCAGCTCTCCGAGTATCCGAGAGGGGCCATCCGCAGTGTGGCCTCCCCGGTGGCAGGAGCCGGCCAGGAGCTGCAGGAGCTGCGGGAGCTGGCGTGTGGTTTCTCAGACAAGCAATCCTTTGCTTCCACCTCCAGTCCTTGGTTCCCAGACAGCATTCTTCAACCATTCACTCATTTATTCACTCAGCCATTCACGTATTCATTTGCTCCTTCATTCATTTGTCCATTCCTCTGAGCACGATGGGGCGGGGCCCAGGAGGGACCAGGCGAGCGCCTGTACAGAGATTACCTCCCGCTCCCTCCCCTTTGCTCCACACACCAATGTGTCCAGATCAGTGGCGCATGGCCAGCTCGCACGTCAAGCCCCCCGTCGCACAAGAGCACATGCTCTCGATGGTAAAGGGCAACTTGGTGGCACAAGCCCCTGACCACATCTTTCAGACGTGGAGTAAATGTACAGCAGTTCACAGTCCAAGAGTCCGATTTCAAGCCCCAGCCCACTAGGGACACGCAAACCTCCGTTCCTTCCTTAACAAAATGGGAATTCAGTCACAGCCCCCAAAGCCAGTAATGCCGCGAGGCCCTGGAGCCAGCAGCCCGGACCAAGGGGTCCCATTTGCTTGGCTGAAGCTGAAGTCGGGCAGAAAGGAAAAGAACAGGAGAGACTTGGTGCAGCCAGACCAGGAGTGAGAGGCAGGGAATGATTACTAGGGAAAGAAAGAGAACCAAAAGGAGAAGCTCAGTTGGCCCAGCCGGGGTGAGGAGAGGAAGGACCCTGAGCTCTGGGGAAGGGCTAATGCTGAGGGCCTCGTCAGGCAGATCCACCTCACGGCTCCCCTCCACCTCCTTCCCTCAGACCGGCGTCCTTCCATCCACTCTGTCCCCTCCCCCTAAGCCAGCCCGTTCTATCATGCCACCCCCAAATGCCCAGACGTGCTCTTCCCTGGGCACCCCCTCCGCCTCCACCATCAAAGCTTAGCTCCCTCTACCCCATCCCCACCTAAGCACGTGGTGGTATTGGACACCCAGGTAGCTGTGCTTCAGATGAGAGGTCATGAGAGAATAATGCCTTGAAAACACAAGGGCAGCGATGCTAAATCCCCAGGTAATAGCATTTTAGGTACCGGATCCTTTTAAGGAAGACTATGCCAATGATAATATCAGGTTGGTGGGAAAATTATAAGATAGAAAAACTTTAGCTTCTAAAGCTCTATATAAATTAGATCAAGAATTTCTGAGAACATCGAGAGGGGAGTTGTTTTAAAAATTCAAGATCGATAGCGGAAAAAAAATCAGAATTTAGTCACCTTTGCTCTTCACATACCTTTCTGATAGGTGTGGGGTTGGTGGTGGCAATTGAGGTTTACAGAGAGGAAACATCCTGAATTTTGAAGTTCAACAGCTGAGCTGGAACTAAAACCAATCTGGTATGTGGCTCATTATTTCATATGCAGAGCTGATTAAGATAATGGCAATAATACTGCATGTTGTTTTCACTCTCACATATTTCAGTTGATTTCAAAGATTTCATTTGGCGAGATAAAAGTAGTGCGTTAAAAAAAAAAGTCTTAAAAAAAAGGAGAGAAAGAATTTGCAGGGAATCTCTTTTGTGTCTGGATTCAATTTTTACTGTATGCAGATTTTTCATCAGTTCTTGATAAGCAGCACCATTAAATTGCAGGCAAGGCTGGAGGGTGACGTGGATGGTTGTACATTTCTAGGAAGCTATGAGGGAAAAGTGTGTGCAGGCAGGGTATCTTGTCCTGAGGTGTGTATGTGTGTTTCAGTGCTGTTTCTCCAAGGGCAGGTTGGGCCACGGGGGCTGCTTGCTGCCTGATGCCTATCGTTGTGTCACCTGCCCTGAGGGCAGGGTTAGCTGAAGAAGGGACCAGTCCATGGGGCGCCTGGCTGGCTCAGTCAGTGAAGTGTCCGACTCTTGATTTCGGCTCAGGTCATGATCTCAGGGTTGTGAGATTGAGCCCGGACAGATGGAATGCCCATTGCTGTTGTTCTCTGGCTGTGGAACCCCAGCAAGTTATTTCCCCCCCTTTAAACCTCAGTTCTCCACTCTATGAAGTGGGCATGAAATAGTAGTACTTTCCTCACGAGACTGTGATGAGGAACAAATGAAATAGTGAAATAATCCAAAGAAAGTGCAAAGTACAATGCCTGGCTCACAGGAAGAGCTCAACAATTTTTAGCTATTCTTACAAATAATAACTCTGGGGCAAGGATAAATGAATTCGAGGTGGGGAGAGGAAAGCGAAAGGAGGCTTTTGTTGGGGCATTACAGAAAAGCGTCAGAAGGAGAAAAACGACGCAGAGCCTGGCACAGTGGGCACGGGGAGGACAGGCAGGAGGTCCTAGAATCCGATCGAATTAGAAATAGAATTGGCTTGGCCCCACTCTCCACCTGATGTTGCAGGATTCTCCATCATCAAGGAGCCTCAGCCGAGGAATAGAAATCCTCTGGGATAAACAGAGGTGAATAGTGAGTATGGGAGAGGCATTCGGAAACCATTCTAGAAGCTGGCTTGGTGATAATAAGTAACAAAACCGTGTGGCAACTTACCCAGTAGTTGATGGATACGGTGAGAGGTGGGTCATAGCTATCAGGGGACCTATGGGATTAAAGACAGGGAAAGTGGGGAAATGGGTCCTGAGGGTAAAGGTTAGCTATTAGGAAGGAAGCCAAAGCGAGGACAACTCTAGGTTGTCATCACATGGATGTTGCCAAGGCTGTTTGAAGACCCTTAGAGACCAGAGGATCTGTAGTGTCCTGACACGTACGTGAAGGTGTACAAATGAAAATGTGTTGTGCTTACAGGAAATCAGTGACATTGAGGAACAGAAGGAATCTCTTCAGAAGGGTCTGAATGAATATAAATGGCATCAGATGCTGGCATTCAATTTTTTTTAAGGTGGCAGAATAAAATGCATGTTAATTTGCAGGGAAAAATAAGAAAAGGAAAAATGAGATGAAAATGAAAATTAAGACCTGAATTGACTTAGAGATAATTCCAAAATGTTCTGAAGACAAAGAGGACTGAAAAAACAGCTGGTATGTCAGAATGCGCCAACAGGAATGTTGGATGGAGCAGAAATGACACTGGACTACAGAAATATTTCGATGCCAATCCTATTAACTAAACAACTCTGAGATTTGTAAGGCTTTGAGATCAGCAAAGACCTTGCTGTATATGGTTGATTTTACAGTGCTGGATAGGAGAGTGATAAGAAAGAGATTTTCTTTAGGCTATAGACAGAAGAGAAATAGGAAGAGATAAGCCAGAAGTACATGAGAAAAACAAGAGATCAGTATTGAGTTCTACAAAGACAGTGCTTTGAGGACATGGCAAATGAGGCAGGAGCTATGAATTTTCATTAGGTGGACTGAGGGGGCTTCCTGGGAGTCTAGGATTTCCAAGAATGAGAGCAGGGATGTGAGAGAATGTTCTAGGCAGAGGGATAGGAATGAACCAAGATGTTCTCAGGGAATGGTAGGAAGTGGGGAGATCAGGAGAGTAGAAGAGGCACCTTCCAATTGCGGAAGACCCCGTTTGCCATATGATTAGTTCTGCGCATTACAAAGCAATGCCTCCTGCAATGTGGACAGAGAAACCAAGAGTCCAGGGAGAGATGTTGATGGCCTGAACTAAGGCTATCACAGAAGGAATGGAGGGAGGGCTGGGTTGGAGAAACACCATGGAGGTAAAATGAGCAAGACCAAATACCTTGTTGGGTGCGAGGAGTGAGGGAGAGGTTGGAACCCAAGATTCTTTTCAAAGTTCTCATTTTCTTTAACCTTCTCTCCCACATGACATCGCTTACTACTCCCAGCTTCTTGAAGGTTTCTTCTGAATCTTTTAATGAGGCGGCACTGCCCTGCTTCTCCTTCTGGTCATGAACAGAAACTTAATAAATGACCTTTGGTAAGAAATTCAACTCTTCATTCCAACACTCATCTCTCTAAAAGATTAAGTGATTTATGTGACTCAGGTCAAGTTGGAGTTAAGTGGTAGGTCTGAGACTCTGAGACTTATCTACCAAGCTGAGTTCCATCCCCCAGGGAGAAAAAAAGGGAAAGATATTTGGTTGCAGGTGTGTACAGATGTGAGCCTCGAGAGTTAAAATGTTTCTAAGACTCTTTTGGCTGGGAATAATGCTTCATATCAGCAGGCAAAAATAGTTTACAGTTCACTCCCAAGATAGTGAGTTTTAAGTAGAGATATGATTTGGAATGGTTGACATATAAATCTTCTTCCCAGGCTTCAACATGAAGCACAAGTTTGATCCAACAGACGGCAATGAGTCTTTAAGAGCTGTAATGGCCCATCATGTCAAAGGGTATTTATGGATTTACAGAGTCTTCAGAAAACTGGATCTTGTACAAGCATGATAAAAGCCCACTGAATTTTTTTGCACAAATGAGTGCTTAGCTAGCTGTGTTTCTTAAATTAAATGACTCAGCCATTGTTCACTTGTTGTAAAATACCCAAGGGTCCTAGTCTACATTTTGGAGTAATGTGCTGCAGCATTTCTGTTGGAAGAACAAAGCAGTTTGGGGCTGTAGGAAATCACTAACTTCTATTTTTGTTTTGCACACTGCTAACTTAATAAGAAAAATGCTGCTGAGTACAGGCTTTTATGATAGGCATTTCTCAGGTCGTATCTCTAGTGACCAACAGGGGTGACAAGAGCAGAAGAGTCTTGTATTTAAAAAAGCTGATTTGGGACATAGGTCAATAATCTTAGGAGCCAACTATTTTGCTAGACTCTCAACTAATAAGACTTACAAACCAATGATTTTATAAATTGAAGTCTTGCCTGTAGGACCAGCAAGTTCTCTCATTTCCAGCAAGTCGCTAAGGAACATTTTCACTCTCATGAGTTCTCTTCTCTGACAAGGAGAAAAATAGATAGCTCCTCTCTGTATGTTCATGAAATGCTTGTCATTCAATGTTTGAAACAAAATATTTTTATAAGTAGATTGTGGTAAATAAAGCTTTTTGACAAGTAGCTGGTACTAAAACTGTCAATGCTGCCAGAGGACGTTCATGTTCCCCAGGGTCTTCTGTGTGTGCCAGAAGCCAATGTGCTTTGGACTCAACAGAAAATCAGAGACCAGAGGTTTTCTGATTTGTGTCATGCAGGTAAATCTAGGCCTACCAGGGATCACTTCAAACAAACAAACAAAAAAACTTTCCCAGTCTTTACTTCTGTGAGATCAATATTGAGGAAGGGCTAGATAGAATGTCTCTTTCTTGGTTTTGAGTATTAAAATGGGAACATGTCATATAATGGTGGCCCCGTCAGGAGCAAAGTCAGAGGGCCTGAGGCAGGCTACGGCACCATCACCACAATGCTAGTCCTCCAGGAAATCTCCTAAATCCCCCGTGAGAGAGAGAGAGAGAGAGGCAGAGTTCTCCAGCTTGCTGATGTGGGGACAAGGAGATCGAGAAAAATGGGGCAAGACCAGGAGGGGTTGTGTATTCTACCTCTGCCAAAGTGACCTGGCTTGCCTTCAAGTCAAGTCCTCCTGGATTTGAAGGAGTCCTTGCCTTACTTGTCAAGGAAAAACTCAGTTTTTCTAAGGAATCTGAAGATGAGTGGCCCCAACTTCTATTTACATGACATAAGTGACTATTCAGAGAACACGAAAAAGCCATATGTAATGGAAGCTCCCCTAAGAATCATACAGAGTTCCAAACAGATAATACAAGTGTGTATTTAAAGAAAAGTAGAAGGCTGGTACATTAGGGGCACCCAGGCAGTAAGATGAAGACTTGTTTCCAAAGAGAAAATAGAATCAATTGAAAAAGTGAAGTCCCCAGTCCTCTCCAGTGATGCTTCAGGAAGATCCCAGACTCAGCTTTAGGGCTCAAACAACTTTTCAGGCCTATGAAACCATACACATCTCCTTGATTGTGAAAACACTTAATCTCCAGGCAAGATAGGAAACACATGTGTGTCTTCCTTTCATCTCTCTCCAGTGCACCCCACTGGGTGGTGAATGCTCAGAGGGATTAGTGAAAAGCCTGCCTTGAGTTTTCCAGCCTCTTCCCAGTACTGTCCTCTAGTGTGGGACCACCAACTCCTCCTGGATTCAGGGCTCAAGGGATTGGCAATAGTGCACATAGGCCTAAGGGGGTTAGGTTGTTGGTTCTGGTCACTAGACGGGTAAACAATGAGCACTAGCGAAGACCATTGAGCAGAGAAGGGGCATAATTGGAGTTGTGCTCTAGAAAGATCATTCTGCCAGCAGTGTGGAAGAATGAATTCGAGCAGGAAAAGGATGATGGCACGGAACATAGTCTTAGCTTTTCACAAAGTTCAAGTGAGGGATGATGCGAATTTGGAGTACAGAGGCGATTACACGGCCCACCCATGACCACAGTTCTTGGTATCAAGAGCAACCATGGGACTTACCAACTTCCACACATGGCATGCCTGCCTCAGTGGCCTCCGTGTCTATGCCTGCCTTCTCCCAGGAGATCCTCCACATCTTCCTCAGACATGAGTCTACATGTCATAAGCATGTCTGCTTCTAACAGGTTTTAATGTGCATTCCTTATCATAAAAGACTTGTGGTGAATTTGCGGTTTTGGCACAGGGCCATTTCCTTATCCTGCTCATAACTAACCCCAGTAAGATCTCCTTTACCTCTGTCACATTTAACTTCTGGTAACAGAGATAGGCGGAACAGGGATGTGTATATGGTGACAGCCTGGCAAATAGCCTCTCTCTTCTAGGATGAGGAAGGTCAGACTCTACAGCTAAGATCAGCATCAGCAATCATCAGAAATAACAATAATAATGACAAATAATAAAAAATTACTATTACAGCTTTGTACTTTGTACTGAGCACTTGCTTTGTACTAGATTTTGGACTGTGTTTACATACATTTAGTCATTAATTCTCATAACAACCCCAATTAGTGAGTACCATTAGTCTTTCTATTAAATAAAAAGAAAACCAAGGCTTAAATAGGGTTTAAGAAACCTTAAATACACATTAAACTTATATAGTGTTATATGTTAATTATATCTCCGTAACGCTGCGGGGGGTGGGGGGGAACCATGCAATTTACAACATCCACACACAAAAAAGAAACCTTCTTAAAGTTACACAGGTAGGAAATGGCAGAGTAGGGTTTCAAATACAGGCCTGTCTTATTCCTGAGCCTCTGTCTTATTGAGTGACCTCATGCCACAGAGAACATTGGCACCTCATCATTTCCTGCACACATGCTAATCTATTCCTGGGGCAACCTCCTGGTGTAAAGTCAAGCTAAACCAAACTGCAAGCATTTCTTCCAGCCTAATTCAATATAGAAAGAAGAGTCTGTGCCAAGTCTCGGCAGACCCTTTTACATTTAACCCAGCACCTGAATTCTGGGTCTTGGCAGAAGGGAATTTATCAAAGGATCCAAACCAGATGAGCCCTCATACCCACTACAGCACAGGATTGGTACAGCACCAATTCAGGTCCTGTGAGAAAGGAACAGAATGTATCCAGCACCCACCATGTCCCTCCTTCCAGAGACTCATCGCAGTCATCTTGCAGGGACTTCCTGGCATAGACAAGTTCCTGTCTCCAATTCATGAAACGTACGAGCCAACAGACAGTCCTGGCTCAGTGAGGTTTTGTGCCTTGTTGCTAGTTCTACGTGAACTCCAAGAGTGCTGGGCAGCCGTATCTGCCAAGCGAAGTGGGTCCATCAGCCAGGGCTCCAAGATCAAGCCTTCACCAGCCACAGTGCCTTGTCAGCTGAAAAAAATCACTCTCCCAAATGCAGAAACTACTGCCCGTCATCAATTAAGAGCATGTTACAAAGAACCTCTAAAAAGTCTGATGGCACAGAGAAAGTAAACAAAAGATTAATATCCAACATTTATATGCAAGCAATACATCATTAATGATCATTATAGAGAACTTGCTTAGTCCAAATGAGGTTCCAGAAGACTGGAAACGTTCCACTGTAACACCATATTTATAATAGCCACCCTGGGGAACAGCAGGCCCATCAACTTGACACAGCTAATATGCAAGGTAATGGAAATAAGTAGAGGTGAAATGGAGCCACACGGACACTGAATTATCTTGGGAGCCAAACTCCATGCAAATAATTAGAGACTGCCTGTTTATTAGCAGAGTGGAGAGGACATTCTTCAGACACCTCAGGTCACATTTTAACTTACCATTCGACACACTGGCACATCATGTTGCCCTGCTACTTAAAATCACAGCAACTGGTGAATTGACAGAGGACAAAGCGCTTCTGCTGAAAACTCAGGAAAGAGTGTGTGCGCCGGCGTGGGGAAGCGACATGATGCTGCAGAAGAAGGGGGTTTGGGTTTGAGTCCCAGTCCCCAGAGACTCACTGTGCAGGTCACTTAACCTTCCCTTTTATTGGTTTCCTCAACTCTGAAATGTGGATAATATCCCCAAACCACATGTCTTATACTCTGTGTAAAGCAAAATACTGGCGCCTATTTCAAAGCGCCTGGTAGCGTATGAGCCAGGAGAGGGAAATGCAAAGGCTCCATGGGCCAAGTGGCCTCCCTGGAGCCCAGGAGGACATAGTGGGGATTTTGCAAACTGGCCAGACGCGCCCTTTAAAAGGGCCCTTCAGCTCCAGCCTGTAATGCTGCCTTGAAGAAATACATGCCTCGCATCCTGGGTCCTCTCATTGTAAAGCAAAATTGGAAATAGCTCTTTTTTTTTTTCTTTTTGGTATGTGTGTGAAATCTGTCAATTGTAAAACGCAGCACCTAAAAAGTTTCTACAACTCTCTTCATGACTGCCTCCTGTTCATGGCCTATTAGTTTGCAACCTCTCCCTAATGGGTCATATGTTATAAGAGCAACTAGGAATTTTATTAGTTGATAATAATGATTGCTAACATTTATAGAATACTTACTATACCAGGTACTTCTAAAAGTTATATGAAGTAGTCCCAAGAAGCCCATGAGACAGGTAATTTCATAATCCCAATTTGACACATGTGGAAACAGGGTGAGATTATCACTGGCTAGAGTTAACTGGATTTTATGGAAGCCTTATTTTTTAATTTTAATTCAGCAGAGGATGTGGTGTAGGAACCCCTCCCCCACCCCCGGCTCTCAACTTTTCTTAACAAAACCCTTCCGCAATGACGGTTCTAAGGAAATATTTTCTCAAAGCATAGTTAACTGTAGATATTGCCTATAAAGAAGTACAGAGAATTTGTCCACATTTCGTCTCACACATTTACTTTTCTTTAGATTATCCTAACCCATGGAGTTAGTAAACCAAATAAAACTAGCAATTCATGTTTATTTAGCTGGGCAAAGCAGGGAGCAGCCAGGGAAGGCAATTTCTTAGCTTGACTCAGATATCAGAGCTAGACATGAAGTGGAAAAGGTAAGCTGCCCGACTGTGACGACTTCAAATACAAGGTCACTGAGTCGAGAGGTGGTGCCATGTTTCACCTTCTTATTAGTGTGAATGAAAGACTCCACCAGAGGTCTTCTGTCCTGGAAAGTCCTATCCAGAGGTGGTCTTTAAATTCAAGAAAGGTCTAGGAATAAAGAGAGGGGCCACCTACTGGAGAGAAGGCCTCTATTTCTACATGAGCCGTCGCAACCAGGTGATTATCTGAACGGTGAATGAAATACGACCTTACTGTCCCCGTCTCCTCCCTCGGTCAACCTCTGTCAATGCCTCTGCTTATCCACGAGACTGCCGGACAGGAAACGAAAAACAACTGAAACGCAGTGTTGTTCCCTGTGGGACAATCAGCAGAAAATGATCCCTTGCGATTACCGGAAAAGCGCTAACAACAAAAGAGACGGCTGGTGAAACCTCAAGTCCTGAAGCACGCAGGACCTATTGCTTCCCAGCCTGCGCTTCTGTTCCCACCCTCGGAGGGCCGCCGCTCCGCGCCCTCGGGGTTTCTCGGCCGGGCCTCTGCAGCATCGCCCTGCAGCTGGACACGGGCGGCTCCCGGGCGATAGAAGGCAGAGGGAGAACTGCCAGAAGGAGCCGGCAACTGAAGGGCAGAGTGAGGGGAAGCAAGGAACGGAGTCTTACCAAGGGTCAGTGTGTGGCCCTTGGCTGATTCCGCCGCGCACACGAGGGACGTGCTTGCGCGGGGAGAAAACAAAGTGGCAGCCCAGACCCAGAGGAGCCTCCGGTCACCTCCTCCCTGTCCGTGCGGCTTGGGGCCCGCGTCCCTTCTCTTCCCGTCCCAGGCTGAGTGCTTCCCCAAGGAACCGGGGAATTGGAACAGGATGTGTGTAAACCTGCCCCCCGCCCCGGGGGGAATGTGAAACAAAAGCAAAACAAGAAAAGAAACTTCCCTTCACGTGCCCTTCACCAAAAGGGCATTCATTCTGAGAAGCGGAGCGTTCTCTGAAAATGGCGCTTCCTTGGCCTGTGAGGGGGAACTAGTCAGTAAATTCTCAGAAGCAACGACAAAAGAAGAGTCTTGGGATTAGGACGACTTGTAGGTAGCCGTGATATTCATCATGAAAACGGAAATGATAACCACTGGAAAATTCCCCAAGAATAGGTTATGCTGGGACAGAGGGGAGAATGGTACTGATTTTTTTTTTTTTTTAAGGAGCAACCTGCCTCCCATCAGCGTCCCCCAAAACGACAGCCTGTGGGTCTTAAGCCCTTTCCAGAACATTCGATTGTGTAAGTATTTACAGAGCTTTGGTATGTGCCCGGCACTAGCGTAGGTGTTGTTTTTTGGGGGTTTTTTTTGTTTTTGGTTTTTTTTTGAGTGGCCATTAAGAGAAAGCTTTTTCCAGCAGAATCAGATCTATAAACATAACAAACTGATGGCTGCCAGAGGAAAGGGGCTGAGGGGATGGGCAGGAAGGGTGAAGGCGAGTGGGAGCTCCAGGCTTCCAGTGATGGAATGACTAAGTCACAGGGACGGAAGGCACGGCATAGGGAAATGGTATTGCAATAGGGTCGTATGGTGACAAATGGTGGCGACACTTGTGAGCACAGCATAAGGTATAGAGAGTTTGAATCATTATGCTGTTACACCTGAAGCTAACGGAACAGTGTGTGTCAACTATACACACAGAAATTTTTTTTTAAAGAGAAGACTTTTTTCAGTAAGCAAAGGCATCACATTGGGAATGGAGCCACTAGAATCAGGACTGGTTTTCATGATCCTTGAGCTTAATGAGAGATTTAGGTCCTGGTCCTCGATCCAAGATGGGAGAACTGTCTTGTGCACACTCCAGAAGTGGGCATCCCACGGAATGAGGGCTTTGAAGTTATCTCGGGTCCCAAAGAAGTCACTGGGCTCTCAGACAACTTGCAGCCCACTGCAGGCCCCAGCCTGATGCTCTGTGGAGCGCTAGACCCAATTAAACTGGGAACTGCTTTGCAAGTGCCAAGTGTCAGGCAACTTCCAGTGGATTTGGAATGAGGAGTAGAGGCAGGCCCGGAGCAAAATGAGCTGAGTAGGGAAAGGGGAAAATAGATTCCGAAAGTAAAAAGCAGGGTTCTTTGATGGGCTGAGGAACTGACACATGGAAAATGTAATGCATTATTGACAAACACGTATGCTGGCTGCAAAAATAATTAACACAAGCAGAAAAGAAATAGGAATGAAATGGAGCAGAAAGACTTTGAAAGATTGTGAAGTGGCCGCTGAAATTGCCAAGCTAATGTCAGAGAGATGATTAAAATTTTCCAATAGAACAGGTGAATGGGTAGTTAGGAGAGTGTGACGTAAACCAAGAGAGAGTGGATCATTATATGAATCTGCACTGAGGTACTAATCAGCATTGTATGTGCAACTTTGCAGTGCACATTTTAGCAGATGGAGGAAGCTCTTAAAAGCTGATAGCTAAAGCGAGTCTGGCTGCCTTTCTACTCCGTAATAACGGTCCCTGGAATGGGTACTTGTTCCAAGCGAGCACTGCAGGACCAGTTCTCAGAATAGAATTCCAGACATATCAAGATGCTCACAAAGTAAAAATCTCTGCAAAACTCTAGGGTGAAGGGAGAGGAAGGGGAAAAAACAGGTTTCTGTCTTCCTAAGCAGAGGTGCCTGGATGAACAGGCTCTAAACAGATAAGCTGGAGGCTCAGTAATCAGCACTCCAAGTCTCAAAGTAAAGATCAAGTAGCAACCAGGAGAGATTCTTCTGCAGGCCAAACTGTATGCATGCACACAGGCGTGCACACACTTTCTTGTAGACACTGTATTGCCACAATAACAAAACCAATTAGATGGCGGATTGTGGGTATGTTAAAAGGGAATAATTCTTCATGGTCAGAATGATTTTTTCGCTCATTCAACAGAAAAAGACTCTTATTTTTTATTTGTTGGCAAAGCCAAATTAGAAAAAATATATATCTTTACGACCACAGGAGACAAATGAGTGATACCAAATATCACTAAAAATGCTATTAATCTACAGTGATATAAAATTACCATCTCAGCACAAAGAAAGCCTATATAATCTGAATTTCTCTAGCATCATAAAAACGAATGAGAAGCGAAATTGAGAGTAAGTATGCTTTTGAGATGCTATTAAGAGTTACATGCATTGTTAAAAAATGTGGCTAGACAGGCTGGTGATTTACCTTGAGAAACAAATTTATAGAAACACAGAAAATTTCCAAATGGGACCAACTCATTGCTCTTCTCATTGGTTGATAACACCTTGGAGGGTGTTATTCTCCTTTCTTAGATATTTAAGTGTGGATGATTAGCCATTGACCTTATGGATTATTTCCCCCTGTTTTCATTTGCTCATGTTCTGCACATTTCAGAAGCCAAAAGTAGCGTGGGGTGGGGGAAGGATGTGACAAGGAAGAGAATACAGGTCAGGGGTTTCTTCTTCAGGGACCAGACGAGTCCCAGTGATCCCACTGGGTGACCAGTGGGGACCACAAAGCACTGTGGGCTCCTTGGCTAGCGTACCTCCCCAAATGTGAACAAGGCCGCACTGTCTCCCCTCATCTCTTACTCCGTCTGGGGGAGGGAAATATCAGCCCAATTCCAGGATGTTTCACAAGCCTCTGGAAGAGCTGGAAGAGGGTAATGGATGGCCAGGTCATTATCTGGCCCGAAGTGGAGGGCAGCGGCCTTGGGCTATTTATTGACTGGGTGGGAGGCTAATGAGGGTACGGAGGAGGACGGGTTGAGTAAGGTAAAAAGATAGAGAAGTGGAAATGGGAGAAATGAGTGTTTCCACTTCTTCCATATATAACAAAAGGGAAAGAAATAAACTCATCACCACCACCAACTCCACTTGGGGAAATTTAGAAAAAGACATGTGACAGTTTTTCAACTGGTCTCAAAGGTGATGTGGGAACAGTATCTTAAGGTGGTAAAGTTCCACCAAGATGCTACAGGTAAGCTCAGTTTGCTGCTCGCCAGAGGAAAAAGCATGGTAACGATAGTTTTTTCCTTTTCATTGCTGCCTTTTCTACATAGGTTTTACCATCTAAATGTAATACTAGGTAATATTGTTACTATATGTAATACTAGATACAGGACATCTCTGGGAGATGAGGAGGCACATCATACTGATGGGAAAATACGGTCTCAGGGCACTACAGTGTCCCGCCCAGAGGCACATAATTAGAACAAGCTTAATCCAGAAATAGAACTGAAATCCCACTCTGATCCATGTCCTTTCTACGAAACCCTACCAGGCACCTAGCAACCCTTTTGGCAGAGACACCAGCCTTGAGGACACAGGGATGCTGGGCATGGCCTTCTGAGTCCTAGCAGAAGTGAACAGAAGGGACAGATTCCAGTTGGTGGCACCTGAAGCTTCAATTTACAGGGCCTTCTTTAAGAAAAAGAATTTTAAAAGATGAATAAAAAACCAGGTATGAATGGAAAAATTAATTTCAATGGGTAAAGAAATTGCATCAAATCAGAAATTTTATAACACTAACAAGTACCACAAATTTCCAAAAAATCCAGAAAAATAACCGAAAAACAGAAAAATATTTTTATTAGTTTATTAGAACTGATACAACTCTGTAATGCTGGTTTTCCTACATTTCTTGTCTTCATACTCTTTGATTGCCTCTTTCTATAATAACGATTTTGTAATATTTCCTAAAAAAAGGATAGACAAGTAATTCAGTCTTTCCTCCAGTATGATTAATCAAAATGTGTTTATTATTGATGGTTTTAAAAAGTGATTCTTGCTTCAGCCTTTTATGGCAACGCCATACCTGTAAATTCCTCAGCAGTTTTGTGCTTGAGAGGTGTTTCTTACCTGAGGCCACAGCTTTTAGAGACTTGATCAAGCCGGGAAGTACCCCTCCCCACTTTCCAGTCCCAAGTCCTCACCTCCCTCTTCCTTATCAGGCCTGATCCGCGAATAGAGGTCGGGATGCCAGATGGCCATAAAGACCAGGTCAAAGGTGGTAATGAGCAGTGCCTGGTTCCGTTACTTCTAGTTGAAGGCAAAGCTGGGCCAGGATGCTCAAGGTGGCCCACCAGAAGAAGGTGTCATTAGGGACCAGGTGGCTGGAGAGATTGTGCCCAGCGTGCCAGCCCAGCCAGCAGCCCCAGGACCACCACAGGCAAGGGCAATGATGCCCCCAGGCTGAGGCGATGCTCTTTGTCTCCTAGATCAGGTGCATGCTTTCTCCTGCAGGCAGCCCCTGTGCCTTGGAAAAGACCTTGAATTTTCAGCTTCTCCAGCTATGCTGACTCCGCCTCTGGTCGGCTCCGGCCACATTATGAAATGGAAGCTTCGTTTTCAGGACCTTGCTTTCTCTTTGGAGCATTACCTGTTCTTGGAATGTAAGTATAGTAGAAATTCACAGATGGAGCATTTGTAGTAGTAAGTTTTGAAGCTCAAAGAAACTTTTCTAACCTATCAATAATAAACATTCAAATTTTGATCAATCTTGTTAGAGGAAAGACTGAGTTATCTTTCTATTCCTCCCATAGTAAATATTACAAAATTGTCACGTGAAGAGTCAGTCAAGGAGTAGGCAGCCAAAAAAGTGTAGGGAAAAGAAGTATTGTAGCAGGGTGGCCCCCTCAGCAGCTCCGGAACCCAGAGGAGATAAGGAGATGCCCCCATCACTCTCAGGTACTCCCAACCCTATAGAGAATTGCTCTTGGCTTCCTGGGAAAACTCATTAAGAAATGTTTCCCTTTCAAATAAATGCCTGGGAAACATTTAAAGTGCCTCATACTTGGGCGACTGAATTTAGATCAGAAATATTAGGACAAAAATCCTCAATATTTTAAGGAACATAGCTGTAACTGTGGTATTTCACGAAACCAATAGGGAAGATACTGTGATGTTCGAGACTATCCCCTCAATTAGGCCAAGAAACAGACCCACCCATCGCAGGTATGTCTACAGCCAACAACAAATTTTGTAACAGATGTTAAAACCTTTCCATTGGTCCTGATTTCCTTACCGATTAGAAAGGGAACGGGACTGTGGTTATACTTAGCTCAAAGGATGTGAAAGCACCTACCACAGTACCCTGCATATGTGCTTAATAAATGGTATTTCCTTCCCAGGGCTTTACAATATAGGCTCTTGAATTTTACAGACAGTGTTCTGTGGTGTCTTTCATCTTTACTAAATGCTCCATTTATGCAACTTGAGTTCCTGCTGGAACCCAAGAGACCCCATTGTTTTTAAGGCCTCACTGATTCCTGACTTTTGCTTTATCTTCATCACCCAAAGACCAAACCCTGAACTCCTGCTTCCACTGTAGAGTGCCTGTTTTGTGTGATGTTGAAACTAATCCAGAGGACAAATGAGCTGACAATGTTAGATCATTTCTTCACATAGCTTTTGATGTTCAATCTTCCCTGAAAGACTGGCTACACATCTCAGAGGGGAGCATGAGGCACCATGAGACATGCCTACTATTTTCTCTCATACTCAGACTTCTCCAGGCTGCACATATTTCTAATTCTAGAAGTGCCTATGAGCATTTAGGGTCATGCACTGACATAGTCAATGGTCTATGCAAAGCTGTCCATGTGGGATCAGATCACACATGCTCAATTATTCTTTGAGTCCTTTCCTTTGAAATGGATGCTTCAATGCTTCAAAGTTTTCTGATATCCAGCAATGTACTTTTCCAGACCTCTTCCTAAACTATGTCAATTTTAAGGTCTACAGTAGGGTTTTTATCTGGTTTTGAATGCTGAATGTATCTGGCTCATTTATTTTATTATTATTTTGTTGTTGTTATTATTATTATTATTATTATTATTATTATTATTATTATTATTATTATTCTGTGTATGCTCATAAAGGGGCAGGGGACTGGGGAGGAGAAGGCAAGTAAGGTAGAATTCTAGCTCAAAACAAGTTGATTAAAAGGTAGTGATTGTCTTTCAGATCCTCAGCCTCACTCTCAATCTGAGACCGTTGTTTCCAAAGGCGGAAGGAGATGGCTTAGAAGTAAATGGGCAGCACTGTTGGGATATAAAAGTGATTGGCATGGGCACAGCCCATATCAGCAGTACCTTCTGAATGGAAATGGAGCTTGCGTTCCTATCATGTCGTGTCATGTCATGTCTTGTCATATATTATGGCTTCCTTCAAATTGCTCTGTGTTCCTAAACTTAAAGGAACAAGGAAAATGCTTGCAGAAATGTTAACTCGAAGAAATAGGCTTGTGGGGGCATTAGTATAGCACCTTGAGCTCTTTGGAGTCAAGGCACTGGCTCAATTTTCCTTGCTAATAAATGTTTTTGTCACAAACTCATACCCAATTCCATTATCTGTGCAATGCATAAATATTCCTTTGGTTTGTAGCAAGACCATTTGGTATTAAAGTTATTGGAAAACTACTGATCAATTACTAAGATGCATCCTAATGAGAAATAAAGCCTAGACATGACTCTAGAAGTAAATAGATGGTTAAAAATAACTCGGCAGTTGGCAATTGGAGTAAACCTTAGAAATAATTTCATCCAATCCAGTCATCTTACAGATAGGGGAACTGAGGCCCAAGTTGCTCCTGTGATTTGGTCAGAGAAAGCAGCAAACGAGCATTAATGTCCAAATGTTCTGATGTCTACTTGAAGCTAAGACGTGATATGATAATATTTGTACACTGCACTGGAATGAACTGGGGGGGACTTGAGGACACCTATACAGGCTAGGTGAAAATACTGATTACATTTTTTAAAATATTTTATTACTATGATAATAAAAATAAAATACAGAGCATTCAAGATGGGTATTAAATATTAAATTCATATAAAATCTCAAAATAAAATCTTTTCCAAAAATGTTAATAAGAAAGTTGTGCTTGCTTCCATGCACATAACTGTTTTATACCAAGTTTTATGTTTGAAATGGCTACAAGCAAGTCCTGATCAAGTCTTTTTAATGATCTCTTCAAATTCTTGATAGTCACCATTGATGAGAAACTTGGTTCACACAAGTAGGTGATAAAAAATTTAAAGCCATTTTTTACAGCCATTCAAAAATTTACAACAGTTGAAATTATCTTTAAAGAACCTAAGAGTTCTTCTTTTTTATTTTCTTTGGCCGATGTAGATGTTGAAATTTCTTGTGATAATGGAAATGAATTTCAAATCCAGTCAAACTTTTCCGTTCCAAGTCTTTGAAAGGAAAGGCACTTGAAAGTGCAGAATGTGCACACAGGGCTCGAGTCCTTGCCCGGCCACTTGTGTGGACTCCACTAAAAGGGCAGACCTGTACAAATGGGCATAAGTGACCAAGATATGTGAAGAAAGAGGTGCAGGGCTACCTTCTGAGCTAGGCCTCGCAGGAGTTCCCACCTGGCCTCCCCGTCTCCCCATCTCCCACTCTCCACCCAGACTTGGACCGCACCTCACGTTCCTGTTCCACAGGCCCCTGCAACAGGAAGTCTCTAGCATCTCTGCAGCCCTTTTGCCCACAGGAGGCAGCAGTGAGCTCTGCAGCAGACAGTTGCGGTAGATGGCCAATTTCTCTCCATTTGCAGAGAAACTCCCAGTTTTAGCCATCGGTAGGGAATATGGGGCATGCCCAACAGAGCCCCCAGGCTGCTCTTGGCGAGTCCTGGACTGATGAGCAGCTTGGGACCTCAGTTACCCCAGGCCTCAGGCACTGAGGGTTTACTCGTTCACAGTACACCTGTAACCTTTTCCAGCACAGCAATCAGGAAGCCCAGGGAGGTGCAAAGAGCTGGTGTATGTCTGCAAGTGACAGGCTGGGGCCAGACAGGATTGTCTGCCACTCAATCTGTCTTCTCTCACCTCTCCATTAATAATCTGGCTAACATACTCTCCTTGAGAATGAAAGTAAGGTCTCCTCAGTTCTCTCTCAGCAAATGTGGTAGTTTGACTTCCCTCGTCTAATAAATAGTGGTCCTAGAAATTCATACAATTAGTATCTAATCGAAATTTTATTTTGCAAATAAATTAATAATACTAAATCTTATTACACCCACTTCGATACCTCAGAGAGCTGACTGCTTTCTTTCCACAGATGCTCAATGTCAGTGAGAACGGCACCACTGACCACTGTAAAAACAAACATCATTATGGATAGAAAAATAAAATCAAGTAGTTTCTTTTACAGTTTTCTGCCCCAACTCCATTCATTATCTGAATGCATATGCTTCATCCATTTCCATTTCCTTGGGCTGAGCAGTTTATGTCATCAAGAACTGCAACCTGCACTAAAAATGCCCTTCTCCCATCTTTCTTTTTAAAAAGAGAAACATTTTTTCCCCGTGGCTGGGAAGAAGTGCTGAGTGGACAGCCCTACGGCTTCTGTTTATCCTGTGAGCAGCTATGGGCACAAATCAGCACCCAGTTTCTCCTGATTTCTGTGTGGAACGATGTCCTTCAGGGACCCACTCTTGGGGTCACGAGGGTGATGTATTCCCCGCTGTCACATGTATTCCCTGCTGAGAGCAGTTTTAGCACCTCCGGTGCTGCCAGAGGGAGCGGCAGCCAAATTCTGACCCTGATCCGTGTTCAGCATGAGCATCGGGCCACTGTGCGCCCAGGGCGTGCGCCACATGGGAGCCCCGCCACTCACAGCTCCATTCACACCCTTCGGGGACCCCAGCATTCTGCTCACTGGCTGTGCCCTGTAAACACTGTACAAGCACATTCCTTGCCTTTTTTCTTTGCTCAGTCAGCAGTTCCTATAACATGGTAATGTTATACCACTAACTATCCCTGATCTCAGTGGCTTGAAAGAACCATCATTGTATTCTCACTCAAACATTTGGATTTGGCTGATCCGGGCTCGCTTCAGCTGGCCTTGATTTCAAGCCACAGATTGGGTCCAGATCAGCTCGACATGTTTTTTTCATCCTCTTTAGACCACCAGACGAGCCTTGGTATTTTCTTCTCGCAGCAGAAGCCCAGCTGCACGAGCATATTTTCCATCTCTGCTGGTGGCATGTCTGCTAATATTCCATGGGGCAAGACAAGTCACGGGGCCACGTGCAACATCAGTGGAGTAGGAAAGTACAGTCCCCCATGAAGGTATCCAGAGAGGCAGGAGTGGGAGGTGGGAGTATTTGCTGACCCATCATCTAACCCACCACATACCAAATCCAAATTACAGGACCAATAAACACGCCATCGGGATGGAGTCAAGCCTGAGACAGTCTGCTCTAAAAGGTTTATGTGAAGGAATACATGTCTCATATTGTACAAATATTTCACATCAAAGCATTACCACTTGGCTTCTTGGTCAGCTCACAGCTGATCCTGTTTGGAACAGTCCGGACTCGCCCAGTGAGGGACCCGGGTTTCCAGAACCAATGCCGCCTGGTCTTTAAAGAAATCACTCCTTTCTTCTCTGACTTGTACTCCCTGCTGTTGGAATTGCCTAGGCTCCAGAACCTTCTGTATACTTTCTTTCTTCCTTCCAATCTCACCCCATTTCCAGCTCTTCTGCCATCTGAACAGACTTCTTTCCAAGTCCCAGGCTACTTCTGGGGAAGTCTGGGATGCCTTTGCAAACACAAAGAAAGAAGAAACAGAGATCCTTTGCTAACGCCCTTTTCTTCTTCCAGCTCAATGTGTGTGTGTGTGTGTGTATTTACAGCATGCGTGTGATACACCATGCTCTTATCACTGGTGATGGAGCAGAAGTTAAACACACATAAATGGCAACCACCTGCATAGTACTTGCCCCTCCCTACAGGGGAGGAAAGTTACAGCATTATCTTTGGGCCCCCCTCACCTCTATTGTTCTGCACTGCCTTTGGTCTGAAATAGTCCCATGGAAGTCTCTTTCACAGGGACAACGACATAGTGAGTAGTCACATGTTTAATTTTTCAGAGTCAGTATTTGCAGAAAACATGAGCACAGCAGGATACTGCCTTGGAGTTGTTGATTAATGCCTTTCTGAAACTTCCCTTCTTTAAATTTCCTTTTTATTTTCAGCTCGTCATTAGTTTCGTAATGGGGTGTGTACCTGTTTGTGTCACTACATTATCTTATTGCCCCAAAGCCTGGCAAGGACCATGGTGAGCTGTGATTCAGGATCAAGTCAAAGAGACCTCCTCCTTCACAGCCTGGTCCGTAACCAGTAAGAATGATAAGAATGACTTAACCCAGTGCCCTTGGGAAACAGGGACCAGCTGTAGGCACCTGAGAGAAGCAATGTGGAACCGATATCATCTCCAACCTAGATGATGGGGTTGTTTGTCACCTGTTTAGAAAGCTGAAACACCACCATGAAGTAAATGGTTCTTTGATACCCATTTCACATGCCAAACAAAGGAGGCACAGGGACAGATGAAGTGACAAGTAAGAGTCGCACTGTGAATCTGTGGGAGCCCTGAGTGACCTTTAGGAGTCTCTGCTTCTCAGGGCATCGAGATCCTGGCTCGAGACTAGACACTACGAATCTTTCATTGTGCAAATCCCTTTCCGATGGCTTTCAGACAGGAGCAGTGGAATTGAGAAAATATCAGAAAAGTTGTTCTGTAAGAGGAAGGCAAGCCATTTTCAGTCCCCTGACAACTTTCCATTCCTCCTTTCTAGAAGGTGTAGACAAATTTTCATCACAAATCCTCGGGGCCATCGGTTTTCCATCCCATGTGCTACAACATGAGATAGAGAATTTTCATTGTTGTGTGACTGTTTGTATGATTGCTTATGTAGCTTATAGACCTCAGAGAAATGTAATGTTGATTTTCCTCAGATATTAAGACTTGACCCTATTTTATATTTATGTCCAAAAATGTAAAGTCTGAGCATCTTAGCTTGGAATCATCAAGTGCCAAGAAATTAGTCTACTAAAGTGGCTCATAGAACTTGAAACAATTATAGTTTCTCCCAAAGCTGAAAAAAAGAACTTTTTAGTCAAGGCCATTCAGCCAAGCTCATGTGAAATGAAAATTCCATTACATTTTCTAAAACCTTTTTGCTGGGCAAGAGGTAAAAATAAATTTAGAAACCCATGAAGAAACCTAAAAGTCATTTAGACAGGTTTCTCTGGGCAAAGGCCTTCCAGCAGGTCTCTGCCCATTACTGTAAGTCAAAACATCTAATGTCCATTTACTCTTGAATCTTCTTTATTCCCCACCCAGAGCTCACAGTCGGCCTGTTTCTAATTCCTCTGTGCCAGCATATCTATTAATGTCCCAAGTGGCTTTCTTTACAGCCGTGTGATCATCTGTGTATTATTAACTAACCGCAAATTAAAGTCATTACTTGGTGCTTAATTTTATGTAACATTTCTTTGTAATGTGTACAAAAGAAATTTGTTTTTACAGGAGTTTGGTAAATAGCATGTGCCATGATTAATTAGAGAATTTAATGGGTCTGTTGATCTGAAATTAAATTTGGTGCAACAATTTTCTTTAAAAATAATTTTTTAAATGACATTTCAAGGTGTGTGAGCTTTTAAAAAAATGAAACATCTTGCACTGGTGGTCCTTATGTCCCACTGCAGATCTGTTGGACTTTACCTGCTAAAGGACTCATTTTTATGTTTCTCAAATCTATAGACACTCTAAGGAACAGCAACATTCAAATAGCTATTTTAAATCCTTTTTGGACCAAAGTAGGGGGGTAAATGAACAAACTAACAAGCTAATTCTTAAATACTTGGAGGGTCAGTCATCGTTCAGTATAGTTCACTGCCCTCTAGCTCTTGTGCTCTTCCTCTTCTTCAGACACATCAAATGTATTCCTACCTCAGGGCCTTTGCATGTGTTCCTTCTGCCTTGACATCTCTCTGCCTGAGTCTTCATGTAGCTCAAATCTTAGACAAGGACAGGGCGCCTGGCTCCCTCAGTCGGTGGAGCGAGTGACTCTTGATCTCAGGGTTGTGAGTTCGAGCCCCACGTTGGGTGGAGAGATTACTTAAAAATAAAACCTAAAAAAAAAAATCTTGGGGACTTCTCTGACCATCCAAGCGGAGAAAGTTCCCTGCCCCAGTCCCTACCACATCACTGTGTTTAAAGTTTTATTCACAGAATAAGTCTCTCTCTGACATTATCTGGCTTTTATTTGTTCATTACTTTTCCTCTGTCTCCTCCTAGGAAGGTAAGATCCTTGAGAGCAAAAACTTGTCTACCTTATCCTCCCTGTATCTCCAACACCTAGAACAATGCCTGGCACATTAATCAGTGTTTCATACATCTTTATGAAATGAACAGATGAATGTCATTGCTCTCACAAACCCCTAAAAATAGCCATGCTCCTGACTGAGAAAGAGCATAATTGGCTTTAAAAATTTTCTTGAAAAAACAGAAAGAGAAATTCAGTATTTGTTGGCTAGGCATGAGATGCATTGGAAAGAAATGAATAATTAAAATGTGAACGAATTAAAAGCTGGGAAGGACAGGAATAAAGGTTGTAACTAACTGCTTAGCTTGCACAAACACCAAGTACTGACCAAGAAGTGAAACTTTGGATCCTTCTATCTTTATAAGCCCAACAAGCAGTCTGAACAGTTCCCATTAAAAGAATTATGCAGGCCACTGTCCTTGCTGATAATAAACTACAAGATCTGAAGTTTCTTTCAATTGTCTTATATTTAAAGCAGGATTCTGAAGGTTAAGATGATGTTTCACAGTACAGGGATATGAGGAAGAAGAGGCTGCAAGAATGTAACAGAATCCTCACCAAGAATAAAAACTAAGAGATATAAATTTCCATGCTCAGTGTCATACTATGTTGATGTTTTGGGTTTTTTTAAAGATTTTATTTATTTATTTGACAGAGAGAGACACAGCGAGAGAGGGAACACAAGCAGGGGGAGTGGGAGAAGGAGAAGCAGGCTTCCCACCGAGCAGGGAGCCCGATGCGGGGCTCGATCCCGGGACCCTGGGACCATGACCTGAGCCGAAGGCAGACGCCCAATGACTGAGCCACCCAGGTGCCCCGATGTTGATGTTTTTATACTTAAAATACACTGAAGTCTCTTTCCCAAGACTCCTGTACCTTTAAAGCTCTATAATTCAACATGAAGTCTGTATCAAACCAATAATAATAATAATAATACGGGCCTAGCAGTATTAATAAGATTTTATTTCCCAATCATGAGTGGGGTCTGGAAAATGTTTATTTTCTGATTTTCTGAATGTGCTTAGAGTGAAAGGAAATCTAGGTGGCTCAGTGAGCAATGAGTTAGAATTTCCTTATGTTCAAATACCATCTCTGCCATTTATTAATTGTAAACTTTGGCAAGATATTTAATTTCTCCGAGTCTCAGTTTTCTCATATGCAAAATGGGTCTGATATAACTCATGTGGATTACTAACTGGCACTAACTCCCCAAACTTTGCCTCACCCAACCAATCCAGAGTCGAGACTCGGCCACTTCAGGCTGTAGCAATTCCCGGCCCGCACGGAGCCCCGAGGACTCCCCTGGTGCCAACACCTGTCCATTAAGAGAGACTTAATTCATTAATCCTAATGAGTGGACCTTGTGTGGAACCTGACCCAAGCAAAGCAAATGCTTTGTTATGTTCTGTTTTGTTTGAAGGAGAACAGGATCGGTAGGGTGTTCCTAAAAGGAAATCTGAAAGAATGGAGAGCATTGGGGTAGAGAGGTTGGGAAGAGCGGGGGTGCAGGCCAAGGAGGCAAATGTGGGACCTCCTCGCTGCCCATACTCATCTCAACCTCATTTAGCTCTCGTATCCAATTAGCACCGCAGCGAAATGTTTTGGTTTAAGTAGAATCTTAGAATAGGGATTCAGAAAAAGAGCAGCTCTATTAAATCATGCCCTCCATTTCAACTAGAGATAAAACAGGAGAGAAAGGAGACATAGCTCCAAATTCAATTCTATCTTCAGTTATGCTTTATAGAGAACTTCTGTCATTCACAAAAGAGATGTAGCTTCCCCAGGGGAGACAGCAGGTGTACATTTTCTCTCAAGGTTATTTAATTGCTGTCAGGAAGACATATGATTAACAAAACCAAATGCTGGAAATATGAAGTATAGACAATTTTAAAGTTGTTTATATAGTTGATTGCAGTATAACATACAATGTGTTTATATGCCATAAACCTGCCTATCACAAACTATGTCCACACCTGTGCATCTGCATTAAACAGCCCACTGCTTAGCTGTGCATAAATCCCCTGCTGAGAGAATGGCCAGCACCCAGCAGAACCTAGCTTCCCCTAATGGCCTCTCAGTTACCTTCTACACACCAGCTTGGCACCAGTGAAGCTGAGGCCTAAGGCCTGCTGACCTGTAGTGTCCTCTGCTGTGGTGAGAGCCCTCTGAGCTCCAGAAAAGGAGACCAGCCTAAAAATGACAGGCCTTTGGGGATTCCTCACTGTCCTTTACAGCATTGCTACTCAAAACGGGGCCTGCTATGGTAATCTTGGTTACCGTGCAGAGATGAGCCAAGCATAGAATCGAGAGAAAGCATTTAAAATGTTGAGAACCATTTGGCAGGATGAGTTTATGTCTGTTGAATCTAATAAAAAATGGGACTTGAATTTTGTGTGTATTGGTTTTTTATTCCATTTTAAGTTATTTTTATTCCCCTTCCAAAATATCAGGCTGTGACAGATTGCTAATTAAAAAAACAAAACAAGGGCGCCTGGATGGCTCAGTTGATTAGGCGACTGCCTTCAGCTCAGGTCATGATCCTGGAGTCCCGGGATCGAGTCCCACATTGGGCTCCCTGCTCGGCAGGGAGTCTGCTTCTCCCTCTGACCCTCCCCACTCTCATGTGCTCTCTCTCATTCTCTCTCTGTCAAATAAATAAATAAAATCTTAAAAACAAACACAAAAAAACAAAACAAAAACTTATCTTTCACTATACGTAATTGGAGAAGCACTGCCTGAAGAGTGATGGCCCCCACACATGCTGTATCCCAAAGCTTCCCCTTGACACTCTGACAGTTCCAAGAGGCAGCCAATGGCAAAAGTGTGGACTTAGGAAGATGGACTTCCCAAAGAGTCAAAGAGTCACTCCTAAGTGAGAAGCAAGCATGTAATCTACACAGGTGTTAGGTCCACACCAGGGCTTGGTAGATCTCATGACACCAGCCCAGCTGACCCCTGGGCACAGCAGAACCCTTAGTCTTTCCAACAGTACCATAGTGTAGTAATGGCAGAAAGAGTAGCTGTCAAGACTTACATAGGACTTAACTGTGGTGCAGCTACCATCCTAAAAGCTCTAGGTATACCAGATGGTTCCTCTCTTTGGAGTGACATATACGCACACCTGTATATGTACACTGGGAAGTGTAACATCATGTCATTTACGTGTACACTGGGAAGCGTAGCATCATGAAAATTTGCTAATGACTGACCCCTTATTCAGGTATTTCAAGACATCATGCCAAGTATACTAGACACTTATTAAAGAATAGAAAAATAATGCCCAGGAAAGAAGAGTTTTGTGTTCAGATATTGGTCATAGAGCTCAGCTGGAAAAAAAAATTTTAACACAGAAACAGCATTCCATCTTGGAAAATATGGGGATAGTTGGAACTATGTTTTTTATTTTTTCGTTGTTGCACTTGAAAATTCTCGGGCAGGAAGCAGAGATTCACAAAATACACGTAAGAGGCAAACACAACAACACAACAAAACTTGCTTCACAGTAGAGAGAGGTTATCTAGTACCAAATTTTTCATTTACTAGTTTTCTCCCCCCAGATAGGTTGTAAGACTGAGGCACAGTTCAGATATTTCTGTACTCCTTGCCCCTTTTTGAGGTTTAATAAATGTTCAAATTTTAGGAAGTCTGTTTTCACAAACAGAATCTATTTGCCCTTGAAAAATGAGCCTTCTTAGACTCTGTGTAAGGGCAGATGTATTCTGCCCTCTCCTGTGATCTCTGCTATATCCAAAGCTACCCCACTGCTGTTGGCAGCCAGATTCCCTACTTGGCTTTGGGGTGGTCAAAATAAGTTAATCACACATAGATTTTTTAGTACATCAATGTAGGGAGGAATCAAGGAGTTCACACTGAGGAAACCTAAGTAGGGGAAACGTTAGCTTCTCCCTCATGTTTCCATGACCTTTGTCCTTCCTTGGATTCTGGGGACAATCTGAGGCTCAACTTCGTGGGGTTAATGGATGTTCCCAAACCAACATGAGCAGGCATGGAGATGTTTTCTCCCAATTGAATAAAATCTCTTCTTCTTCCCACCATTTAAAAACCCAAATGGTAATGCTAAAGCCCAATCAATTAATATTCATTGGAAGCCCATAACATTCCAGAGCCGTGATTCCTGCCCCTAATTAACCATGAATCTTAAGAGACTCTTCTCCACATTAACTCTCTGTGCCCTTCGAGATGAAGTCATGGGTGTAGGCATCCTCCTAAAGGTAGAGAAGAGAAAGAGCGGGCCTCCAAGGCGACTCGGTGAAAGACAGAAGGTGAATTAGTGAAAAGACAAGAAGAAAAGGGTATCTGTTACTTAGTGGGGATGTTTCCAGGAGAGAATGTCCCAACTCGTTTCATTGTGTTATTTCTCATGTGTCTATAGTAACAAGAAGTAGGCATTATAAATGCCTTCAAATAATTCTTGGGGTGCCTGGCTGGCTCAGTCGGTGGAAGGAGCGACTCTTGATCTCAGGGCCATGAGTTTGAGCCCTGCGTTGGGTGTAAAGATTACTTAAAAAATAAAGCATGTTTTAAAAATTGTCATTTTACCTTCCCAACAAAGTAATGAGAAAGATATTAATATCTCCATTTTATAGATAAGGACACCAAAACTCAGGAAGAATAAGTCTTCGTCCCCACAGTCATACATATTAGAGCAGAGCCAGGACCTTAACTGAAGTCCTTTGCCTCTAAGCTCAGTGCTCTTTTACCATCACAGATGCCTTTATGGTCTTTTCCTGGATTTAACATTTCCCAAACTGAATTCCCGATTATTCCTCCAAATCTTTCTTCTCTCAACGTCTGTATAAGTCTGGGAGTCATCTTTTGACACTTCATTCTCTCTCACTTTCCCAAATCCAACCCATCACCAAATTATGGCAATTTCACATCCAAACACCCCTCTTGCTACTTCTAGCTCCACCACGTGGTTCAAGCACTCCAGTCACTTATTTGTAAATGCACATCGAAGTGGAATGTGTCCAATTAAGAATATTACCAGGAGGACAGAGTACTTGGGAGATGAGCTAGATTTCCTTTTAAAAATAAGATTTTGAGGGGCGCTTGGGTGACTGAATCAGTTAAGCGTCTGACTCTTGATTTTGGCTCAGGTCGTGATCTCAGGGTTGGGTTCTGTCCTTAGCAGGGAGTCTGCTTCTTTCCCTCTCCCTCTACCCCTCCCTCCTACTTGAGCGCACTCTCTCTCTCTCTCTCTCAAATAAATAAATAATTTTTTTTAAAAAATAAGATTTTGAGAGGTTTCTTCAAAAGAAAATAATTGAGGGTCACCATATTTGCTTGGATATATTGGGAAGTATTAGTTGTAGTCATGGTCATATCTTTTCTTTTTTTTAAAGATTTTATTTATTTACTTTAGAGAGAGAGAGGCTGCAGAAGCAGAGGTGGGAAGGCACAGAGGGGGAGGAGCAAAGAGGGAGGAGCAGAGGGAAAGAGAAGCTGAAGGGGACTCCATGCTGAGCCTGAGCACGGAGCTGGATCCGGAGGTGGCGCTGGATCTCACCACTGGGAAATCATGACCTGAGCTAAAACCAAGAGTCAAATGCTTAACAGACTGAGCCACCTAGGTACCCCCATCATGGTCGTGTCTTAAGTTTGTATTTTAACTTCTCTAAATGCAATTGAAATCCTTTCAGGAACAAATCAGAGTTTCAATTAAATGCACTGTGATTTAATAACAAAAGAAACTAATGCTTTAGATGATCGAGTTTTCCTCTCACAATCAGACTCTGAAAGCTGGCCAAACAAATGTTCTTATAATTTTACAGATTGAAAAAACTGAGGTACAGAGAAGCAAAGTGACTTGCCCAGGGTCATACAACAAGACTAGGATCTGGAATACCCACACCCATTTGGGTGTTCTTTTCCTGTAGGTTCTGCTAGCCTCTTGGATGCATTCTGTCCTCATAGTTTAATGCTAAGATGACCCAAAGAATAAAAAGCAATCTAGGAAATTCAGAGTTAGCAGAAGTCTGTGGCACGTACATTGTGGCCCAGATACCATAGCTTTTCTTCTGTTGTTCTAGACACAGTGTGTATGCTCCAGAAAATCAAAAGCAAAGACCTTAGCCAGAAATTTTCCTAAAGGACAAGAGTATTAAAAATAACTATAGCTACAATAATTTGGTAATGAATACACAATATAAAAAGAGATAAATTGTGACATCAGAAATGTAAAAGGGTAGAGTTTTTTGTATGCAATCCAAGTTTTGTTGTTAATGTAAAATAGACTGTTATATCGATAAAATGTTTTATGTAAGCCTCATGATAACCACCAAGCAAAAACCTCCAGTAAATTCATAAAAGATAAAGAGAAGGGAATTAAAGCAGCCCACTATGCAAAATCATCAGTTCACAAAGGAAGGCAGCAAGGGAGGAAGAAAGGAACAAAGGGACTAAAAAGCAACCAGAAAACAGTAAGATACCATTAATAAATCCTTACCTATCAATAAGTATTCTAATGTAAATGGATTAAATTTTCCAGTCAAAAGGCATACAGTAGCTGGATGGATAAAAAGACAAGACCCAACTATATGCTGCCTGTAAGAGACAACCTTCATACCACCCAGAGTCATCTATAAATTCAATGCAATCCCTATCAAAATTCTACTGACATTTTTCAAGAAATAGAAAAAACAATCCTAAAATTCACGTGAAACTATAAAAGATCCTGAATGCCCAAAGTAATGTTAAGGATGAAGAACAAAAGCTGAAGGCATCACACTTCCTGATTTCAAACTAGATGACAAAGCTTTAGTAATCAAAACAGTATGGTACTTGCAAAAAGACAGACACACAGATCAATGGAATAGAACAGAGAGTCAGAAATAAACTCCTGCATATATAGTCAACTAATATTTGGTAAGGGAGCCAAGAATACTTAATGTGGAAAGGATAGTCTCTTTAATAAAGGGTGCTGGGAAAACTAAGATAACCACCTGCAGGAGAATGAAACTGGGCCCCTATCTTACACCATACACAAAGATTAACTCAAAATGAATTAAAGACTTAAACAGAAAAACCAAAACCATGAAACTCCTAGAGGAAAGTACAGGGGAAAACCTCCTTAACATTGGCCATGGCAACAATTTTTTGGATATGACACCACAAGTACAAGCAACAAATGCAAAACTTAAAACTGGGTCTACATCAAACTAAAAAGCTTCTGCACAGCAAGAGAAACAATCAACAAAATGAAAAGGCAACCTATGAAATGGGAGAAAATATCTGCAAATCCTATATCTAATAAGGGGTTAAAATCCAAAAGATATAAAGAATTTATACAATTCAGTAACAAAACAAAACAAAAATCCAATTTAAAATGGGCAGAGGAACTGAATACTTTTCCAAAAAAGATATACAAATAGCACATGAAAAGATGCTCAATATCACTAACCATCAGGAAAATGCAAATGGAAACTAAAAGGAGCTATCACCTCACACCTTTAGATGGCTATCATCAAAAAGACAAGAAATAACAAGTGTTGGTGAGGATGTGGAAAAAAGGGACCCTTTGTGCCCCGTTGGTGGGAATGTAAATGAATACAGCCACTATGGAAAACAGTATAGATGTTTCTCAAAAAAATTAAAATAGAACTACATGTGATCCAGCAATCCCACTGCAGGGTATATATTCAAAGGAAATGAAAATAGGGCTCAAAAAGATATCTGCACTCCCATGTCTGCTGCAGCATTATCCACAGTAGTCAAGACATGAAAACAACCTAAGTGTTCATCAAATTATGAATGGATAAAGATGTGGTGTCTGTATATATATATAATATATACCATATACAATGGAATACTATTCAGCTAAGAGAAAGGAAGAAATCCTGCATTTGCAAAAAACATGGATGCACCTTGAGGGCATTATTCTAAGTGAAATAAATCAAACAGAGAAAGAGAAAGACAAATAGTGCATGGTATCACTTACATGCAGAATCTTAAAAAATGTCATAGACACGGAGAGTAGGTTGGTGGTTACCAGGGGCTGGGTGTGGGGAAATAGAAAGATGTTGGTCAAAGGGTACAAACTTGCAGTTACAAGATGAATAAGTTTGGGGGATCTAATGTTCAGCCTGGTGATTATAGTTAACCATACTGTAGTATATACTTGAAAGCTGCTTAGAGAGTAGATCTTACAGGCTGTCACCACAGAAAAGATATGGCAATTATGTGAAGTGACAGAGGTGTTCACCAATGCTCTGGTGGTGGTCATTTCCCAATAGAAGTATCTCAGACCAACATGTCACACACCTTAAGCTTATACAATCTTATATAACTGACATATAAGATATGTCAATAAAGCTGGGGGAAAAGATCTTTTCTTTATCAGTAAAACAATTCTACAGGGAAAAATTCACTATGACCTATTTCTTTTTTTTTATTTAAAGATTTTATTTATTTATTTGACAGAAGAGACACAGCGAGAGAGGGGACACAAGCAGGGGGAGTAGGAGAGGGAGAAGCAGGCCTCCCGCGGAGCAGGGAGCCCGATGCGGGGCTCGATCCCAGGACCCTGGGACCATGACCTGAGCCGAAGGCAGATGCCCAACCGTCTGAGCCACCCAGGTGCCCCACTATGACCTATTTCTGTAATACTCTCTTACACGCTGGTTCTTTTTGCACCGGATACAAATGCTTCATGAAGTGATTGTTAACGTGACCGATCTCCTCCCTTCAAAATATCTTTTCAAAACATTGTTTTTTCTTATGGTTCTTCTTGGAATCAGAAGCCATATACTCTAAAGAAATTTAAGAAGCAATCTAAAGAAGTTTTTTAAATTTACTGCTCTATATAGGTTGGATTGGGTCACTACAAAATAATATCTTTTTTGTCAGCTCTCTGTAGCCTACGGAAAGTATTTCTTTTCTCCCATGTCCATGTTGTTGAAAAATTTGCCATGGGCTTCCCAAAAGCTGGGTTTTCATGCTAAAGTACACTCCTACAAGTGCGAAGATAGTAAGTAAAAAAAAAAAAAAAATCTGTCAGTGATGTCGATGAAAATGAATGTTAGAACAATTCCTGGGCAGCAGAGAAAGACTTCAGTGTTTACATAATCCCAGTGTGCATGCGTGGCTTCTTCTCCATTTCCCTGCTAAACCTCATCTGGCTTTGCTCAAGACCTCAAATGCAGTGAATTCTAGGCAGCACCTAATATTTATTCATGCCATTGTCAAGAGCATCTTTGCAGTTCTTGCCAAGGTCTGTTGTTGAATATGTTTATCCAGCTGCATGGCAAAAACATAATACACAGTCATCATTTTACTCAGTCACCTACTCAATATTTTCTTCTATGATTAAATTAACTCATAAATACTGCACTTTTAATGCCAGAAAGCCATGGTTCATCCAGCCAGTTGAATACTTGTTTGTCCATTTTCTGGGCACTCAGTCATTGCATTATAGTTTGAAATAATGAAAAGCATTGCATTTACTTAACATGCACAGTAAACAGAGCAGGATCCTTCCACAAGCTCCTTTATTATGCAGTGCAAGGCCGTAGAAGAAATCTTGTAAGAAGCAGTGAAGAACTGTAGGTAGGGGCTGCACTGGAAATGGTTTGGGTTTATATGCACAATCTGTTTTGATTGCTCAATGCAAAGGACAGAAATGGCGTCTCTATTTGCAACCAGCACAATGTCTCGTTCCACCGAGGAGGATTTCAAATAAACACACACATCTTGGTCTCGCTTGCATTCAATTCATGACCAGACTGTGCTCATGAACCCTGAAGGCACTTGCCATGTACTGTGCATTTTGAAACTTCTTTCTCTAAACATCCACACACGGTCTGGTTGTTTAACGCAGCCAACAGAAGGCCTTACACACTCATCTTCATAGTGAAGGGACTGCAGCTGAAGGGCAAGAGTCTGCGCCTGCCGTCGTCCCAGGCTAGCCCAGGTGACAGCAACGCAGTACGCATCTACACAGATACCTGGCCCCGGAGGCAAGAGCCACGTACCACAGGACCCTTCTCAAATCACCTTCTGAATGAAGTATTTATAGCTGGCACTGCAGGGCAGTTAGTTTGTCTAGAATTATATCCAAATTTGTGCTATCATTCTGGGAATAGCCTTGGTTAGCAATTGCTCATAATGTCAACGCTTTTGGAAACTTTTTACAGTCATTTTATTGTTTTTATTTCAAAAATAAAACTTAAAGGAGCTTGAAAAGTAGGTTTTTAGATGATCACACAATGGCCTGATTTCAGTGGTTTCAGTTCTGTGCGTTTTACTTTATGTGCACCTACTGAAATTAACCAAAATTAATCCATATTTGAACAAAGACTGTGGATACAAATGAGCCCTAACTTCCTAGACTCCTCGGTGCAGTGCACTAGCTGAAGTGTTTGGAATGCATTGGCCCTGGGAGGAGAAGAAGTTAGAGCAAACAACATATGGGCTTTAAAACTGGAACTATCCAAGACAGAAAAAGAAAGCTATTTTCACTTTACTTTTTCCTTTTTTTTTCCTCCAGAAGATGAATTATTTCTAATCACATTTTATTTTCATCTTTAGAGCTGGATCCCAAAAGAGCCAGGTCGGTTTCAAACTGCTGGTGAGTTTGCAGCCCTGTCCAATGATTACCTAATGCATTTGTGTCATCTGCTTTCCTTGTTGTGTGAAAACACACTAAGGAAATGTGTAAGTGCACTGAATTGTTCCCAACTCTTTTATTCACCTTTCAGCATGCTAGTTCCTTCCCTTGGCATTGATATCATTATGCATTTGTCAAAGATAGACTGTCACTTTAGGGCTTCTATTATGTGCAAGAATTGGCAGCAAATTTTGCCACTGGGATTTGCTTATATCCTCTGTATGTTATTGTACTTCTTTGGCATTCAGTAAATTCCGTACACCCACTTCTTTGATGTTCATTCCAGCCCCTAAATGTGGAAACAATGACTGAAATTTTGGATCAAAGCATCCCGTTGATGGCAGGCAACACAGCTCTCTGCTAGTTCACTAAAACATAGAGTATCCCCCACCACCACCACCCCCACCCCCACACACACAATCTAGACCAATAGTCCTCTAAGAACAGCTCTGGCTTCCCCAGTGCCAAGACACTAGAGGAAGTTAAAGAAAACAACTCCAAGGTTTTAAGAAAAAGAAAGTGTTTAAATAAGACAGCAAAATTGAAGCTCATGAATATTTTTAACCATAGAGAAAGCTAAGTACTGTTCCAACTTGTCCACCTGTGTGTGCCCCCTCCTCCCCCCCCCCCCCCCCCACTGGTCTAGTCTAGTCTAGCACTTCTACTGAACCCGGCTTTCTTCAGGTTTGGGAAGGTCTCTAGATCTCATTTCTGTATAACGTCAGCTACACTAGATGGCTCAGATTTTTTAAAATAACTTCTTAAAAGAAGGATTAAAGGGCCCATGAATTAAGGAATTATAAAAGTAATTGACAAAGAAAACCAGAACTACCAAAATTTCAGTGGGTTACTTTTGCAAACTAGAATTAGCTGTCTGGAACACATTTTCAGTGTTTGCTTTTGCTTTACCCCTGGGATGCCGGTGTAAATAATTACTTCATTCAATTTATTTCACAGGTCAACTTTGACTCATAAAAGCATTAAAGCAGGTAACCCCTAGGGATGTTGGGAAGACAGATGAGCAAACAGATATGAAACTGTTGTAAGCTCTTTGAGGGGAAAAAAAAGACACTTTATAAATCCAGGGTATTTTATGGTTATGTTTTCACTTCATTCCATTTGGTATCCAGAATGTGTTAGTTACAATTAATATACAATGTGGGGAACTATTATAAAAATACCGTACTCCTTTTAAATATAGTGAAGAAGATAATTGTGTTTGGGGAATCTCATCCTGTATAAATTAGAAGAATTCCCAGTAGAGTGCCATAATTGAGAACTGGGCTGACTGCACTGAATGAAGAAGAGAGTCGTCTTAGCGTGGTAGCTGGTGCTCCATCAAAAGGCAGAGCGTCAAGGAGGTAACATGACAGCCCTTAAAATACCAGTTTCAGGTTGCCTAAGTGGGAAGTTTTTATGGCCAGACGTATGCAACAGTGACATCCAGCGGTTGTAGAGATAATTACAAGTGTGTCTCATTTTAAAATATAAAATGGTCCATATTATAACCAAATACTCTGTATTGTCAAATGTTACCTGGCCACAGTGTAAGTCAGTAATTCAGGCTAGACTGCTGGAGCAGCTAAATTTACTGTTTATTCACAAAGCAGTTTCCAAACTCTGTTGTTCCATTATTATTATTTTCTTGCTTTTTAATTTTACTAAAATTATAGTGGGTCTACTCTCCAAGGGTCTCTCTGACCCTCCTAAGCACACTTAGATATTTTTGCAAGCGTAAGTGAGACTTTGTGCTACTGCAAACCCAGCAAAAATGGAAGCTGCGACTTGACTCCACTGTTAAATACTCCAGGGAAAGCATGTGTGACCCTGGATATTTTCATTGTTGTAGAATTGCTCTAAGAAATTCATTAAGATTTTTTCCAAGTTGTTGACGAAGACGAGAAAGAAGGAGAGGGAAGAGAATAAAAGGAACGGAAAATAAAGGAGAGAAGGGAAAAAGGAAGGAAGGAAGGGAAGGAGGGAGGGAGGGAGGGAAGAAAGAGGAAAGAAGGAGAAAGAAGAAAGAACAGGACTACCCACTGATCTTTAATAAGTTTTGTAACAGGTCCATTAATATGATAATATATTTAAAGAGGGAATTCAAAGAGCTATTAGCCTCCCCCAGATTTTTTCATTTTAAATTGCATTCTTTCAACTGTCAGGCAACTAACTGAGTAAGATAAATAACAACAATAATAATTTTCATTAAAAAAAATCCAAGAAGAGCCACTGCTGCTTGGAAGTACCTAGAACAGTGCCCCTTGTAAGAGGATGCTTAAAAAGCACCCCCTCTGCCATGTTGGGAAAGAACTCGACAGAAGCCTGTTGGGTCACTTGAGCCTCTAAATTATTTATGTCCACAGCAATGCTGAGCACATCAGGTGACTACTTACCAACTTCTCAGGCGGCACGCCTTCAGAGAAACCATCATCTTGTGGCAAGCTGTTTCTCAATCTTAGACTCCCTTACGTTGGGGTTTTTCTCTTCAACTGCCTGCCTCTTTAAAGCCCTCAAGATGGGAAGAACTTAAAGGGGCCCTCTTTCATTTCTTCTTTGTCATCTACCCAACTCCAGTGAGAAAATCAAGACATAACTCCATAAAAAGTGCCAATTGCTCTTTAGCTAATCCACCCCCATTGTGCCCAAATGGCGGAGAAGAAAGAACATCATAGAAACTGCGTTGCATTGAAGGAGCACGTGTGTGTGAAACCTGTGATCTGCATTAAGCAAAGAGTGCTAGGACAAAGGGATGGGGATGGTCTCTGCAAGGAAAGCCTGGGAAATGATTCCCATTTGTGTCAGCGAGAGTTAGGGGAGATGCATATTGAAACAGAGCAGGTAGCCAGGTCTGTTTGCTTTTCCAAGGCCTTTGAACTGCAAGCTGGCCTATCCACATTCTGAAGAAAAACAACGCCATGCTCCTATCACTGCTCTCACAGTATCTTCACTGGGAGATTCCCCGGCCCTGTCGCTTCTCCCAGGAACTTTCACAGCAGGGCTTTGGGGCGAATGCACCAGGAATGAATATGCCCAGGTCTCACCTCTCCTTGGAGTTGTGCAAGAATTTGGCCGGACCAGCTCTTATCTGGTGCACCCTGGAAGCCCAGTTCGATGATTTTTCGAGTCAAGTCCGCGGTCCCTCCAGAGCAAAGGTAGAACTTCCCCGTAGCATGCGGGGCTTCCTGCACCAAGACTGCTTCAGCCACCGCATTACCAGCTCCTGCCAGTCCGAGGAGCAAGAGGCTGGCATGAGGAATCAATTCCCTTCTTTTCTCCCTAAAGAAAAAACCTGCCTTGCAAAGCTTTCTTCAGTGTTTCGGTACCAAAAAAAAGCAGTTGCATGACATGCATACCCTTTCCTCGCTTACAACTTTGGGTCTAGTTTTACTGCAGTATATAATCTAATAATCCATTTAATTTCTTTAGAGAGATGTTTTATATATATACAGGTGGCATTTGGATGAAATCACATGCCATAAACCTGTCTGCTCCTATCCGGCTTCAGAATATAGAAGAAGGATCTGTTTTACAGACATTCCAGAATTTTTGCATGGTCAATTGGCTGGTTTTGTATTCTGGAACATACCGGAGCGTCTGCAGGAAAATATATATATAAATTCTATAAAGTGGTGGCAGGATTTCTGATTTACTGATAGTGCTGGTTTGAATTTTCACAAAAATATTTAGCCATAGGACAATGTATTAGGCGTATTCTTAAAGGTAAATAACTGCAGCCAATAAAAGTTCAGCCTATAAAGGGTCCCATCTTCTACTAGTTTTCTGCACCGAGAATTACTACCAGTATAATCATGGCTCCCTGCACACTAATATTTCCTCTGATACAGTATGATCAATGTTGTGGAAAAACATTTATTATATTTCTTCTAGCTACTTAAAGGCATTACTGAATTATGGGCATCGCAAAACGAATCCACTGTGCATTTTTTCTTTATGTGACGTTTTTACAATCTTCATTTTCTGCTTTGCAGCCACTGAGCTATAGAGATCCACACTTTGTCCCTCTTACAACTGCCACTGGGGCCACCCTCTCCTTTCTGCTTTATTACATCTGAAATGCACTTCATATGATAACATTCCTTTTCATTCTGTGCCGGACTCTTATTTGAAAGGAAGAAGTTATGAAAGAAATTAAACAATCAGTGTTGTTAATAATAGTTCTTAATCTCCTTACTTAACAAAGGTTATGAAGTTTAGACTGAGAGAAGGACAAGGGGAGGAGATGGTATTTTACAGAATCATTCCAGAAGAGCTGATGGACTCGGAATGGGTGTGGGGTTTGCAGTTTTGACATTTAACAATTTTATTAACATCTTTGCTTATTATGCACCTTAATCCACAGGGTCTGCAGCTGGGAGAGAGTGTCCAGCTAACAGCCCGTGTCTCGGGCCCTGCCAGGGGATGAATCAATTAGCAAGAGAAGCAATGATGCAAATGCTCCGGGGTCACTTGGGATGCTGTTTGCCTTTTTGATAGAGAAAGCACGCCATAAATAACATCACACCTCAGGAAATCATTCCGGGAGGCCCAGATGCCGGCAGGGCTGCTGCCGGGGACGGAAGGAATCATTTGCTCATTGTGTGTATTTCCCCCATCTCAGTCAATGGAGGATTTGTAGTAAAATCAAAGTATTTAAAAGGAGGACAGTATGTGGTAATGGAGGCATGTTTAGTAATTTTTTTAGTACCAGAACCTGTGATTTATGACCCAGAGTTACAGCCAACTTTATTACAAAAATGACTTCACCCATAATAACCTTATTCAGGGCTCTCTGGAGAATGATGTAGTACCCAACAGCATTATAATCTAGCAAATATTCACAAACAATTCCCGCCCTGGTCTCCTTTCCCCCTTCCCGCCTCCACCCCAGAGGCAGGCTTCCCCCTTCACCGGCTGGGAGAAGTTGCCTCCCCGGAAAGATTCTGTGCTCCTTCTGTGGGGATTTGCCTGGATCCGGGATTTTTAATAAGCCTGGGACAGAAAGCTGCCTCCTGGGTCTTGGTCACACCTTCCCCAACCTTCTGCCCTGAGGAATAATGAGCAGAACACACCCACTCGCTCTTCATTTCCTCCCCACACAGAGCCTTCCTCGCTCCCTGCACCCCAGTCCACTCTTCCAGAGCTCTGATCCCCACCACCTGAGATGGGCTCGCTGCAGCTCCTTCCCGCCCCATTTAAATTGCCATGGTAACCACCAGCTGCACTAAAACCTCTGGGGCTGGGTGTCCAAGCAGGGTCCCCCGGGCGTGCTGGGATCTAGGAACTGGCCCTCCATCTTATTAAACTCTGGTGTCAGTTCCTAGCAATTGTTTTAAATTTACACCCTCAGAGTGGCTTAGTGGAATTACATGTCCATTTGCATTAAAACAGGTTTCTGTCATTAAACTGCCATACAATAAGCTTCCTTGGGACAAATTAATGAGCTCTAAATATCATCAAGTAGAAGTTCACTTCACCAAGAGGGCCACCAAGGGGGGGCAGAAGGAAGTGGCTGCTCAGAAATCTTAGCCCAGGAGAAATATAAGTGCCACCTGAAGAAGGAGTCTTGTCCTGGTTCTTGGCTGTGAGATAAATGGTTCTGATTTAGGGCTGATCTGGGAGAGCTGGTGACATTCTCCCCGTTCACCAAAATCCCACACTTCACCATCTATTCCTTATTCCAAATATGCCTTTACCCTTGACGTTGGCTGCTGAAATTTGCTGATGGACCGCTAGCCCCTTTACTCTGTGATGTGTCTCAGTCATTGTCTATCTGTCCTTGAGGAACTTGTGCGCATCCAAGTGGGCTGGGAACAACATGCACATGGCATGGTGCCACCTGTAGCCTGACTGAAGGCTCGCGACTCTCAAATGCCTGGATGGTTGTTACGGGACTGTCCCCACCGTCCGTCAGGGACCGGGAACCCAGAGCACTAGTCCTGATAAGGAGCTTACTCTGGTCATCTAGAAGCAGAACAGGAACAGGGGACAGTTTTTAAGGCTGGACTGTCCCTGCTCACAAGCACTGCCAACACGTGCCCTTACAAATAAAGATATGTGTCTAAGTAGACATTTTTCATCAAAAACAAGTAAATCAATCTCCAAACTTTCTTTTATGGAAAGGAATAAGACTGGCTGCTAGACAGACTTCCTGATCCACGTAAGCTGTGATCTCATTTCTGTGCAGTCTTAACAGGGGACAGTAATGTATGATTGAGACACTGCTATATTTAGGAATGACAAGATGGGCATTATTAATAGCTTAATTGACATTAAGGCAATTACCCCTACCCTTATTACAGTTTGTAGAATTACACAGAAAATATTGGCTGAGGCCTTTTTCTCCCTAGAGCTACCCAAGGATACAGCATTTTATTTCATGCCAGATCCCAGCTTTGACATTAGATACTTAGCCATAGAATGATTCCAGTAAATCATTATAAATGCATTATAATAAAGATGTTATGAGCTATCAGATATTAACCCCCAACCCCTAAAGAGAGATAAATAGTCCAGTTGCATGATTCCCACTTTTGTTTCATAAGAAATAAGCTTCTGCAAAGAGCAACTGACTAATGAATTATAAAATGGTGTGTTGAGCTCAGATAATTAAACAATGCATTTTAGTGTCTAGTGCGGGATGAACACTAAATCATACACAAATAAAAAGGGAAAAACCTAACCCCCAAGCCCGACTCCTATTTTCAAATTACATTAGAGGTTGGTCTACAGTCCAGAAATGCTTCAAATCTTTTCTTATCTGATTAGAAGGGCATATCAGGTGTAAGATCAAGACACGAGTAGGGAAACTAAACCAAGAGTGAGAACAAGAATTCTGGAGGTGCTAATTTCAGATAAGCCCACAAGGTGATTTTAATGGAGATTTTACATGGTGATAACATTTGTTCCCAACGTGTTTACTGGGGCAAAAGTCTAGAAGAGTCTTGAAGTTTCCAAGTTTCCTTATACTTTTATGTTTTGTCTGAGCTCATGGTAAAACATATGGCAGGTGTGTTAAAGACTGTGGTTTTGACCTTGCACTAGAAAACAAATGGGAGATGGGAGAGGTGGAGAGGTAGGTTGGTTTGGGCGCTCACCACTGTCCTTGGGTATCACCATCCCTGGTAGGGCTCCATCTAGTGGTCAACCTTGGATCAGCAAGAAGTTTTAGCCTCCGGTGGCCCCCATGCAGGACTGGTTTGCTATTGGCTGCTGTTTCTGGCATGTCTTGAATTTGCCCCAAGATTTGAGGCTGCGCTTAAGCACGTCCTGAATATGTGTTTTTGTCCTCCAGCCTCTCAAAGGCGTGGTGACTGCCGCAAGGCAGTCTTCTGTTTCTCGGTTAAACAGCACGCTGCTAATGACCATGTGGCCAGAATTAGAGATGACCTTGGACTCCACGTGGGCAAGGACCACCTGTGCTGATGCGGGGCTTCCCTGGAACACCAGGTACATCCTGTTGCACTTAGCCGTTCCTCTCCTGTGCTCCAGTCCAGCCAGACCACACCGCCCAGTCTTTCCTCTGTTTTCCAGGCAGCTCCAGTGTTGCCCACTGCAATTGACTTCACCTTTCCTACCCAGAGGGTTGTGTGACCGTTCAATGAGATCAGTTCTATAAAGCTCTATCTCTGTAAAGTACCTATTAGAGAGTAAGTCCACCATTAGATGCTGACTATTTTTATTCTAGTTATCTTGTATTTTTCATCTCTCATTTCTTCTCATTGTTCTGCCCTTACATCTCAGGGTCCAGCACAGTACTTTGCTTAAGGCACCAGCTCCATACATGCTTGCTATCCTGAACAATACTGATAGTAACAAGTACTAGTAAGAGTTAACATTTTCTGACCACTTGATATGAGCCAGCCACTATGCTAAGTATCATCACCTCACTCAATTCTTTCAACAAGGCTGTGCGACAAGTACTATTTTCATTCTCGTTTTATGGGAAACTAAAGTTTAAAGACATTATATAACTTGCTCAAGGTCACACAAGCTCATAAATGGGCAACCAAGATGTTAACCCAGAATCGGCCTAGATTCAGAGTCTCAGCTCTCTGCCACTGTGTTGGGCTGATTTTGTCACCTTTCTTGTCTTTTAGACTGGTCTCTGTCAAGGGATCAGTCATGAGTACGTATCCACCCTTAAATGGACGACCCTTAGGACTTTGAACTTGGACATTCCAGGAAGTCCAGAACTGCAGGCTAACTCCAGTTTACAGCTGCCCAAAAGTCACTTGTCTGAAAACTCCTGGATCATTACATAAAACCATCCAAATAGACTTTACAATTGCGCACCCCATAAAGTTAATTTCACTTTGAGAGAATGTGTCTGAGGGAGGTGATGCACTCTGTTATGTATTCAGGTTGGTGGCTACAATAGATGGAGCTGTCCTGTCATCCTTGACACCCTGGCTTACTGGCAGCCTCGCTCCATCACGCTGTCACAGGCGAGGAATGGCCTCCCAGTCTTGGCTCAGAGCAGTTATGCTTCCTAATGGCCCAAGCCTCACAAACCCCACACCTCCCTTAATTAAAGAAGTAAATTAAGAAGAATATTTCAACCTTAGGGATGAATTACCTTAGTAATTTAAGACTGACATTTTATTGGATAAAAGGACACACATGGGTATTTATTAAAAATGCTGCCTTCACATACAAGGGTCTGTGGAAAAGGATGTGTGAGGTGGTGATGCGTTTGGGTGGCCAGAGGTAGGCACTTATAAAAAGCCACCAGAGGGGCTAGGAGTGAGCTCTGTTGCTACAGAACACCAGTTGGCTATTTGTTCTACATTTGTCCTTCAGACACTGCAGCCAGACATTTGGGATTTTCCACAGCCTTGATTTCAAGCTTGCTGACTCTGAGTGCTGTGGTGGACATTACTAATGTCACAGAGAGGCACCCGCTCATCTCAAGCACGAAGGCTGCACGGCTCAGCTCATTTGCAGTTGGAAAGGCCATCTGATTCGTCAGGTTGTTGTGAGTGGAAGAACTGTATGGCACTTCCAGGCTGAAGCATTTATCGGTGGATGACCCTCCAGCGTTCTCCTCCCCTGCAGAAGTGACCTTGGAAGCACGTGCTGAGATGACAGAGTGCCCAATATCCCAGATTCCTGAATGACTTCGTGGGGCTGCATCCTCCACAGGCCCATGCTGGACATGGAGCTTCAGCAAGAAATAAACTTTTGTTGGATGAAGTCACCGATGTTTGGAGATTATTTATTACTACAACAAAACCCAGCCAATCCTGACTAATCCAGAAGTTGACGTTTTGTTCAGAAATATGGTCCTTCTTTCCAATTCATAAAGCTCTTATCCTTTTTCCAACAGCCTTATTCACTCATACCATAGTTCACATATTTTTTTTCATCTTCTCAGATGCCTAAAATTGCCAAATGACCCTGAACTGGTCAGAGCAGTGCTTCATCCTTCAACCATTGATAAATATTGGTACTATGAAATAAGTGGGCAAAACAGTAGACAAGGTTGGCTTCTTGAAAATAACATGGCACAGTGTGATAGTAAAAAAGAAGGAAAAAAGGAGAAAAGGAAAGAAGAATGAGAGATAAGCAATGAAAAATAAAGAAATATAGAAAAGACAAAGGAAGAAAAGTAGAGAAAAGAACACAGAAGCTGAGCCATTTGTTTCAAGTTAGCTATAGCCGATTGTTGGTAGCAGAGTTCCCCTCCGGAAGGCATCCCTCAGGATATCTTGGATCCTCAGCACCAATACCTGTGCCTAGCATGCCAAGGTGCTCAAGAAACGCTGGTTGAAAGTAAGTCAAGGAATGAAAGAATCTTCATTTTGTAATCTTGAAAACGCGTATTACTTGAACTGGTCTGTGACTATGAATGGGCACTCCATCACACATTGAAAGGCAGTGCAAAAAGTGAGAGGGAACTAGAAATAATTGAGTTTGAATAGCTCTTCGTAACCTTGAAACCTGAGTCCTTGAAAAGAGCAACTATGAGGTCAGAGCAATTATTCTTTGTCCTAGAAACGGGACATCACTGATGACTCAGAGCAGTCTGTTTAAAATAGTGTTTCAAATAAACTAGAAACATCCTTGTTTTGTTTGCTTCTGATTGGGCTGAACAGAGGGTGCAATCAGCACAGAGGCATCTACGGCCTTACTACAGTGGGAGATGAAAGTAGGAGAACGAAGTAAAATACGCTGAGTAATTTATTTCTGAAAAACTTCAAATGGGGCAAGGAGTAACTATATACCGCAGAAGAAGGAGCTGGGAATCCTTCTACCGCCAAAACTGGGGACCTCCAGCAGAATATTCACCTGGTCATGGGGTCATTCACTTTGCCCAAGATGTACCAAAGCACTGTGATCTGGCTGCCCGCATTGGAGAATGCTCATAGCTAAGGTCAATAGGAACCAGTTCTAAGGATGTGGAAGGAAGTTAGCTTTCCTCTGGGTAAAAGTGCGCATCCAGGGTCTCTTGTCTTATTTGTATGTGTATGCGCATGCTCACACACACTCCAGCAAAGTTCAGTTGTGAAGGACTTGTAATGAGAACAGAAGCCCGGAGTGAGCAGAAAGCTGATGTGTGGTTCGTGAAGGCAGGGGTCACTATAATGTGGGGTGGGCAGGAAGACACGAACACGGGAGGAGGGCATCCTTGCAGATCCCATGGAAACCCAGCAGAGGTGTTGTTCTGTCCTGCCTGCAGTTTTAAAGAAAAAGATCTTGGGGCGCTGGGTGGCTCAGTCGTTAGGCGTCTGCCTTCGGCTCGGGTCATGATCCCAGGATCCTGGGATGGAGCCCCATGTCAGGCTCCCTGCTCTGCAGGAAGCCTGCTTCTCCCTCTCCCACTCCCCTGCTTGTGTTCCCTCTCTCACTGTGTCTCTCTCTGTCAAATAAAAAAAATAAAAAAGGAAGAAAGAAAAAGATCTCTTGGAATGATCACCTCTGGGAGATGATCACACTCCCTACATCCCAATTCAAATACATCAACTTCCACCGGTCATCTCAAGCTACATTCTCTTCCCATTTCTTATCAAAGGAACACACATTCTTCTGGTGTCCCTGGCTAAACTCCTCAAAATCAGGAGATTTTCCCCCTGACTTTTCCCTTCATTCAATTTCTTCCCCTTTAAAATGATTTTTGGATTCCCTCTTTCCTTCTCCCTGCCTGGGCATCTATCTAGCTGGTCCAATTATAGATCGTTGCCTTCCTATAGGAAATATAAGACCCAGACACAAATAATGAAATGCTATCCCATAATCCAAGGCAGAAATGATGAGTGTTATTGTAACAATGGCCCTAAGTGTTAGATTTCCCAGATAGTTCAGATTTCATGTAATTTTATTATTTTCAATAAAGGTAATTTGTTAAATGCATATGTTGAAAGATGAAATTTTTGAATATTACCTGATTTTCTTCCCTAGCATGTCTTTTTCCCCTTTTGACCTCTCTCCTCCCCTATTCACGCAGCTGGACATGTCTCTGCTCTGTAACTCAAGGAAGGGATGAGAAGGCGTTAAACAGAAGAAGAATTCTCTTCCTGACTTGCCTATTTCAAAGCATAACTCCTAGGGGAAAGAAAGATTTATTATTAAGGCAGAGGTGAAAGAGTTGGGAGCAAACATGGATATAAGTGAGGCGCTGCCTCCTCACCTCTTACGGAAGAAAAGAGCCTCGGGGTTGGTGGAGGGAGAGAAGCAGAGGAAACAATGGGAACAGAGATGTTGGGGACCTCCATCCACAGGAAAGGAACTCATGTCCTGCTAGCTGGTTTTAGATGTGATAAGGTGGCAAAGCACCCATAGCCATTGTAGGAACAGAGGTGGAGGGAGTGAAGATTGGTAAATTAGTGTAACCACTTTGGAGGCTAACTTGGCAGCATTCAGTAAAATTGAAAATCTGGAGAAATTTTCACACATATATATAAAGAGACTGGTACAAAAATGTTTATTGCCGCATTAGTTCCAATGGGGAAAAAAAGCATCCAACAAACTAAGTGCCCATAAATAGAAGAGGGAATAAATAAAATGTGGAATGGTGTCAACCATAGACCATTAGACTATTGTACTGCAATTAAGAGGAATGGGTAAAACAATAGGAAGAAATTATAGGGGAATTTAGACCTTAGAATCCAACTGTCTAACCAGCCTTAAGAGTTAAAATATAAGTGCCTCATTTTACAGATAAGAAGAAATGGGGGCCCGAAGGTTAAATGGTTTCTGCAAATCAGGCTGATGTTTATAGACTTCCAACCTGGCCTTTTGTCCATGAAGTCATCTGATACCCCAAGCCACCTGGTGTAGTTTTCAGTTTATTCCGGGAAGTAGAAAGTTGTCCCCTCTGATCTCCCCAGTGCACTAGCATGGAAGGCAAGAAGAGGAGGGGGAGAGGGGAAGAAGAGGAAAGAGAAGAGATGTTGCCCTGTTCTTGAAATCACGGTCCAGATGAAGAGCAGAATCATAGTAAGAAACCAGGAAAGTCAGTTCTCCTATTTCCCATATTCACAGCTAAGGTGTCTCCTGATCCTCTCTGGATCTCCATTATCTTATTAGCACAACAAGGAGTTCAACTACAAGGAATTCTATTGACCCCTTACATTCAAAACATGGTCCTTGCAAACAATCTACTTTTTGGCTGTCAAAGCTAAGCTGTCTGGATTTCACTGTTGAACTCCATATCCATAAAATAACTTTTCATTTACAACTCCCAAATCTTTTGTCTTATACCTTAACATTTTCTGCTGGTCAGTCAAACCTAGAGACCACGTCTGACGCTTTTTTTTCCACTATACTATTTCATTCTCAACACTCCTATAAACTTGTGGGAAGACTCTTTGACCTAAGCTTTTAAGCACCAAATAAAAATCTCAACACTAAATGGCAATCCAGGCTTTTAAAAAAAAAAAAAAAAAGAAAGTTTGGGAGCCCAATGTCAGTGAAGTGGCCGTGGCTTCATCTCTGTGACAGCCTGAAGCGGGAGTGGAAGTCAGCCTGGGCACCAGCGCTGCTCCCCCACCCCAGGGTGGTCTGGCCAGTTGGATGTGAGTGGGGGGCAGGAACTCCATGCTAAGTCCTGATTGTGTCATCGACTTGGGCTGTCACACTGGAGGAAACTGTTCCGCCTCGAGGCTTCGTTTGCAAAGGAAGAAACATTTGTAAGGAGAGAAAGTTCTCTGACAAGTACATCACAATCTAGAGGCCAAATGTTACAGTCGTCCAGGAAGCGAAAGGAGACTTAGCTTCTTCCTCAGCCACAAATGTATCATTCCCAGTGTTCCCACCTACACTTCAAGTGGCAAGATTTCCAAGTGTCCAAGCCAGGCCATCAGAAACACAGAAACTTGCACACAACTGGCTCAAATTCACTTTTCACTATTAAAGTAACACACTTTTTGTAATTATTAATGGTTTATTCGTGTGACCACCCATGAGTGAAGGGCATTTCCCTCTCCCACATCTTTAATGGAAATAATTAATGAGGTGTTAGAAATTAACAACAATTAACAGTGCATAGGAACAGGAGCAGAAGGTCAGAGACTCCAAAATGCGATGTTTAGCTTCTCGGGTGGAAACTTGCCATTTCAAGGAGGGACATCCCAGGAGAATTTTACCTGTGAAATATCTTGCCATTGTATTGACTTTTCAAATGGGGAAAAACATAAACGATGGTTCTACTAGCCTTATTTCTTAACAGTACAGATTTCTCTGGCAGGCTACAAGAATTCCTAGACTTGGGGTGCCTTTCAGGCACCCAGACAAATATTGCTGCAAAACATGGGCTGAAACACAGTCCTTTTACACGATGAAGCATGTTAATGGAAGGAAGTAACTACCTGGCGCTTCTCTTAAGTTTATTCATTTTGCCAAGCAAGTAAAATAGTACAACAGATTACACCTTTGGCTTAATATTAATAATTATTGCCTGATACATAGAGCAGACCTCTAACTTAGAAATTGCATGACCATCTTAGATTGTATTGGATTCTAGTGGATTTCTGGAAGTAATTGGTACTTGGAGTGATGCATGAATATATATATATGTATGTATGTATGTATATATATATATAATATGTGTATATGTTTGTTTATAGGATTTCTGCAAGTATCATTTTTGTATCTAGGCAAATTAATAAATAAGTTGCCTTAACTTTATCTACCTGATAGCTAAGTGCCAAGGAATATTGCTTTGAGGTATTGGGTCTCCCATCCTCAGTCTATGCAATTTTTTTCCCATTTTCTAAAACACAACGGAAAGTCCTCAGGCCAAAGTCTTACATATATCTCAATGTTGAAAATAAACTCAGAGAGAGTGAGTCAAGCTCAACAAATTGATGATCTCACCAAGGATATCCACCAATGATATCCTACTAGATAATGGGCATGGATATATATATTCTGCTTCCACCCACAAAGTAATTACAATTATAATTACATTACCTGTAATTATAAACATAATTAATTATATTCTTGCGGTGCTTTAGAGCTTACAAAGTACATTCACATACATTAATTATTTAACCTCATCAGTACCCTGTGAGGCGGGCATAGCAGAAAACCCGCAGAACAATACCAAGGACTTCTCACAGGGCCCAGATCTGTTGTTTCCAGGAGGCCACTTCCTTCTTTCTCACTCATGATTATCTCACTCATGATTATCTCACTAATGATTATCTGCTTAAACAAAGCTTATGCAGGGGTGCCTGGGTGGCTCAGTCGTTAAGCGTCTGCCTTCGGCTCAGGTCATGATCCCAGGGTCCTGGGATCGAGGCCCGCATCGGGCTCCCTGCTCGGCGGGAAGCCTGCTTCTCCCTCTCCCACTCCCCCTGCCTGTGTTCCCTCTCTCCCTATGTCTCTCTCTGTCAAATACATAAATAAATAAATCTTAAAAAAAAATAAAAGACAAAGGTCACACATAAAATGAGAAAAGAACCCAATGGATCCTTGGTGAAGCAACTTCCAAACCACCACAAATGGTTTTCAGAGAAGAAATGGGCCAGAATTTGTGGGAGGTGGGACCAGTCACAAGGACCTCAAGGCTCTGGTTTGGCCCAAGTCCACAAGCAGGATCGCTTGGCTTGCCATGAGCCTCAGTCCATGTTTTCATGGATAAGAGCCACTCAATGACAGATTTTGAGAGCTAGGATAGCAAACATCTCTTGTACATCTACGATGCGCACATCGCTGGGAATACAGAGAGCCCAAGATCTGCAGCAGCTTATGGCCAATGGGAAGAACTGTCATCATGACACCAAGCGGTTCAACCCTTGCGTTTCCCAGGTTAGGAGCTCAAATGTACACTCCTCTGCCTGCCTTTCACGGTTCTTCCCCACACCTGTTGAAGTCCAGCCTGACACCTCTCTTGAGACTTCTTTCCTACTGTGCCTTAATAGCCCATCCACTCACCCTCAGCCACCCCCCACCCCAGTCAGGCCACTATCTGGCCCTGGTCCTGGGTTTCTCATTAGCAGGGCTCTCTACCCTGCTCTTTCTTCATGTCACAGCCCAGGTCACCTCCGTATAGAAGGGAAGGTAGATTTGGGCCCTTCCATTGAGAACTTAATCTCCTTGGAGAACGAATTTGTACTCAAATAACTAAAATAGAAGTTGTAAAGTGTTCAGGGCCCTAAAACAGTGTGGCTCAGTGTGGACCTCAGACTAGTAGCAGCCAGGAACTTGGCTAGCAATGTGAATTCTCGGACCCTACTCTGGACCTGTGGAATTAGGATCTCCAAAGTTGGGCCCAGCAGTTAGAGTTTTATCAAGCTCTCCAGGTAAATCTGATGTCCATTAAAGTTTGAGAAAGCCTCTCTTAAAAGAGAACACTTTTAGACAAAGTCAGAAGATGGAGTAATTTACATCCTTTAAAGACAGACAGGATTCAGGCACCTGGAGAGGCATGGTGGGCATTCCTAAGGTAAGGACAGTGGGAGCAGAGGCCTGATCCAGAGCGTGGTCTGGGAGCAGCAAGGACTTCTATATGGCCAGCACCTAGGATGACTAGAGAGCTGTTGGCAGGCAATTTCCAAGTAATAATAGTAATGATAACAGTTAGCATTTATGGAGTCCTTATGTGCCATATAGATTTCTAAATGCCTTATTCACAGGAATTCTCTCATTCTATGCTTACAACAACCCTACTGAGTAGAAAGTGATCTCCAGTTACACATGAGGAAATGCAGGCTTGGGAAAAGTAACTAAACCACCTCAGTCCCACAGCTTGGGTTTGAATTTTCATAACAATGAGGATACAGGTTGAGTTTTGAGGTGGGAAGCATCCAAGATCAAAACTTGACCTTAGGGCTATTTGGGAGCCATATGGAGACAGTCAACTCACAAACAGATCAGCAGCAAGGAGACCAGCTGGGTGGCCGTGATTCAGGAGAGAGAGGAAGGAGCCCGAGGATTGGATTTGGGGCAGGGGGAATGAAAAGGAAGGGGCAGATATGAGGAGCAGGACTTGACAAGGGACGAGATGGAAGGAGCAAAGGGGAGGCTAGAGTCATTAACCAAAGAGGAGAACAACAGTAACCACAAACACATCACCCTCTTCTTTATTGGATTTTATAACCAAATACTTATATACCAGATAATGTCCTAAGAGTTTTACACAGATCAGGTCATTTCATTTTTACAACAATCTTAAGAGATAGTATTATTCTTTCTAATTTACAGATGAGGAAACTGAGGCACAGAGAGTTTGAGTAGCTCACCCAGGACCACACAGGATGGCTAGCCCTTCTTCTCCTCTTCCTACAAACAGCACTAGCATCTTCCCAGTCATTGGGATATTTGTTTCTCAAAGGAATTCATATAGTTTTCTTCCAAACTTGGAAGCAAACAGAATGTAGCCCATTAAAGCAGCAGGTTAATTAATCCAGTAGTTCTCAACCTTCTCCATGCATGAGAATCACCTGCAGAGCTTTACAAACGCTCCAGTGCTGGGGATCCATGCCCAGAGATCCTGAGCCAATGGGTCCAGGTCGAGACCAGTGCAGTGGTTGTGGTTTGTGTGTAACTTCGGGCTCTCCCGTGTGTTTAATGTGCATGCAGCACCGAGACTGTTGAATTAACTAGTTGACAAGCACGTATTGCTTACCTCCTAGTGGGACGTGCTGTGCTCCATGCAGTGGTAGACCCCGAGGGAGATCAAGACACTGCGCCAGGCCTCAGAGTTAATATCTTCCCAGATCTGCATAAGACGAAGGAAGAAGATGGAAAACAATAGTGGGGAGCAGAGCAGAGGTGGTGAATTCAGCCAATGCCCCAGAATTAATGCTTGGAGCCTGCTAGGAGAATCAGGGAGGACTCAAGAAGGACAGTGTTTATACTAAATAAAACAGATAAGGAAACCATCAGAGATTGCTGTGCAAAGTTATGTGTCCCCTTCAGAGGTCAACTGGCATAGACCAATTTGTCACGTTCTGCCTCCTTTCTCCACAAGAGGAGCTCTAAATGGTTTACGTGTCCAGACCTGGGTCAGGCCCTGGCGCCTACACCCCTGATGGTGGGGCATGTCGTTTTCTTTTTTCTTGGCCAGTGGGAAAAGAAGGAAAACAGTCAGCAGCTGCTAAATCCCAGTGTCTTTATTTGAACTTCCCTGGACCAGGCAAGTCAGTGGTATTTATGGCTTGAAAGAATTTCCATCTGTAAGTTTATCTTCTTGTTAAAAATCAGCCATCCCCCCTACCCAAAACAACCGAAGACAATAAATCAAGGCTTAAGTAAAAAGCAAAGGCTTGTCTCTACAAATAGGAATCCCTCTGTTTAATAACATACAATTTTTATTTTAGTATCGGGCATCATAGGAAGTTAAGTGATTGGCAGGTGGGGGCGAGCTTCCCTTCCAGGACACAGAAGGTACAGAAATGAGACAGATGCTGTCCAAGCTAAGGGAGGAAGAGCGGGGTTAACATTTCCCCGTGAATTCCAGTGCTTCATCAAGGCTTTCTTTACCTCTCCCAAATGACGCACACTGTTGCTGTTGTTATTCTTAACTAATTCTGCCAACTCATGACTATCCTTTCCAACCTGGTTCCTTTCTCTTTCACAGAAATAATGGTGTCAAAACAAGCAAGTCTCCTTTCTGAAGTTCTACCACTGTCACAGAGGGAATGGCAGCAGAGTTCAGTGGCAGCCAACTGGTGCAATAAGTTACTACTATCCTATCAAAATGTTAAAGAGATACTATTTCATGCCCACGGACCCCAAAATCTCCTCTCCCAAGAGGACTCTGTGCACCTCTTGTCCACACCTGGGCTCAAGTACAGTGTCAGTCGTGGGCCTAACTGGCACTCCTGGCATTTTTTTTTCCTTTGGAGAAATGTGGGAGGATTATTCACTTCTTCAGAATGTTATTTAAAATGCATATAATCGGGGTGCCTGGGTGGCTCAGTCGTTGAGCATCTGATTTTGGCTCAGGTCATGGTCCCAGGGTCCTGGGATCGAGCCCCACATTGGGCTCCCTGCTCCGCGGGAAGCCTGCTTCTCCCTCTCCCACTCCCCCTGCTTGTGTTCCCTCTCTCACTGTGTGTCTCTCTCTCTGTCAAATAAATAAATAATTTTAAAAATCTTAAAAAAAAATGCATATAATCTTTGGAATTTGGGTTCCACATCCTAAGCCCCTTTCTATTATTTATTCCCCATGATACAGCAAGTTTTCTGATAATATGTGATAGTAATAATGCACACACAATGTAGAATTTAAAACCTACAAATCATGTTCTTGGAAATTTATTCTCAAATACAATCTCACTTGGGCAGATTGGCCCTTAACCAACCTTCCAGAATTAGAAGTAGCTGCATTTCCTAGGAGTGCTCTTGGAGTTGTCTGTGTGTAGGGTAGGGTGAAAAGTTGGGAGGAAAGAAACAAGCCATCATCAGCAAAAGTTTCTTCCAGAGGAAGCCAAGCATTCACTCAGGATTTCTTTCTTTCATAAAGGGAAATGCACAATGCTTGGATTCTCCCAAGCTCAAAGGGCAACTATAGGATTCTTTTCCCCCTGACAAAGTCTGCGCTTACCATACCCCCCCCATTTTTTGAGAAATGTAAAAGACACAAAAAGGTGGCTCAGTCAGTTAAGGGTCTGCCTTTGGCTCAGGTCATGATCCCAGGGTCCTGGGCGCGAGTCCTGCATCGGGCTCCCTGTTCAGTAGGGAGTTTGCTTCTCCCTCTACCCTACCCCGTGCTCGTGATCTCTGTCTCTCTCTCACTCTCTCTCTCAAATAAATAAATAAAATCTTTTTTTTAAAAAAGACACATAAACTTAAACTCTTACATTCATACTTTCCAGAGTTAGTAACTGTTAACATCTGATATTTTCCTCCAGTTTTTGTTTTTTTAAGAAATAACATTTCAGATTCCAAACTCCATCCCCTTCAACCTCAACCAGTTCACTGCCTCCCACATCCAAGGGAAACCACTTTCATGAGTTGGGTGTGGATCCTTCCAGGCTATCAAAAATATACATGTTTTATACACTTACACATGCAGCAAGCAAAATATAGTATCACTTTCTATATGTATTTTGTATTTAAATAAATGACATTCCTTATATTTTCTGCAATTTGCTTTTTTTCCTATTTAACATTAGGTTTTTGGCGATCGATCTGTGTTGAAATATGTAGATCTAGTTAATTAATCCCTTTTCATTATGTATATATCCCATTTTAACCCACTATTGAGGGATATTTAGGTTCTTTCCAGTTTTTCACTATTTTCAACAGTGCTGCAACAAACATTCTTATACATGTCCCTTTGTACACACATACAAGGGTCTTCAAAGGAAATACACTCAGTAGTAGAATCTACGGGTCTTTGGTATGCTCAGTTTCTCTTTTACTTATGTGCTGCCAGCGACTCCCAAAGTTGAGTCATTGATTTATATTCTGATACATACATACTGATTTGCATTCCCACCAGCAGGAGGTGATGGGACTATTTCCTCCACATGCTGGCCAATATGTGATACTATTGGACATTTAACTTTTTTTCCAATTTGATGGTTTAAAAATAATGGCTAAGTATTGGTTTTATTTCTCATTTCCATGACTATTTGTAAGCTTAAGTATCTTCACAGGTTAATTGTCAATAACAGTTTTCTTTTATCATATCCTTTGCTTATTTTTCTTTAGATTATTTGATTTTTATTACCAGTTTGTAAGGATCCTACATGTTCCATGCATAGTAATCTTTTGCATGTTATATAGATCACAAATAAATCTTACTTTTTTAAATTGGTAATATATTCGTAGGGTAAGGTACAAGAGTACACAGTGAAAATCTCTCTTGGGGAGCGTGGGTGGCTCAGTCATTAAGCGTCTGCCTTCGGCTCAGGTCATGATCCCAGGTCCCGGGATCGAGCCCCGCGTCACTTCTCCCTCTCCCACTCCCCCTGCTTGTGTTCCCTCTCTCACTGTCTCTCTCTCTGTCAAATAAATAAAAAATCTTAAAAAAAAATATCTCTCTCTTATCTATTCTCCCCTCTCCCATTCAGTTTGCCTTCTTGGAGAAAACCAATGTGCTAGTGTTCCTTCCAAAAGTCCTATGCATATGCAAAAAATAGTTTATATGTTCTTCTATAGTAACATTAGTTCTGCATCTTGCTTTTTTCACTTAAAGATCATTCTCTATTAGTTTATACTTCTTTTCTTTTCTTGTTGGTACTGCAGAGTCTTCCTTTGTATTAATGGATCAAGATTTATTTAACCAGTTTCCTGCTGAATGACATTTAGGTTACTTTGAATTTTTTTTTTAAGATTTTATTTATTTATTTGACAGAGAGAGACAGAGAGAGAGGGAACACAAGCAGGGGGAGTGGGAGAGGGAGAAGCAGTTTTCCCACTGAGCAGGACCCTGGGATCATGACCTGAGCTGAAGGCAGATGCTTAATGACTGAGCCACCCAGGCGCCCCTAGGTTACTTTGAATTTTTTGTTACTGAAAAATTTTTTGTGCTTCAATTACTTTTTTATACATGTATTATTTCATACATGTACAAATGCCTATAGGATAAATCCTCAGGAGTGGAAATGCCAGTTAAAACTAAGTGTTTTTCCTAAAATCAAAAACACAAGAAACAACAGATGTTGGCAAGGAACCCTCTTGCACTCTTCGTGGAAATACAAACTGGGGCGGTCACTGTAGAAAACAGTATGGAGTTTCCTCAAAAAGTTAAAAATAGAACTACTCTATGATCCAGCAATAACACTACTAAGTATTTACCCAAAGAATACAAAAACACTAATTTAGAGGGATACTTGCACCCTTATGTTTATAGCAGCATTATTTACAATGGTCAAGACATGGAAGCAGCCCAGGTGTCCATTGATTGATGAATAGATAAAGAAGTGATATAGATGAATGGAATATTATTCAGCCATAAAAAAAGAAAGAAATCTGATCATTTGCAACAACATGGGTGAAGCTAGAGTATAATGCTAAGTGAAATAAGTCCGTCAGAGAAAGACAAATACCAAATGATTTCACTCATGTGGAATTTAAGAAACAAAACAAATGAGCAAAAGGGAAAGAGAGAGAGAGGGAGAAACAAGAAATAGACTCTTAACTATGAAGAACAAACTGATGACTTCCAGAGGGGAACTGGGTGGGGGACGGGTCAAAGAGGTGATGAGGATTAAGGAGCGCACTTGCTGTGATGAGCACTGGGCATTGTATGGAAGTGTTGAATCACTATATTGTACACCTGAAACTCATTTAACACTGTATGTTAGTTGATTGGAATTTAAATAAAAACTTTTTTTTAAAGTGCCATTCTGTTCAATTATATTTAAATTTTGTTTACAATGGGTTTTGTTTGTTTGTTGCCAAATAAGAGTTAAATTTTGCTATAGTCAAATTTAGTACCTTTTTCCCTATAGTGTATTTTTTTTTTATCCTGGTAAAGAAAGTCTCCCCTACTTCAAGGATATGGTTTTTTTTCCACATAGGTTTAGAGTTATGTGATTTATACCTCAGGCACTTAATCCATTTGGAATTTATATTTGTGCATGGAATAAAATAGGAATCTCATTTTATTTTTTCCCATGAGGTGGCTCCATCTACTCCTTCTTCATTGATTAGTAATGTAATCTCTGACACAAACTAAATTTTAGCATACGCATGGCTCCATTTTCAAGCTGTCTTGTTTGATTGATCTACTTATCTGACCTACTCTAATATCACACTATTTTAATGACTATAGTTTTGTAACGTGTCAGGCCGTTGTTAGGACAAATTTTTTTCAAATGTTTTAATGTGCAATAAAATCAGGCCCTCATACGTCTAAACAATAATGAAACTTTGGTTTTGGAGGAAAATGACATTTTACGGGCTGTTGAAACTGAGGTGGGAGTCCACGTTGTGCCCAAAGATAAAATTTAAAGGCCAGATTTACTGTGTTTGGAAAGGTTTCATATAGTTCTTTTGCAAGCACAGTACTTTCACAACGTCTCTGAGATCACAATGGATTTTGCCTCTCTTCCCCATCCCTGTCCATGTGTGTGGGCAGAGAGAAAAGGAGAGAGAAAGTCCATGAGTCCAGGGGGTTGATGAGGGTAAACATACAAATCTTTGGTTTAGAGATTAAGAATAAGAGACCCCAGAAGTGGGAGGAGGTCAAGCCACAAGTCATAGAACACTTGTTATTTGCTGTCCTGCCAACTACTCAATTTGGTAGATTTCAATGCCTCAAAGAGCCAATAGCTGACCGCTCATGATTAATTCATCAGACACCTACTGCTTGACCAGTCTTGAAATGGTGGGAGGGATGGCAGCAGTGAATGTACTGATCAGCAATCAAGTGAGAAAGGACTGTTCTTGCTACAGGGAAAGAACATGTAGAGCTCCAGAAATAGACCTGTCTCATTTCCTCAAGGCTGGTTAAGGGAACGACTTCCGCTCTGCTTCCATGTGAATACCACTCCACAAATGCTAACTCTGCTTTCCTTCCTGCGAGGCTTTGAAGACTTCTGTACATCTTCCTAAGGCTGTCTGAGTAATGTGTTCATGGCAGAGCATACATGGACCCAGACTCAAAGAAAATACACTCAAGAAAAATTAATTCAGGGAACAGCAAAGCATTTGAAATGTAGTTTTTCTATGTTGTGTGGAGAAAAAGATCTGGTTGAGTTTTCTAGTCTCTGATTTAGTGAAGCTCAAAAGATAATAGGCAGTTTCACAGCCAAGGTGGGTAAAAGGGATGCTCTCTCTTTGGAGACTGAAAAGAAGAGTGAAAGTAGAAAAATCAACTAATATTATATTCTATACATGATATAGAGCAAAGAGCAAGTCATTTACTGCCATAGAGAAATGAGACTTTTATTTGGGAATAAGACCAATGAATCGGACTCTTTCAATCATCCAACAAATATTCCTCCCTACGAATATTGAGAAATCCATAGTGGACAAGACATCCATGTGCCAGCTTTCATGGTATTTCCATTCTAGATGTGGGCAAAGAACAAGTCAAAATTAAATGGCAAGCTGTAATGACCGGTATGAAGGAAATAAAGGTCTGAGCTAGAGGCCAAATACAGGAGACACATGTTCCATAGGGGGTCCAGGAAGGTTTATCTGAGGAGAACACTTATGTTGAGACATGAGGGAGGCAAAGGAGCTGGCTAAGCAAAGACCAAGGAGAAGAAATTCCTGGCAGGCGAACAGGTCCTGAAATGGGCAGAAACTTGGCATGGTCAAGTTGCTGAAAGGGAAACAGCAAGACAGAGTGGTGAAGCCTGCAGAGAGAGCAGCTGTGGGAGAGGTGATTGGAAACAGGCCCTGGCGAGGTGATGCAGAGCCTTGTGGACAAGGGTAACTCATTCACATTTTTATCCTAAAGCCAGCAGAAAGCCTTGGGCAGTGCTTAAGCAGGAAAGTGACCAATCTGATTTACATGTTCCAAAAATCTACCTGCTATATGGAAAATGGATGAGAGGGCAGATGTTTAAGTAAGAAGAGATGGTAGACTAAGGTGGGAAAGTGAAGAGGCAGAAAAGTGGACTGCTTCACTGTGGAAGTGCATTCAACAAGGTTTTCTGGCAAACTGTATTGAGAGGGTGAGGAAAAGGACAGAATCCAAAATGACTTTTAGGTTCTTCCTTTGAGTAGCTGGGTGAATGAAAGTGCCTTTTATCAATACGGCCATACCGGAAAGACTGGGTGAGGGAGGGCATAAATTGGAAATGGAAATTAAGTGTTCCATTTGGATAAGTTAAATTGGCACAGATATGATTTTGAAACTCAGAGGAGAGGTTTGGGCTGGAGATAAAAATTTGGGAATTGCCAGCATTTAAAGATACTGAACACGGGAAGAAAGGAGGTCATCTAAGGAGAGGATGTGGAGATGCATAAGAAGAAGGGCCAGATTCAAAGTCTGAGAAGCATCAATATTCAAGGCGAAGAAAAAAACTGAAGCCCATACAATAGCCCATGAAAGAGGAGGAGAAACAGTGGAGTGTGCTGTTCTGGAAATCAGAAGAGGAGAGCAGGTCATGAAGGATGGAGGGATTAAGGGGAACATGCCTGGGATTCTAGCTCTTAGCAGCCAGTCTCTCAGAAGACACCTGCTCCTCCTGGTGACCTCTGCACTAGAAGTTCAGGGATTTATTGTTCAAAAGGATTTGTTGGCCAAAGGACTATGCTGTCCATCTGGGGGTTAGTGGTTTTGAGGCAAACTCTGATAGGGCCCATCATGGGAGATCAGGAATTCATACCTCATCCCTACATCACTGTACCAGCTCCTCGCTGGCTGCCATAACTCCTGACTTCTAGCTCTGGTATTATATGCTAGTTCAAGAGTATACTTTGAAATACTGATCAAAAATGGCATCACATTTTTCAGGAAAATTTACCCTCATTTTTAAAATTTAAAATGTTCATATACTCTGACTGGGTATTTTTATTTCTGTGCATCTCATAAGAACTAAGATAAATGTTCTAGAATGTTCCAATTTATAGTATGGTTTGTAATAGGAAAAAATCAGAACAACCTAAATGTCCACCCATAGGGGTGTGGTATATATTAAAGTATGACCTAGCAATACAGTTGAATGCTATGTAGCCATTGGGAAAAAATAATGTAGTCTTTCTAGATGTGCTGACATGGAAAGGAGACCATGATATATCATGCTGCTGCATGCACTTTCCTCTCCTTGCCTTCTAACAGAACCCCAGTTTTGTTCTGGTCTTCACCCCCACCCCAAGGCAGCCCATGTCACTCAGGCTTTAGCCAATCTATGCATTCACCTAGAAACTCTAAATGTGAAGATCCTCTTTGAATCTATTCTCAACTCTGTAGTCAAAGAGATTTTTAAAAACCTAATCAATGTTACCTTCTTCTCATCACCTTTGGAACAAAGACCAAAATCTGTACAAAAGTCTATGAGGCCTTATATGATCTGACCATTGACTGACCACCCATCATCACTCTCCTGCTTATTCTCTGGTCCCCAGCCACACTGACTTTCTTTCTGTTCCTTGAATCACAATGTTTCTTCCTGCCACAGGACCTCTGAATGTGATGTTCTCTCTGCCATGATCCTTCAGATAGCTCAAGTGTTACCTTCTCAGGGAAACCTTACTGACCATTCAAGCTGGATTAGATCCATCCAATTTTAAGCTCAAAAGCACTGTGTACCTTTCCCTCTTAGCCCTTCTTATGATGTATATTCATGCATTCACAGGGTGATTATTTGATAAATAGCTATCTCCCTCCCTCAACTCTAAGACCTTTGAGAGGACTGTGCCTGTCTTGCCCCAGATTTTATCAGTATCACCATTCATAGTACCTGGGCATAGTAGGTGCTCCACAAATGTCTATTAAATGAATGAATCTGGAACACACATAGTAGGGCTCTACTCATAATCATTCAGTCAAACTGAGTTAGAGATGGGGATTTAAATTTGTTCTGTTAATTTCCATCAAATCAACTAATGTGACTTTAAGATTTAAACAAAATATATTCCTCCTTCTTCCATCCAATCCATCAGGAAATCCCATCAACTCTACCTCCAAAATACATCTCAATTTCCACCGCTCCTTCCTATCTCCACCACCACCACCCTTCCTCCCTTTCACCGGCTTCTCCCATTCTCACGTTTAGAATATCCTCCATGGCCTTGACTTTCTATTCTTCTCCCTCTCTTAGAAACACCCTGCCCCATAACCCAGGAGTTGAGTTATGGTTAATTCTTGTTTTCCCTTTGGCCTAACAGCCAATCTGTCATCTTGGCCTTCTGAGTCTTCTCTGTAACATTTCTTAGATTCAACACTTTTCCATTCCCCTTCCAGGCCCTCTCTGTTTTTACCTACAATCACACAAACTCTTCCTACTCTTGTAAATATCTCTTTCAGTTCCAAAAGCTCAGAATCACAAGAGTAGGATTGGTAGTATCCCTTGAGGTAACCTGTTCAGCCCTCCTCATTTTTTTAGATGAGAAACTGAATCCCCTGAGTTAAGCAGTTGCTTTAGAGATCTTAACAGCTCTCCCTTTACACTGTCTTCTTCTTTGTCTCCAAATGTTCTTCCCAGCTTGGCTCTCTTTCCCACACAGCTGTTGTGTCTTCCTCAAGATAGAAATAATCCCAACCTTCTCCTACTCAAAAAACTTTAGGGGCTTCTAATGCTTCAGTGAAACTAAGAAGTCTACTCACTGTTCCAGAATACACTGCTCACAGATTTAAGCTCAAACTCCTCAGCCTGGCACCTGGCACTCAGGTTTTCCAAGTGTATACCTCTCCTGTTAGTCTCAAAGAATGGAAGAGGGATCCACAGAAGCTAGATATTGAAAGACAAATTTCACATCAACATGAAGAAGAGTTTTCTAATTATTAGAATTGTTCTCCAATGGCATGGGTTCTCTTGGGAGAAGGTGCATTTCCTCTAAGTGAGACTCGGTGCTCAAAATAGGCTAGACATACAATAAACATTGAAAAGAGGGCTCCTGTCATGGAGATGAGCAGGGCAAGAGGGTGAGATTACACCAAATTAATTACAACTTGGCTCTAACACCCAGAATCCTCCCCACATTAACATACCCCATGGTTCCTTTCTGCATGCACACCCCCAAACAAACTGAACTTCTAGCTATTCTCCATATGGCCCCATACTTTCCAATCCTTCTATGCCTTTGTTTATGCTGTTCTTGCTGCGTGAAATGTTTCTTCCAGCCATCTCCATGAAACCTATTTAAATGTCACCTCTTCTATGACACCTTTGAATATATTTCCAGTTAAGTCTGTCTGTCTGTCTGTCTCTCTCTCTTCCTTTGCATAGATCATATAATTATTTTCTCCAAGGTGGATCAGAAGGAATGTTAATGGACATCTGGTCCAAATACCTATGATTCTGTTCCCTTGCTACCTTCTCTTCCAGGTATTCCTGCACACCATTGCTAGATAAATCCACATATTCTTCCTTCCATTGCATTTTTTTCTATATTAAGAACCTCCAGTACCCGTGCCTCAAATCTGTGCCTCTCAGCCCTACAGTGGAAGGTTTCCATAAGTAGTGCCCACATCTGACTTTCCAAGCAAAGAAGTTCTTCCCCTTTGGTCAGATGAGCCCCATTTGCACACCATCCATGTTTCTTGGCCCTTCTTCCCTGTGTGCTCAGGCCCTTCTCTTAATCCCAAATGCTTTCCCTTTTCTTCTGTGCTAGGAAATGTGTTATACTTCCCTCCAGAAAAGAAGTCTTAACTAAGGAGGCTGCTTTTTTTTGCTTTAAATTTCCTGATTACTTAGTCATACAGAAATCAAACATCTGGCTTTATACTGACAGTGAATTGTTTTCTAGATGTTGTATTGACATCTCCTCTCTCCATTGGGAACACGACCCACCTCATATTTCCTTTGCCCACTCCCACCCGCCCAAGGTATCAAATACACAAGAGACAATGAACACTTGTTGATGTTCACTAAACAAGTTATATCTTGCCAGCAGCCATCTTATCAAACAATAGCCCAAACTATATTTTGTGCTGAGAAGCAGAGCCAGATAAAGAATTAAAAAAAAAAAAAAAAGAAAAGAGAAAAAGGGGAGACCAAGAGGAGAAATTGAATACCAGCAGTGAAACAAAGAGGTAATAAACCCTTAATAGTTTCCTAAAAGAGCAGGCATGATTGCTTTAATTGAAGCAGAAAGACACGAACACCGGAGATGTGCTCATTTAACACCAGGAAGATGAATTAGAAAAGCTGCCCCAAATATTTTTTTCTCTGAGTGATGTATTACGTGATGAAAACCTTGTAATATGTTATAGTTGTACCTTTGACATAGGATTTAACCCATTGGTGCAGTGTCTGTATTTCTTGGTTTGCCTCTGTCTGCCTTTGACTATTAGAAAGGAGACTGAACTGAGAGTGAAAACGGAGCTTTGTAAGGGTTTGATGTGCAGAGTGAAGTCTTTCTGCAGATTTATGCTGAGAATTTACAGTAGCTTAAGAAGAATTGCAAAACCAAAGAGTACAATATGAAAGGTATTCCTTAGAGACAGATCACTCTGAAGTCTGGCTGCAAGTGGTTTTCGTGCTTGAGCTTCCAGGCCAAAGGATGGCAGATGAGTATGTTGCTAGAAATTGGAGATGTGGCATTTCACTCTTTCAGATGTTTCCAGAAAGGCAATTTTTACTGCAGGAAAATCTCCAGAACAGAACCAAGCCACCTTGTAGACTTTCACCCTGACCCAGGCCCAGTGCCTAACTGGGCCATCAGAGAAAGGAAGCTTCTGACATAGCCTCAGTGAGTTCAGGTCAGGAGTGGAAAAACAGATCCTCAGATCCTCTCTCCATGCCCTTTGTGTCCCGTTAACCCATAGAACCCATGGGCATGCTCTTCAAAAGCAATTAGCATTGCTGACAAAGCTACCCACTTATACCTTACTGTCTTTCACTATAAAAGTATTTTTAAAAATTTAACAGAGCACATGGTTTCTTCCCTTCAGTGCTATGCTGCTAGCTCATTAAAAAAAAAAAAAAAAAAGTGTATTATGACCTCTAAATGTTTTTCTGCCGTTCTTGCATACAGCCAGCCCAGCTACATCTCATATTTGGCAAGTTTAATGAGTTTCCTTTCCTATCTCTCTTTTCCATCATTAAGATAATTCTTGAAACGTTTAAGCAAGAGTGGACTCAGCCCAGTACTCATAAACCTCCCTTTCCTCTGCCTTCTGGGTCAGGCTGACACAGTCTTGGGTAACCACTCTGGCTGGATCCTGTTAGCTCATTGAACACCCATCTAATGGTAGTATGGTCTATGGTTACATAGTATGTTACAGTATGGTTACATAGTTATGGTTATATATGGTTATAAGTATGGTTATATAGACCATACTTCCTCCAGCTTACTGATGATTATGACATGTGGAGAAGCACAAAAAACCAGGGTACAATAGAAGTAGAGCATACAATCTGCTTCCTTTCAACCCATCTTGCCCATGCCACAATCCTAGATGCAGACTAACTGGGAAATATTTCCTGACTGCTACCCTAGTCTCCAAAATATGTTACTATTCTTTTGCTGAGTTTGGAATAAATGCCTCCTTGCATTTGCTAGGCCTTTGAATTTCACCTGTGGCCATTAGCCTTAGCATTCTCTTTTATGTCAACCAATGACACAATCCCATTACCGATTCCATATCCCAATTTCATCCTCACATGATTCCAACCTCCTCCTTCCCCTGGTCTCCATGCTCCAGGTTGCAGTCCGAGAAGGAACACATAGCAGATTTTAAATGCTAGGGTATTTCTGTTCTGTGGCCTCTTTCCCCAGCCATTTGGCAAATGCATAGCCTGTCTTTCCCTCTAGGATTGTTCTTCTATAGGAATGTATATGGATTAAATAATAACATACCTCACCAACAGGCTTGGGGAGGTGTGGTGGGACCCAAAGTGCCTGACTCAGGCTTTCCCGCAAGTCTGAGAAATGAATCTAGAGAGTTCTGTTATTCTTTAACAGATGTCTTTCAAAGGAAAAAGACAGAGAGAGAAGAGATGTTCTGGGTTCACCTAACAAAGTTGATCTCTGAGTCAGGTGTGAAGCCAGACGGACCCACAGCGGAGCAGGCAGACATGACATAACAACTCGATCTAAAACTTTCACCCCAAGAATTGACAAACTGGGTGTTTCCTTTCTTAGACTTTCACTTTGAAGTGGGTGTTCCAACAGCATGTGGGACCCTACAACTCATACCAGGAATCGACTTTGTGTTTAAAGTTAGGAGTTCTACCGAAGAAGAAGAAAAGATCACCAATGCCAGGTTACAATATTCTACCGGTCTAGCGTGAACTCCTCAAGAGCACTTTAGATTTTTGATCCACTTTGGATTGAAATGACAAGCCTTAAACCACCAGAGATTTCACTGAAGGAAAAGCAAGTTAGCTTATTTAAAACCTCTTCTTATTAACACCAATAAGAATTAATTACAAACATTTATTCTGATTTATGGACACCTGCTTAGCATCAACATCACAGACCCACCCCACCAATTATTCAGTGATACAATGGCACATTCATTTTGCTTAGAGGAGTCAAGATTTTTCTAATTTCCTGTGTAGCCACCTTCAGCTCTGTGTATATCTTCCTAGTTTAAATTACCACCAGGCCTCAAACATATTTGCCTGGTTTTGAAAGCAGCGGGAGGTGCTTTTTGAAGTTTCTGGAACGCGTACACATGCATACACGCATACATGTGCTTGCACGCACACAGAGGTCACTCAGTCCACCAGCAAGATGATAAGATCCCTTTTGTGCCAAAGTTTTCCAAGGACTTAATATCACTCAGATGTATAAAACTTCTGTTTTGTCCCCTTATTTTCACGATCGATCACAATTAGAAGTGCTTCTTATTTATAACACTGTTTTTGCAACAAAGAAACGTGGGATAAGTGATGACCAAAATGACTTTAGAAGTCAGCGTAGGACATTATTTTCTGCTATTAGTCCTTCCCAATGTCAAGTGCAAAATTTAAATTAACAACACTTCCCTTATTGGAATGACTTCAGCACTTTTGCTGTCTTCCATTGATTTCTATTTACTTTGGCAGCCACAGGCAAGAAGAACATATTTCTGTGCCTGATGAAGCAACCTAAGACTTCACGAGGGGATATAGATGCAAATGTCACGATGAAATGCTGCTGCGAGGTTATTCTAAGAATTAACATAATACAGGAGGAACACTATTTATGTAGTGTTCCTGCAGGCCTTAACTTCCCGTTAGTGTTGTGTTAGAGCAGTCTCCAGCTGTATTTCTCATATTAACAACTGGTCTATAGTACTTTAACCTAGCAGTAAATATGATGTCAAAGCCATTTTAAAACTAAACAGCCTACCTGCAAATATGTCATATGCCAGATATTCCCAACCAGGGGTAACCTTGACTCCATGTCAGTTCCTAAGGAAGAAGCAGATGCTTCCTCCATGCCACTGAAGTTACTGCGGGCGACTGGTGTCGATAAAGGGTTGTTCTTCATTAGAAATACCAATAATAAATATCTCTAAGGCCCAAGGTGGCTTCAGAAGGCATAAAAACCTACAGAAGGGCCAAAATAAGCTTTGGACTCATTGTCTGGGTTTTTTTCTTTTTCTTTTAAACTGTTAGCCTCAGGTTTCTTAGAGTTGAAAACCAGTGGTATCAAAACAATCAAGAGATACTCCCTCTCCTTCTTCTCTTTCCCACCGTATCACCTGCTATAAAAATCCAGTCACACGATGGCATATTCAATTCATCTACCAAAGGTAATGAGGCAGAAATGTGAATCACCACACTGTTCTTGAACCCTGTCTTCCCCAGCCTGGCATTTCAAACATTAGCCAACAGCGAGTGGCTCCACTGGCTTTATCAAGAACATAGAAATAAATAAAGTTCAGCTAAATGTTTTAAAAGTGAGATCAGGGGTGCCTGGGTGGCTCAGTCATTGAGCGTCCGCCTTCGGCTCAGGTCCTGATCTCAGGGTGCTGGGATCGAGCCCCGCATCGGGCTCCCTGCTCTGCGGGAGGCCTGCTTCTCCCTCTCCCGCTCCCCCGCTTGTGTTCCTGCTCTCGCTGTCTCTCTCTGCCAAATAAATAAATAAAATCTTTATTAAATAAATAAATAAATAAATAAATAAATAAATAAATAAATAAATAAATAAATAAATAAATAAATAAAAGTGAGATCAACCGGGGCGCTTGGGTGGCTCAGTTGGTTAAGTGACTGCCTTCGGCTCAGGTCATGATCCTGGAGTCCCGGGATCAAGTCCCACATCGGGCTCCCTGCTCAGCAGGGAGTCTGCTTCTCCCTCTGACCCTCCCCCCCTCATGCTCTCTCTATCTCATTCTCTTTCTCAAATAAATAAATAAAATCTTTTTTAAAAAAAAAAGTGAGATCAACCAGAGACGACTAGAGAAGACATTTTTCTCACTCTGCTTTTAAATGAAAAAAGGCTTTGTGGATCCCATGTCAACCTCAATCCGGTCTTCTAGGACTGGAGGTGACACCAGGAAGCGGCCCTGGTGCGAGTCGAGAGCGCCCAGGGGACGCAGCCGGAGCCCGGAGGAAAGGCGGCCGGGAAGAGGGGCTGTCCAGAAGGCCAGCGAGCGGCCGCTCAGCCAGAGCGCGACAACGGCCACCCCCTCCGGCATGGGGTGGCCGGGCGTCAGCTCCCTGAACGGCCCCAGACAGTCAAGACTCCGGTTTTCTGTCTTCTCACAATTACTGGGAGAGCAGGCGGCGAAGTCGAAGCAGCGGTGCGGCCACGCGCACATGCCCCGCGAGGGCTGCCCCTGCAGGTCCCATGGGCGCAGGCACCCAGCACCCCGGACCTGGGCCAAGTCCATTTCTCGGAGGCATTCTGGAGAGATGCCACCGCTCGGCAACTCTGCGTGACTTCTGAATGATGCCACTACCTACTTACTCTTCACTTCTTGGGAACACTGGCTAATGAGACTCAGAAAAAAGTTCACCCGTCCCCTACGGAAGTGGAAATTCCCGAGGAGAACGTTCCTACAGCAGGAAACCTCTCACGGCCTCTCCTGCCGTTCGGACACACAAACGCGCCAGCTGTGTAGCCTGAGCAACCGCTCTGGTAGTCTGTCCGCGGTCACTGTGCGGTCAGGGCCGTCCTCCGACTCACCTTTACTCACGCTTAGCCATTCCGCAGACCTGTCCTGACTCCTCCATGCCCCGTGCTGGGAGCAATTCTGACGGGCTCTAGCGCTCATTCGGCTTCAAAGTGGAGGGACGGTGCATCACTGTGAAGTGCGGTGAGTGGCAGGAAATGAGAACAAAAACTGTATTCACGGTGACTAGGGTGCTTCTCAGACCATCCACACAGAGCCCACCTCCCCTTGGTGAGGCCAGCTTTAAAGGGGGCAAAGAGGACTCTTGAACCACTCTGGCCATAAAGGAATATCTCGGATTCCAGGCCCAGATTTGATCTCTATCTATGTCTTTGAAAGTTTTCCAGGTTACAAAAATAAATTTAAATAGGAACTTCTGATTTTGGTGGGTCCTGCATCCAGTGACCATATCTTTGTAAGTTATGTTTCTAAAACGTATTGGGAGATAGTAGCTGGGGATTTAAAAATGTATTTATCCATTAATGGATGCAGTAATGATTAGTGTTATTTGTTCAGCAATGAGTTATTTAAGCCTCACCGTGTACCAGGTACAATCTTAACATGTGAAAGCCTTATTGGAACCCTCCAAGAGAGGTTCCTCCAAGAGGAACCCATCCATTTACGGATGAGGAAACTAAGTATTGAGAGGCTAAGTGACTTCCACAAGGTCACACAGCAGCTGGGAGGAGCAGCTTTCACGGGATCCCTTCTAAGCTGTCTGCATATCTGCCAGGGAAGCTCTCAGAGAGTGACAGTCTGAACAGCCCATCCTCAAACCCAACGCTCCCCCATCCTTTGCTGCCCACTGGAAGTGTTCTCCCTTGGACCCTGTGTCTGCGAAAACATCTGCTCAATTCCAGGAGAAATAGATCTTCAGTGCTGGCACCTGCAGGCTCCTGCTGCCAGGGATGGAAGAGACAAAGTAGAGTTCAGCTCTGTGGTTCCTTGACCCTAGACTTTTGGGAAGATAATTTCATACCAAAAGAATCTCAGAGAAAACAAAGTCTAATAATAAAAGCTTTCAGAGATGCCAGGCAGAACCTTCCACCCAAGATCTGCAAGAGCTTGTGCTGCACAGCTGGGGGATTGAACAGACGGAGCAAACAGGAAGGAGAAGGGGCAGCTGGGCTCATACCGATCTCGGCAGTCAAATGCTAGGGCCCTTTGTACCACAGTGCCCTCCCTGCACCAAAGGGCCCAGAGGTTTTGACTAGGAAGGGCAAGCATTGGTTTCTTTCCCCAAAATCTAGATATAATGTGTAACCTTGACCATGTCAGTGTCACAGGTCCCATCAGTCAAATTCCAAGCATTTCATAGAGAACCACCCCGGCACACAGGCAGGCGGCATTTGGAATTGCACCACAAAATCAAAAACCTGCAGTTAACAGAACAGAAGGAATCAACATGCAGGCCAAAACTATTTTCAAAAAGCAACAGAGTGAGTTCCCCAACACTGGAAGAATTCAAGCATCACTTGGCCCCGGATGTTATAAAGGCAATTCAGATATCTAGGTGGTTCAGCTAGATCAATGGTATACAAATATAGACATTTACCAAGAGGTCCTAGAGAATTCTGAAAAAATACACCTCGCCTGGCTCAATGCCATATGGTCGAATTCATTAGGACTGGAATGGGACCTAAGGAGTCTGTAATTTTCACAAAAGTGGCAGCTATTCTGGTGCCCACCAACCCCAGCCCAGGACTGGGAGTCTTTGGACAGGACAACTTCTGTGGTTCCTTGAAACTGGAGAGGCTGTGATTTCTTCCCGAGATGATGAGCCTCACCCACCACATATTTCAGGTAGAAAAATGCTGGTGTAGATTGCTTGTCATTGGGGAATGGTTTTTACCCCAACAATGCAGTGGTTTGCATATTTGCTGATGTTTCCCCCCAAAAGCACGCAGGAATGAATCATTATTGAAACAATTTACTTTCAGTTAGTGCATGAATGCCTTCCCATGATGCTCTGATGCTTTGTTTGTCCTCCTATAAAAATTATTTATGACCCAAGTCTGATCTTTTAAATCAGAATACTTATTCCTGAAATCAAAGCTCTAGCATGCTAATGCAAGTAGAAACCTTGATAATTTTTCAAAGCCATGTTGAATATTCAAAAGCTGGAACTGAAGGAAAGGAGTTAACATTAATTAATATTTGAAGCAGTAAAATAAAAGCAACAATGAAGCTAATTTTGCAGGACAATTAATCATGAGTCTTGCTAATTACACATGGGATTTTGCAAATGATTTTTTTCTCAGGTAGCAAAGTAAAAATGATAATCTGCTACCCATCAAAATCATTGGCTTCTCACCAATGTCCCCAGCAAGAGCAATTAGTGGGAACAGCAGAGCCCTAGTAATTGCACGTCAAGAGAGGAGAATGTGAGAATTTTAATTGCTCTAAATAAAGACCACTTGCTCATATGTACACCTGATTGTCCAAAACAACTCTGCAAGCTGGAGCAAGTATGTCACCACCAGGTGCCCACATAAAAATAACTCTGCAGGAGCAGTACGTTCCCAGCAACCCGTGTAGTTGCTCGAAGAAAACATCAATATGCCTTCCCATTCTGAACTGCAGTGTCATTACTCGAATATAAGAACTACAACAACAACAACAACAACAACAACAACAACACCCACTTGGGAAAACGTGCCTATTCTTTATATTTGCCAAATATTTATTGCTGACATTTTTTTGAGGAACTTTAACTATCTACAAGGTGCCAAGGGCTTCAAATTTACTGAATTTTAGGATTGCCAATAAAATGTTTTTAACAAGACATCTCAAGAGGGCATAAAATTAAAAATTACCATATTCATGAGTATAAGCCTCTAAGCTTGCAATGCTATAAACTGGATGTTTATAATTTGCTTGTGGCTTTCTTAATTAAAAACTGGTAATTAGAAACTCAAGTACTATTTTTATACTTCATCTTCTACACTTTCCATGCTACTGTTACTTTTCAGTTTAAAGTATGTACACATGGATGCACACAATTGCAAATGATCAATAATATTTAACTGTGTGTCTAAAACCTAAATGATGATGGATACATTTAAATATTGCTTTCCAAGAGATTATTATTCCAATGGCCATGTCATGGCTGAAACATTTAGTTTAAACAAGACAGCTACCATTTCTTGCTTTTCCAAACATGCATCATTTACTCTCATTTTTAAGTCGAATTGCTGAATTGCCTTCCAAGTATTCCTGGTACCTATTGTCTGCATGCCTAACCTTGCATCTTTAAGGGCACCATATTAAGGTGCTAAAGCATCACGCACTTCCTGCTATTAGCTTTGTCGGCTGGACATTAAGCTCGGAGCAGTAACCTTAGCTTACCACCGTATCTTCTTTGCACGTCCAAAATTGTGCATATGGTTTACTACACCAGAACTACTTAAAAGCAACATGGGAGGGCCGCTTCCTTCACCGAATTACCAGCAGATCACAGGTGTGTATCTGGCTCCCGGAGGTGATTCAGGTAATAACACTAGGTTGGTGATTTAAATGGTTAGAAGCTTTTCCAGGGAGAGCAGTCCTCATAGTCCTATCATTTTGTAGATATTGCTCACAAATGGCAAATTATTTACCCAGCCTCTTTAAGCAATTGCTTTTGATTTTTATTATGTTTTAAAACGGAAACCTTTGAAGATGGGTGCTTCCCTGTCAAGGCATAACCATGATGCCACCTTAAATTAGAAGTCCTTCTTCGGGTCATTTTTCATATATACCTATCTCATGAGACCGTAATCCAACCTCCACTTTTCTTCTTCAAACATAAATTTGGGACCCAAAAAGGATCTAAGTCAGAACAATCATTATTTACTTAGAAGCATTTTACCAAGACACAAAGAACATGCTGCTCACTTTCGTAGAAGAATTTTTCAGAGGGTCTAAAATGAAATGACAAAGAAAGCCATGAGTGAAACAAAGCTTACTGGGTAAGAGAGCCTGATGGCTATGTCCCAAGTGGCTCTAAAAAGTCTGATGCAAATTATAAGACGATTACTTAGAAAATGCATCATTTTTACAGATCAAGATTACAAGTACATACTATTCTAAATTTCTAAAGAGCACAAGGAGTGAAGTACGGAATTCTCCAAGTTTCTTCCCTGGGCTGTTAAAGTTCTTTGAGCAGTGTTTAGAATGCTCACATGTACATTTTATTTCCTGGGTTGTCTGGCATTAACATCAGGGGATTGCTAAAGTGCTATTTATATTGCTACTCATTACTGGGCAAGAGAAGGACAAGGAAGCTTTTTGATCAAAATGTGTCATTTCCCAACACTAAATGTTTATAAAAGGGTGTTACAGTAATAAGGGGTTAGGTGTGCCAGAAGTTTCCAAATCGAGGGCCAAACCACTTCAGAGTCAAGTTGGCATAAGTATTCCTAGATTCTAGCTACCCATTAAAGCAACAGAGTAGAGCTTGGCTTGACCTTTGCCCCACACAACCCCCAGGACCTTCTGTGGTTTTTCTTGACTATAGTATAGCATCTGCAGACATTGGTAATTTTTAACACCATGGCTGACTTCCATTGTAGTCAAGCAGATCTATTATACTGGACCTTTGACGGAGTTTATGGTGCCACATCAATGAGCAGACTTCCTATCACCCATCATTTGAGAAGAGATATGCAGTAAAAGAATACATTTTCTGCATCCATATCAGTTTAGCATCAAATTAAAAATGTATATATAAGCAACACAAAGAAAGGGAAAGGAGAACAACAACAACAAAAAATGATGAAGCTGAACATTCTGGGATGGGTCACTAATACTCTTAGGCTTCAGTTGCCTCCTTTGGTTTTAGACCAGATCAGAGGTTCTTAATCTGGGTCGCCTAGATCCCCCAGGGGATCCACTAATGGGCTTGATGATACCCATGAATCCCTGAAATCCCAGACCAAATGTTGTGTGTTTGCGCCTATACATATTTTCGGGGTTCAGCTTCATAGCTTTTAGGATATTCTCAAAAAAGATCATAATCCAGATAAAAACTACCAATAAATGGTTGCTCGGGCCTCTTGAGGTTCTGGTTTTCTATAGCAAGGGATTATCTGATAATCTTGTTTTAAATGCAGCTTCTCCAAAAAGGCTCTCTCATGTCCAAAGCAGCCCAGAGCTCAGGACCTTGTTGGGTTTTTTTTTATTATTGTTATGTTAATCACCATACATTACATCATCAGTTTTTGATGTAGTGATCCATGATTCATTGTTTGCGTATAACACCCAGTGCTCCATGCAGAACGTGCCCTTTTTAATACCCATCACCAGACTAACCCATCCTCCCACCCCCTCCCCTCTAGAACCCTCAGTTTGTTTTTCAGAGTCAGGACCTTGTTTTAATTGTATAGTTTCATATCACTGCCTTCCCTGTGGTCTGCATCCATCTGGAAGTTTGAGATCCCTCAGCAAGTATCTGACAAGGTTTCACTTTAGTCTTGGGGGTCTAATGCTCCTTCAATGATGCAGCCCTTAACTGAGCTGTATTAATAGCCAGGAAAGAAGAGAAAGGAGATGAGCACTCTCCTCCGTTGCTGGCCAGAGCCCCTTGAACATCTTGATGGCCTGAGTAGTAACGAATCTTGTGAGTCACTAATACCTAGGGGGTGGTGAGCTGGCTGAAGTTAGCTATACTGTTATTGTAACAACATTGCAAGTTTTGTTTGTCTAATCAGTTGTTGGAAACGAATTCTTACTGTGGCCTCCACACTGGGCATCTTGCTATGTGCTTTCTGTGTTCTTTTTTTTTTTTTTTAAGATTTTTTTTTTATTATTTATTTATTTGAGACAGAATGAGAGAGAGAGAGCACATGAGAGGGGGAAGGGTCAGAGGCAGAAGCAGGCTCCCTGCCGAGCAGGGAGCCTGATGCGGGACTCGATCCAGGGACTCCAGGATCATGACCTGAGCCGAAGGCAGTTGCTTAACCAACTGAGCCACCCAGGCGCCCTGCTTTCTGTGTTCTTAAGGTTTCTTCCGCTTGTGTGTCACAGACTTCACAAGGACTGCTAAAACCCACACGACCTGTGTCCATTGTTCAAAAATAAAGGGAGGGGTGCCTGGGTGGCTGAGTCGGTTAAGCATCTGCCTTCGGCTCAGGTCATGATCTCAAGGTCCTGGGATCGAGCCCCGCATCGGGCTCCCTGCTCTGCGGGAAGCCTGCTTCTCCCTCTCCCACTCCCCCTGCTTCTCCCTCTCCCTCTCCCCCTACTTGTGTTCCCTCTGTCACTGTGTCTCTCTCTGTCAAATAAATAAATAAAATCTTTAAAAAAACAAACAAACAAAAATAAAGGGAAAGGAAATTCAAGAAGCTGAAAAAGACTGATCAAGTTTGTGGATGGACGGGCAGCTGGGGTTCGCTGGAACTAACCCTTCAAATGCATGAAATGAAAGCACACACCACAGATTATTCAAAAATAATTAAAGGGCTCTAAGGGTGTTTGCTCTGATATGACAGAAGTAGAATTTGAAGGGGAATCAAGGCAGCCAGAGAGAAGCAGGTAATAAAAAAAAAAAAAAAAAAAAAACAAACACCTGGATTCTCAAATGGTAGGTTCTAATCCTTGAAATGTAAACATGGAAGTGTCCCTCTCTTGAACTGTAAATGGGAGGGGTGACCTAAATGGCCCTCTTCGGCATTACCAACCTGGGAGTAAATCACTAAAGACAATAAAGAAGGCATTACTCTTGGGTATGAAAGATAAGGGAATAGGCGAGGGGCAGATGGTAAAATGAGAAGTTACGTCAGGAGGACAGGAGCAGGAAGTTAGGGCAGCGTGGGGGCAGAGTGGTCTTCCCACCTCTCATGCTGTGCTCTTGCAACGTCCTGGCTAGTCGGGGCTGGCCACGGGCACCATGTGATTTGGCACTCAACAAGAACTTAGGTATTGTGGGAAGAACTGCCATCTAGCATATGGATTAGTAGACCCAGCATGGAAGGAGATACAAAATGATATCTTCTCGCGCAAGACTTTGCCTGCTGACCTGAAGAAAATAAAGCCATCAGGCTTTTATTCCAATGGTTGGTCTCCAAGATAAGTTTCCAACAGAGAGAGAAGTTCACGGTGTGTACTAAGGCAAAGACAGCCCTTCTGCAAGCTGAGGCAGGGTGGGTCAGTGAGCGACCCCAGGGAGCAGGGGTAGGCCCTCCACACTAGGACTGAGAAGTGCCTCGGGCCACCCACAAGGCAGGCCTGGCGGCGCTCAGGCCTGTGCTACCCACCACTCTCTCTTCCCTCCAACCAGATGATTTCCCAAGGGCTGTGAGCAAAAGCCCGGTTGCCTTTAGAGTCACCAGGCCCTGCATTTAAAGGAAAACACTGTGTTTGTTCATAACTCCAGAGAATGATGAAGGGGAGAGAGAAGAGAGAAACAGCAAAGTTAGAGCTGTTTGGACAAAGGAGGGAGAACCCTGATGATCCAACCTTCTTTGCCTCTTCATTTCCAAAAGGTATCGTCTTCACAATCAAGTAAACCCCTTCCTTATGCAGTAAAGCAGGTCAGCCTGAGCCCAGTCATCATCTTTCCGGGCCATTATTCACTCCCCTTCATTCTGCCCCTTGAACAAAACATGCATGCCTTCTCCTTTCCTATGTCAACTTGTCCTTTTTGGGAGCTCCCATGTCAGAAACAGCTGTTTCATGTTTCCACCCATATTTCTGTTTCTCTTCTCCTTGACCTTTTTAAACAAGCCGTTGGCCTGTGCTCAAATGGGGAGCACTTAGAAGGCATAGCGAGAGGAGAAGCGCCACAGTGCTCGGGGCACCGAGAAGAAGTGGCCAAAAACCCGTGCCCCCCTCCCGGGGTGGGGGGGTCTGCCGACACCCACAGAGGTCCCGGCTCCAAAAAGAGCCTGACCATCATTGCTACACAGACTTGAAGGTCAGGATTGAATACTCTCTCTTCCCCTCACAAACTGTAAAACTGGTCGAGATTCCTTAGCAATGTTATGTGTAATTCTTCATTAGGAATATGGAACAAAAAGGCAAATAATTCTCTCATATAAAAGATACATTTTCTTTTTCCTTTTTGGTTTTCTAGATATTGGATTACATTTGCATACGTTCTTGCATACCACTTCACTCTGCCAAAGAGTAGCTAGTCAGTGCTTTCTTTTTTTTTTTTTTTAAGATTTTATTTATTTATTCGACAGAGAGAGACCCAGTGAGAGAGGGAACATAAGCAGGGGGGATGGGAGAGGGAGAAGCAGGCTTCCCGCAGAGCAAGGAGCCTGGTGCGGGGCTCGATCCCAGGACCCCGGGATCATGCCCCGAGCCGAAGGCAGACGCTTAACGACTGAGCCACCCAGGCGCCCCCAAAATTTTATTTATTTATTAGAGAGAGACATAGCGAGAGAGGGAACACAAGCAGGGGGAGTGGGAGAGGGAGAAGCAGGCTTCCCGCTGAGCAGGGAGCCCCATGCGGGGCTCGATGCGGGCTCGATGCGGGGCTCGATCCCAGGACCCTGGGATCATGACCTGAGCCGAAGGCAGACGCTTAACAACTGAGCCACGCAGGCGCCCCTGGTCAGTGAAGTCTTACCCCTGCTTGAAACCACTTGGTAACTTGATTGTGGTGGTGTTTACATGATCCACGCATTTGTCAAAACTTAAAGAACAGTAGGCCATGTAATGGATGTTCCTGATGTAAATCAAAAATTAATTTTAAAAGCATGGGTTCTAAATCAGAAGAAGAACTGGTTTTTATGTTAACAATCTGTCTATTTAGAGAAAGACACAAAAGGAGAGACAGGTGAGCGATGTGTGCAGTTTGCCCCTGCCATCAGGCAGGTCCTCCAACTCTCCTCTCACCCCTTCTCCTCAACACCCCCAAACTGGACCAAGAAATCATGATTACAGAAACAGGGTTTATTTTTTATGTTCATGGCTTCCTCTGAGGCAGTCAGGGTCTCCCGGGTTCCATAGGTACCAGGGCTCTGCAGCACCCATCCTGACATCCAGGCTCGGAGAAGAGAACCATCTATTTGGAATCCCAATGGGCAGACACGTCACTCCCCTCATGACCCTCCACTTCTCCTCTCCACCGAGGGCATGAGGATCCTGAGCCTCTCGCTCCCTGTCCCAGCTGCTGTCTTCTCTCTGTGTCCTTGTTTCCCCAAGCCCCGCTGTTCGTGAAGCCAGCAGCTCCCCCATACTCTTCCACACAGGTGGAAAAACATATTTCGGTCCTACTGATATTCATGGTGATTTGTAATAAAGCATAATGAGTTCATACAAAGCATTGGCAGTGCAGTCTTTTATTTGTATTTCTTTGTTCATTTATACTTTATCTACTACCAAAAAAAAAAAACAATGGGGGTGGCTTTAGTTCAATTTCATTAAATAAATAAATATTTATTGAGTTCCTACTATGTGATAGGCACTGGGGATATGGGAAGAAATCAAGGTCCCTGATGTAGGCCCCACAGTCTAATAAGGACAGATGAGAGAAAAGATGGCTGTAACACACTGCAGTAAGGGCCAGGCAGAGGCAAATACCGGCTGCTTGGGAACTTCCGAGAAGGCATGTATATGTATAGGTCTGGGCATCGGGGAGCCTTCAGAGAACTGGATCTTGAAACATGAGCTGGAGTTAACCAAGCAGAGAGCAGTGAAAAAGGGTACAGAAAACGCTGAAATTGTTCAATATGGCTGGAACATAATGTGGTACAAATAAATGGGAGAGAGGTTGCTGAAGAAGGCAAAAACTAGATCAGAAAAGGCCTAACGCTCTCTCAGGAGTTTATCCAGCAAGCAGGTGCTCGGCAAGGTCCGATTAAAAAGGTCCCTCTGGCAGCACCGTGTGGGATGGGTTTGGCTGAGGCTGTCCTGGAGGCTTGGAGACCGGGAAACACATTTCTGCAGCGTTCCAGGTAAGAGGAAGTGAGTGGCTGGATCCAGACAGAAGTTAGGGAGACGAAGGGGAGACAGTCAAGGTGCTTTTGAAATCAATTGTACACTAAGTGCTGAACAGAGCCCAGATGAAGTACGGCCCCTTTTCCTGGACTTCTGATCTAAATACGGAAGTAATTATTATATAGAGAGCTCCCACCTTCTCATGGCTCACACTGTTCACTGTTTCATTCATTCAGTGTTGATAATAAACATGGGTGTTCACTGATGGCTATCCACTCACTTGAAGATTTCTAAGGTAGCAATTAGTATTTAGCAGTTAAAAATGTGAACTCTGGAGTCATACAAATCCCACTCCGGATACTTTTTTAAATGTGTATTTCCTAAATTATCATAAAGTTGACCTTTTGGCATATATTTCTATGAATTTGAATATATGTATAGATATGTGTAACCACCATCACAATCAGGAGACAGAACAATTCCATCACCCTAAAAAACTCCTGTGCTGCCCTGCCCTACCTATAACCCTGGGCAACCTTCGATTTTGTTTCACGCCATCACTCTAGCTTTATTTCCTCGAGAAGGTTATATAAATGGAATTATAAACATGCAGCCTTTGGAGACTGGCTTCTTTCATTCAGCATACTGCCTCTAAGATTCATCCATCTTGCCATATGTATCAATAAGTTCATTCCTTCACAGTGCTGAGTACTACTCCATTATGTGGTTGTGCCACACTTTGCCCATTTCCTGTTTGAGGGCTATCTGGATTGTCTCCAGTTTGGGGTGATTATGCACGGAGGTGGGTTTTATGTGAACCTAACTTTCCATTCTTTAGAGTAAATATCCAGGAGTGGGATTCCTGGGTTACACAATTAATGTATTAACTTTAAGAACCTTCTGAATTCCCACCAGCCACGTAGGACAGAGTTAGTTACTCTCCATTCTCTCCAGAACTTGATGCTGCCAGAGTCTTTTCTTAGTCCCATGGATAGGTGTACTTATTTAGCCCAGTTCCAAAGATTTCCTCCTCTGTTTTTTTCTGAGAGTTTCATAATATTAGGTTTTACACTTAGATCTATTACTCATTTAGACTCAGGTTCTTCATCGAGGTTGTGGATGTCTAGTTGTTTCATCATTTGTTGAAAAGACTATCCTTTCTCCATTTAATTGCCTTTCGATTTGTCAGAAATCACTTGCTCATGTATGAGTGGTCTATCTCTGCACCTGCATTCTGTTCCACTGTTTTGTGTATCTGTCCCAGTCTTAATTACTATGGCTTGAGAGTAAGTCTTCAACTTGGCTAGCGGGATTACTCCAAATGTATTTATTTTCTAAAACCTTTTTAGCTTTCCTACCTCTTTTGCCTTTCTGCATTATTTTTAAATTGCTTATTGATATCTATATTATTCTTGCCAGAATTTCGATTGGAAGTGCATTGTGTCTATAGATCACTTTGGAGAGAATTATCATCCTATGTTGAGCCTTCCAACCCATAAACATGATAGGTCTCTCCGTTTATTTAGATCTTTTTATTTTTATTATCAGCACTTAAAAATTTTCAGCATATGGATCCTGCACGTATTTTGCTAGACTTACACCATTTTTGTGCTGTTGTAAATGGTGTTGTTTTTTAAGTTTCTATTTCTAATTGCTCATTATTAATATAGAGAAATAGAATTGATTTTTATATGTTGACTTTGTAGCCTGCAACCTTGCTAAATTCACTCATTAGTTCTTGGAGTTATCTGTAGATTTCTTGGGATTTTCTACATGAACAAACATGCTGTCCTTGAGAAGGGGCAGTTTTATTTCTTCCTTCCCAATCTGCATGCTTTTTATTTTTTTCTTGCTTTATTACACTAGCTAGGACCTCCACGATAATGTTTAACATTAATGAGTGAACATCCTTGCCTTTTCCCCAATCTTACAGAGAAAGCATTCTGTCTTTCATGATTAAATATGTTAGCTGTAGGGTTTGTGTATATATATATATATATATATATATATACACATACACACACACACACACATATAGATAGATAGATGCCCTCTATTACGCTGAGAAAGTTTCCTTCTATTTCTAGTTTGCTCAGAATTTTTGTCATGAATGCAGGTTGAATTTTGTCACATGGTTTTCTGCACCAATTTATGTGACCATGTGGTGTTCCTTCTTTAAACTGTTAATATGGTAAGTTATATTGGTTAATTTTGAATATTGTCTCTGCCTTACATCTCTAGATAAATCCCACCCGATCACTGCTTACTATCCTTTTTACATGTTGCTGGATTCATTTTGTTAATTTTTAACTGAGTATTTTTGTGTCTATGTTCGTGAGGAGTATTGGTCTGTAGTGAGGTTTTTTGGACTGTATTTATCTGACTTTGGTATCTTGGTAATACTGGCCTTATAAAATAACTTGGAAAGTGTTACTCTCTCTTCTATTATCTGGAACTCATTGTGTAGAAATTGGTTTTATTTCTTCTTTAAATGTTTGGTAGAATTGACCAGCAAAACCATCTGAGCCTGGAGATTTGTTTTATGGAAGGTTAGTTGTTTGTTTTATTACAAAGTCAATTGTTTTAATAGTTATAGTTCAATATAATCGTTCAGTTATAGGATTGAATTTAATAGTTAAGTTTAGGTTATCTATTTAATCTTGAATGAACTATGCTAATTTGTGATTTTTGAGGAATTGATCCATCTCCTAAAAGTTGATGACTTTATGTGTTTAGAGCTGTTTGTAGCATCCCTTATTACCTGCTAAGGTCTGCAGGGTTTATAATTATATTCCCTCTTTCATTCCTACTATTGGTAGCTTATATCTTCTCTTTTTTCTTTGGAAGTCTTTTAGAGGTATCCCAATTTTATTGATCTTTTTAAAAGAACCAGATTTCTTTTGGTTAGTGTTTGCATGGCATACCTTTTTTCTTTGTTTTACTTTAACCTACCTATATCATCATTATATTTGAAGTCAGTTTCTCATAAACAGCATATAGTTGGGTCATGTCCTTTTCATCCATTCTGATTATTTCTTTTTATTGATTGTGTTTTGACTATTTACATCTATTAACATTATTGGTATGCCTGGATTTAAATCTGCCATTTTATTACTTGTTTTCTATTTGTTCCCTCTGCTTTTTGTTCCTGTTTTACCTTTCCTGCACTCTTGGATTATTTTAACATTCTTGATATTCCATTTTATCTTTTTTTTTTTTTTTCACTGTATCTCTTTGTATATGTTTTAGTGGTTACTCTAGGGATTACAACATACATATCTAACTTTTCAAAGCCGACTTAGAATCAGTATTTTACCACTTCTGGATTACAGAAATCTGTCACCACATGGAGCCTTTTACCCACTTGTCTAACATATTACACTTACATACTTGAAAACCTTACCAGAGAATGTTATAATTTCTGTTTTCAGTGGTGAAAGGTATTTTAAACAACTTAAGAGGATAAAATAGTTTGTTGTATTTATCCAGATATGTACCATTTTTACTGCCCTTTTTTCATTCCTGATGTTCCCAGTGTCTTCTAGCCTCATGGCCCCTCTGTCCATTAGCAATTCTTTAAAGCAGGTCTGCTAGCAATGAATTCTCTTGGTTTGCCTTTATCTGAGAAGATCTTTATTTCACCTGCATCCCTAAAAGATATTTTCAGTTGATACAGAATTCTGGGTTGACAGCTCTTTATTTTTAGCACACGTTATGAAATATTCTGCCACATCCTTTTGGCATCCCTGGCTTCCGATAGGAAACACATATTCTAATTGTTGTTTCCATAACAAATGCATTATTTTCCTCTGGCTGCCTTCAAATATTTCTTGTTTGTCTTTAGTTTTCAGCAGTTTGATTATGATATGTGTGAACATTTATTTCTTTGTGTTTATCATTGCTGGGGCTTTCTGAGCTTTTTGAATCTGTAGTTTTTTGTCTTTTGCCAAGTTGAGGAAGTTCTGAGCCATTATTTCTTCCAATCATTGTTCAGCAACACACTTTTTCTCTTCTCTGAGACTCTGGTAACACAAATGTTGAAATCTTTTGTTATTGTCCACAGGTGTCTGACTTTCTGTTCATTTTTTAAGTTTTTATTTATGTGGTTGTATTAATATCTGCCATATTTGTAACTGTCTTCTATTCATTGCATTTGCTCTTTGTTTCTTTTTCCCCCATCTGTCTGCCTTCTCTGGTTTTGAGCATTTTATATGATTCCATTCTATGCCCTCTCAGCATATCTCAGCCTAATTATGCTTTAAAAATTAACAATGAAAGATTCTTATTTATTCTTTTTATCTTATTTATTCTATTTATCTTCATTTATTCCTTCTTTGACACACTTCCTTTCTTTATTTAGATGAGTTTCTGACCTATCCCATCTTCCTTCTGCTTGAAGAACCTCTTAAAACATTTTTCGCTGAACAAGTCTGTTGGTGATAAATTCCCTCAGTTTGTTAGTTTGTTTGTTTTGTTTCATTTTAGTCTGACAAAGTCTCTCTTTCTCCTTCACTTTGAAGAATAATTTTTCTGGGTATAGAACTTTAGGTTGGTGGTGTTTTCCTTTCAACCCTTTTAAGTATTTCATTCCACTTTTTATTTGGTTGTATGATTTCTGATAGAAAGTACACTGTAATTTTTATCCTTGTTCTCCTACAGGTGAAATGGGATTTTCCCCCTCTAGCATCTTTTAAGATTTTCTCGTCTTTGGTTTTCTGCAGTTTGAATATACACCTTAGTGTGTGTTTTTTGGTATTTATCCAGCTTGCCATTCTCCCAATGCTTCCTGAATCAGTGGTTTTGGTGTCTATTAGTTTTTTACCATTATTACTTCAAATATTTCTTTAGCTCCACTATTTTGCTGCCATACTAATTATGTGTATGCTATACCTTTTTATATTGTCCCACAGTTCTTGGATGTCCTGCTCTGCTACAGTTTATTTGTTTCTTTGTTTCATTTTTTCCTTGCATTTCAGTTCAGAAAGTTTCTACTGCTCTATCTTCAAATTCATTGATTTTTTCTTAGCTGCATTGTCTACAGATAAGCCCATCCAAGACTTCTTCATTTCTGATACATTGCTTTTGATTTCTAGCATTTTCTTTTCATTTTTTTCCCTGGTTTCCATCTCTGCTTACATCACCCATCTGTTCTTGCATCTTGTCTATTTTTATCACTAGAGCTCTTCATATGCTTATCATACTTATTTTAAATTCCCTGTCTGATGATTCCAACATCTACATTATATCTGAGTTTTATTCTGATGAACGTTTTGTCTCTTCAAATTGTTTTCCATTACCTTTTGGCATGCCTTGTGATTTTTTTGTTGAAAGCAGACATGTTGCACTAAGTAAGAAGAATTGAGGAAAATAGGCCCTTAGTGCAAGGATTTATGTTAATCTAGGTAGGAATTGAGCTGTCTTTAATGTTTGCTATAGCTACAGGTGCCAGAGGCTTCAAATTCCTTTAGTGTCATTGTTTTGCCTTTGAACATCCCTGAATTCTCTTGCTAAGAGTCTGTGTCTTATAGTTTTTGCTGCTGTAATCCACTTACACTGGAGTGCTGTGGTTTTGTGGTAAGCTGCAGGAGAGGAAGAGCATCTATAATCTTCCAGTGAAATCTCTGTCATTTAGTCAACTATGTCTCATGGCTGTGATCTTCATAAGTGCTTCTCCACTGGAGTAGCCTTTTTGCCTTTTTTCCCACCTGCCTCTTACTCCCTTCCCTGGCTGAAGTATTCAGTTCTATTTCCTTGAGGTCCTGATCCTTGGTGACTACGATTCTTCTCCCTTAGGTGAGACAGAAAGGCTGGAGGGGGATGGAGTGGAGGGAATTGCCTTCCTCCAACTGGCATAAGTCTTTCGCTAAGTCCTTTCCCCTGTAGAGTGGGCCTTTATTACAGAGAAGGCTCTGGGTTTATTTTATAATGATTAGTCTTCCTCTTCCCACCAAAGCCACAAGATGATCTTTTTCAGATATCTGTGGCAAGAACTTGGTGGGACTCCTAGAGGTAAAGCCCATGAAAGACTGCAGCCCCCTAGGAATTCCTCACTGTCACACTCATCCACATTCTACCTCCAGCAATTTGTCAAAATTACCTTCTAAGTAATATTGCCAGTTTATGGCTCCAGTGGCTTTTGCTTCAGGCAAGCAAATCTCAGCTCTGCCTCTCTGAATGCACCCATCACTCTAGATTTGGGGGTAGTGCTTAGTCCTATGACCTCAGTTCTCTGATGAGTCCAAGAAAAGTCATTAACTTTTAGTTGTTCCAGCTTTTTCTTGTTATAAGAATAGGAGTGGGAACGTCCAAGCTCTTTACATGTTGGAGCTGAACCTGGAAGATTATTTTTTTATTCCTTTTTATTTCTGTTGTTCAGCTTGGATAACTTCTGTTGATCTATCGTTAAGTTTGCTGACTTTTTACTCTGTCATCTTCATTCTTTTATTCAGCCCATTCTGCTATTCAGTTATTTCACTTATTGCATTTTTTAATTCTAACATTTCCTTTGGATGCTTCTTTATGCCATCTATTTCTTTGCTAGGACATTCCATCTTTTTATTCATTTCAAAAGTCTTGCAATTACATATTGGCAGGTTTTTATAATAGCTACTCTGAAGTCTTTGACAGATTATTCTTAGAGTGTCATCTTAGAGTCAGCATCTGTTGACTGTTTTTTCCCACGTGAACTGAAATCTTCCCTGGCTCTTTGAATGCCAAGTAATTTTGAATTGTACCTGGACATTTTTAGTGTTATGTTGTGAAATTCTTGGTCTTATTTAATTCCTAAGAGAATGCTGAATTTTTGTTTTAGCTAGCAATCAATCTGGGTAAGTTCAGGCTGCAAGCTGCAACCTGTTTCCTGTGGGTTGAGATTTTGATGTCAGTTAGGCTTTAACAGTGTTATTCCGATCATTCCACAAGTGCACCCCCCAGTGGCCAGTATGGACCTGAGCAGTGTCTGTTAACTTTATTCTCAAAGAATTCTACCTGCTGATCAAAACCAGGTCCATGCATGAAGGGTGGGGCCCGGAGTTCATAAACAATTTTATGGGAGTCACTTGCCATAGCATCTTCTTCTTCATGATTTTCAAGGAGTTTCTCATACTGAGAACTCCTGAAAAGATAATTTCCCATACTTTCAGTCCTCTGACCAGAAAACTGGGGCTTTAGTTACTCTGATAGCACAGCAACAGAGGTTAGTCCTATTAGACAACTCCCTTGGACCAAAGCTCTATTGATCAGAGAAGAAAGTTCCCCTTTCTCAGACTTTTGGTTCTCATACCCACAGGACTGCTTGAAGACTAGGGTGCAAGAGAATGGAAAAAGATTTTGTAAAAAGAAAAATGGTTAATTTCCCTACTCTCTCTGAGTGTTAAAAGTTCCCTCTCCAGCTATTCAATCCAGATGTGGAGGATTTCTCTGGAAGCTCTCTCTGCACCATAGTGCCCACTTCTGGGTTTCGGGCTGCACTGAGTTCAGTTGGAGAGAAAAACAACAGCCTGTTTAGTGGCACTTCAATCCCCGATCCTCTTCCCCAACCTGTCTACTACTCTTCATTTTTCAGAGTCCTCAAGTAACTGCTCCATGCATTCTATCCTGGTTTTATAACTGTACTCAGTGTGTACTTAATCTTAATGAGAACCAGAATTTACCAGATACTTAAGACTGGATACTTCCCAAGCCTCAGTCCCTTTATCAGTAAAGTGGGAATGGCAATAATTTCTATGACTAGAGTTTGTGGAGCACAAAGGAGACAATACATGTAAAGTACTTAATTCTCAGAACACTATAACGTGTCCAACAAATATTAGCTGCTGTTATTATTTTTGTTTGTTGTTATTGTTGTTTTTGTCACTGCAGCTGCAGCAATACTGAGATGGCATATTGGATGGCAGCAGTAGAAAGAGGCAAGAGAAAGGTAGTATGATTAACAGATGTGGAAAGGATGAAGGAGAGTCCACGTTATATGTCCCACACTTAACCATTCATTTATATGTTTTGCTTTAAGTCAGGAAATAGTGAAGCTACGTGAACTGTATATCATGCAGCAATGTTTAGTTGTAGGTGACAACTATGTGTTATTGTGCTATTCTCCATGTTAAGTACACAGATGGACACTTTATTCCTTCCTCCCTGTCTTGAAGAATGATGAAGAGGAGAAAGGGAGCCCCCTGGGTCACTTCCTGGATGAGGATATGGAGGTAACGGAGATGAGTGTGAAGGTGGGAAAATCTTTATACCCTCTCCTTCTGCCTAATTCACTCCATGCATGAGATAGCTTTACACGATCATTACCTTTGGTGCAAAATTCACCCATCATGCCCTGAGTCAACATTTTTTTTAAAGATTTTATTTATTTGAAAGAGAGAGAGAGAGAGAGAGCACAAGCTGGGGGAAAGGCAGAGGGAGAGGGAGAAGCAGACTCCCTACTGAGCAGGAAACCCGATGCGGGACTCGATCCCCAGACCCTGGGATCATGAACTGAGCTGAAGGCAGACGTTTAACCAACTACGCCATCCAGGTGCCCCGAGAGTCAACATTTTTAAGATAAGAATAATAAATATCTCTTTACTATTTATGTAGAGTCTTTTAGGTGTTATTCAATATGTTATAGGGCAGTGCTGATAGATTGTAAATGGTGGGTGGTAGGGTCCTGGAAATGAATCTAGACCTTCCACTTCATTCGTTCCTAAGTAAAGAACTGCTCTTTACATGTCTTTTGGATAAAAGTTAGATTTTCCTAGAACATAACTTTGATATACAATGTGGCTTTCTTTACTAAGGCTCTTTGCCGTATCCACAGCCTATATATTCCACCTGAGAGCGTCAAAGCAAAAAAGAATGACATCTTCCTACACATTCCCATCAGCTGAGCTTTGGTGAATTCTTTAGCTGTGGGTATTATAAGTTAGAATGAATAAGAATTTTTTATTCAGACAGAATTGGATTTAAATTCTGGCTCCCCTACTTTTAATTCATTTGAATTTGGGAAAGTTACTTCAACTCCTAGAAATCTCTGTTTCCTCACTTGTAGCACAAAGGGCTTCTTGAATTATTAAAAATAAATAACATATGTATTGAATATGTATTAAAAAATAACATGTTAAAAATAAAAAAATAACATGTCATATAGGTATTCCATGCACATAAACAAATTTATGTAGGACACTGCAGGCACTTTGTGTAAAATGCAGATACACCATCCATGCCCATTTTTTAGAATTTAGATGATTTCAGCAGATGTTTATAGTTTCTTAGTCTTTGTGTTTTGACAGTTCACCCTAAAATTCACCTTCCAATAGAACATCTCGATGAAAAGCAGGGACTTCTACAATGCTAAAGATCTCTTTAATGCTTCATTAACAGGGGCAGCTCAGTGTTTGGAAAATAATTGTGACAAGTGGAATTCACTACAAACAGGGGGCCTTGAGCTTCATAAAGGCCCATCACTTGGACTAACTTACCTAATAGTAGTCTCTGTCCCATGGGCCTGGTCCCAAGGAGAACTGCAGGGGGTTTGGGACGACTCACTGGTGAAGCTTCTACAGTACCATATCTTTTGTTTTGTTTTGTTTTTAAATAGGTTCCATGCCCAGTGTGGAGCCCAACACGGGGCTCGAACTCACAACCTTGAGATCAAGACCTGAGCTGAGATCAAAAGTTAGACACTTAACCAACTGAGCCACCAAGGCACCCCTACAGTGCCATATCTTGACCTTGCTTTGTAAAGTCCCAAGTACAGCCCCTTACATCTGTGGACCCTTAAGAATGAAGTCTATAGGTGGCGCCTGGGTGGCTCAGTCATTAAGCATCTACCTTCAGCTCAGGTCATGATCCCAGGGTCCTGGGATGGAGCCCCGCATCAGGCTCCCTGCTCAGCTGGAAGCCTGCTTCTCCCTCTCCCACTCCCCCTTCTTGTGTTCTCTCTCTCGCTATGTGTCTCTCTGTCAAATAAATAAACAAAATCTTTAAAAAAAAAAAAAGAGAGAATGAAGTCTATAAAAATAGCTATTGTACACAGGGTGAGCACTTAGCTAACATTGTCTCAAATCATCCTCCTGACACCTCTAGACGCTGGACCGTTTTACAAGTAAGAAACCTGATGCTTAGATCCTTTAAGCAACTTACCCATGGGCATGCAGTTAATGCATTGCAAAGCAGGAATTGAAACCCAACTCCTTAACACCATACCAGCTAGAGATTCCTCATTTTCTTCCCCTTGCAGGTTGAGTCTCACTAATCAAAACTGAACACTCTGGACCTATGAGGTATTGGTTATATTAGATCCTTCTGTTTCTATCAATAATTATGGAGAAAGTTAGTTTTCTCAGGCACAATGGAGATCAAAATCCATTTCAACTCCAAGGATCTTTCCAAATTTTTTTGTTGCACTTGAATTTTGTTGAGTTAAACAAAGGGGCATTGACCTTGAACTGATCTTTCTTTTCTTAGAATGTTTCTAACCGTATTTGCCTCAAAGAAATCTTCACAACACAAAGAAAAGAAGCAAAGAATCTGACCCCCTGCTATTTGAAGACTTGAAGACAGTTCATCCAAACTATTCTTGGAAGATGAGATAGTTAGAAAAACTGAATTAACACTTTCCATTTAAACATCCCTTTACAATACATAAAACACTTCCGGAACTGGTAGAGAGTAGGGTATGGAATATATTATATAATCTCTTCTAGAAGAGGAGACTCGACCTTAAACAGATTAAGTGACTTGCCAAGGTCACATAACTCTAGGTGGTAAGTTAGAACTGGAACCTGATTCTTCTGAATCGAGGTCCAATTTTCTAGAAGGAGAACAACCAGAAGTGGTATTTCCAGGAATGTTAACTTAAGTAGAAATGGTGACTACTGGAGATGTTCTGTACTATAAAACATACATTTTAGTTAAAATTTGATGTTTCCTATTTACTGGTTAAGATATTAAAGAGTATCCCTTGTTATCATTATACAATTAACAGTATTGTGGTGTTATGATCATTTTATAATTCAGGAAAGTATAATATAAAAGGGTGACTTGTTCATGGAATGATACAAATGAGTACCAAATTTCAGATTATGGCCATTGGCATTTTAAAGGATGTCCCTGGCCACATTTAGGACCGTAGCAAGATGACCATTTCTCTTTTACAATATCAACTATATGGCACTTTCTTAAAACTTTGCCTTCAGGCCATCATGGACTATTTTGGAGGGAAATTATATAGCACTTGCTATATTAGGTCCTCCTTTCCTATTTTGGGAAAGAAAAGAACCATTTAATATGAATGTGAGCTTTTTATGTACATAAAATGGTTAAGAGAATTATGTCAGGTAATGGAACATTGCACTTAGAGATTTACACACTTCAAATAGAAATGCATTAGACATGTTTATATGCCTAAATGCACAAAAAGAATTTAAAAATGACAATTAATTTATCACGTGTTGACAAATAACATTTTGTACTTAATGTTAGAGGGAAAATATTTTTCATGAAGTGGCCAGTTCTAATAAACATGCCAAATGTGCTTGTAAATAAAAGGCGACAATGTTAGTCAGCACCTTATAAACTCTCTGAATTCAATCTACTCTAAGTGATGTGAGTGCTAAAAAGAAGAGTAATAAGAACACGATGACAGAAGGAAGAGCAACAGCTAACTTAAGGCGGGGATGATCCAGGTCCAAAGACAAAGGCATGCACGGTTTGGCTCGTCTGTTTTGTTTTCCTGAAGCTACAATTAATTTTCAAGAGGAAGTCACAAAGTATATATTTAAGTGTTCTTAGGTAGAGACCTAAAATTCCCAGGCTTTCTCACAGGCCGGGATAAAGGTTTTGTTTAGTAGAAGCATCTTCCTTTTCAGAAAAAGCTTATGTTTTGACTTTTTGGTATAACTTCAAAACAAGCTATATATTTGAAAGCATAGATTATTGTTAGCTTTTAGCTAGTGGTGTCTAATAAATCTAATGAATTAATCAATAAAATTAGTTCCCAGACTATTTTTCTTTTTAAAACAAATAGTAATGATTCTCCATATCATATTATGATCATTACATGACCAAACGTACAAAGAACAAATATCACTGTGAAATGGAGTTCCTAAAAAAAGGGGAGGGGGACAAAGGATTATTTGAATGTGAGCAGACTATCTAATCCTCAACATCAAGTTCATTATATTTTCTTTTAAAGTTATTCAGAGAAAACCCATCTGAAGAGGGAAAAAACGGGTTTTCTCTGAATAACTTTTTCCTCTTCAGCTTCATGGTATTGATTTAAAAAACAAAAGGGCGCCTGGGTGGCTCAGTTGGTTAAGCGACTGCCTTCGGCTCAGGTCATGATCCCGGAGTCCCGGGATCGAGTCCCACATTGGGCTCCCTGCTCAGCGGGGAGTCTGCTTCTCTCTCTGACCCTCTCTCCTCTCATGCTCTCTCTCTCAAATAAATAAAAATCTTTAAAAAAAAAAAAAAGTTTCTTGGCCATGTACAATGTTTGCCAGAATTTACCTGGATTTTTTTAAAACAAAAATCTCTGTTACCCAGCATCCTTTTTTATCCACAAGACATGGATAACTGATGTTTTATAACAATGACCCTAAAGTGGAGTAAGATTCTTATAAAACATTAAATTAGGAATAGGTTATGGTAGGTATCATTTTAGAGCTAAGCACATTGTATCATAATTTGAAAATTATCTGAGTACTGTATACATATAAATATTTTTCAGAACAATTGGTATATCAAGCATGCAGGTAACAAAACTTTAGCTCTTCAGCAAAATGGTCATATTTGACATGTGGGCATATCTGGCAAATCTGATAGACCTAATTTAGGATTCTGGTTCTGCCTCTTATTAGTCATATGACCTTTAGCAGGTGATTGCCTCAGTTTCCTCATCTGTAAAATGGGATTACATCAGTACCTATTCTATACGATTGTCATGAGGGTATCAGATCATGTAGGCAGAACATTTAGCACAAAGATGGGCACAAGATACACACTCCAAGACAGTAACTAATTTATTACATTGGGTTTACTACTTTGGGAAAATGAGAAAACAGCTAATCATGTGTGTAGTCAGGTTGAAGCTGAGCAAAATATTCTCAGATGGGCTCAACACAAGAAAGGTCATTCTGAATTAAATACTACATGGGAAAGAAGAGAGAGAGAGAGAGAGAGAGAGAGGCAGGGAGAGGAGGGGGGAGGGAGAGAACCAGGGAGGAAAGGAAATACCCTGACCTCAACCTTAAAATAAGTAAAAAATTATGGTTACTCTGAGCAAGAAGATAAATTTCCCTCTTCACATAGTACTAAAGAAAGCGACATTCCATATAAACAAGTGGTTTGTGATGGGTTAAAAAAAAAAGAAAAGAAATGCCCAATCCTAAATTCACCTAGAGTTGCCAAGGTCACTGCAGCATCTGGGGAGGAGGACTTGTGGGGGGTGGAGGGGAGCAGGCGAGGGCTATGGATTCAGGCCCAAAGCATCACTCACAGAAGACACAACTGCAGAGAGACCTTCTCTCACTCTGGCTTCGGGCTGCTAAGTGAGCAGAAATGCAAGAACCACTGTCACTGTAGCTTTTCACTAGCTTGTTTACTTACCCATCAAGAACCATAAGGACCTTTACTGCATAAAATGCCAAGTGTGGTGGTAATTGACATCAAACGATCCATGTCTACCAACAAATAAAAGACTAAAGTAATAAACACAGAGAGATGAGTGTTTAATGACCGTCAACAAATTTTTATTGTAAGATCCATAACAGTTAACTATATACACTAACATCTCTGGCCTGGAGCAGTGTCCGTTTTCAAAGTCAGAGGAAGAGGCCCAAATCCTGCCTTGCTACAGTGGCTCATGAAAACTGGCCTGAATGTGTCAGCCCGGAATGGATTTGCCAAAATTGCCAGGCCCCTTAGACTTCTACCATGTCTATAAAATTAAAATTTTCCACCCTAAGTACTACCTCCGCCCCCCTTCACCTCCCATATGCATTCCTTTCACTTATTCCATAGCTGGATAAAATACTGGAGTCATCAGATACTTTTCAACTATTTCTTCCCAAAATCAAGACATCCAGAGGAAGCATAATAAATACCAACATTCAAGACGCTCTTGGATTTCCATAATCCCCGACCACTGTCTTTAACTTAGTCTTAAGAACACCTGGCCATAACCTGAACTGAATGGCCATTTTTTTTGTTAACTGACAAACTCAGAGAGTTTCCTTGTATACAGATTTTTGGTTGTAAACAGAGCATAAATAAAAACAGGAGAAAGCAATAATGGTTCCTGTGTTGAACATCAGAGGCTATGAAATCACCACAGCACAAAGCTAAAAAGACAGCAAAATTACATTAATTTCCTTTTAAGCCCACTGCTTAGTCTTCTTTAGGTGCTGTATGGCTGCATTTAGGTCCGTGATCTATGGGCCAGGGCTCAATTTCATGGCTGGAGTCATGATTCTTCACAGAGGGACAGGGATGTAGTTTTAAGAACTTATCCAGAACCTCAGATTCATGGGAATCCAAAGGAAGGAGGCTGTTCCTCTGTCTCTCATCATGACCAAGAGCCAAACTCAGCCCAAAACAGGCCTAATATAACATACACCAAGGCTCCCAGTAAGTGGGGGCTCTGAGGGAAGAGGTTACTTCCCCCCACTCTTTGGTATCACCCTATAGTAAATACTCAATAAATGTTCACTAAACTCAAATCTGTGATAGGTATTTGGGAAACTAAATAGAAAAATGGTGATAGTTTTTATTTTCTTCACTTTTTTCAAAATATTAATTAGGTTAGTATGTTAATTTTTAAAAAAAGGATTTCAGTGGTTATGAATTCACTTGGCAATGACAGTGAGAGCAGGTAGAGGAGTATCGGTTTAGAGGAAAAGACAAAAGCATCTTTGTATCTCAAAATCTCTGGTATCACTTTCATAATAATGTAGGCTTTGGGCTTACACAAGATCCAATTTCTTGTGGTTCACAAGCTTCTGTAATTCAAGGAAGGATCTCTCCAAAAGTTGGATGAAACTTAAGCAGAAGCTCAGCAGCAAGGATATCCATTCTTTTGTCTGCCCAGGACAAAATGCTTCTCTAGGAAATGCTCCTAATGTGTTTCAAAAAGTAGTGACTGTATTCTAGTAGAGCTTACCTCCCACTTAACATTGATCTAGGACCAGCCACCCAACCAACTCTGGGCCACAGTCATAAGAAGACTTCCAGCCGTTCTGACTGGCTTGGGGGATGACACTTAACCCAAACAGGTTAATCAGAGTGCTTTCAGAGCTATTTTTCTCTTGAGATAGGAGAACACGTTTCACTGCCTCTTTGCCTCTCTGGCAGTGAAATTAAAAATGGGAAGCCTGCTTCTCCCTCTCCCACTCCCCCTGCTTGTGTTCCCTCTCTCGCTGTGTCTCAACTAAAAAAATAAAATCTTAAAAATAAAAAAAAAAGGAAGTCTAATAGTTGCTGGCTAACATGTCCAAATCCTGCAAAGATGCTGTTGTTCAGTAAAAGAGGATGATATTGACATGTAGCAAGAACCAGAGCAGAACCAGGAACAGAGATGGAAGGTGCTGGTAGCATCCCAGCCTCTGGTTCCAGTTGTTTCCCTCCCTATAACTGATTATATTATATTATATTATATTATATTATATTATATTATATTATATTATAT